>NC_136621.1:16033330-16467693 GCF_933228915.1 Telmatherina bonti
ACTTGAGTGATGTTTTAGCTGATAAAACTTTATTTAAACTCTCCACATAAGCCACAAGCACAAGAACTTCTAATTAAAAAAAAAAAAAAAAAAAAAAAAATGCACAGAATATTTGCTAAATGTCAGGAATATATAATGAAGCAATTCAAGCATCCTTCCACTTTTTAAGGGTAAATTTACTTCTTGCAAATTGCTGCAGAAACACCTCCTGCAGTTAAACTAATGAAGCAAACAGCTTTGAATTAAGTCTGAACACATTTTCTACTGAGATAACAGCCAGCATTAGACACAGTGACATGTCAGATAAAGTGGACAAAGTCAGGCTGCAGTGTAAAGAAACATTTTTAGTTATTTTACATGTAAATACAAAACCCAAACTAAATAAGAGCTGATTCTCTCCAAGTCCTTTTCTGTGTAGTTGCAAAACTGCAGGATCACCTGTAACACTAAGGTGACTGAGAACAATGGCAGCAGTAAATGCACCACACCTTTTTTTCCATCTACATCAACATGTAAAAATCTTCATGAGGAAAAAAGAAACTGCTTTTGTCACATTGCAACACAGAAGCAGTGGCTCTTCATCTGACATTGATTTGTAATTACTGAGGAACATAACGTCATGTATTTTCTTAAAAACCACACCTTCTAAGTATTTTCCACAACATTTGAACCGAATGATCAAGAAGAAAGCTTCACTTTGTCACCTTTAAAATACCTGCAGAAATGGATATGATGAAAGCTGATAACGTTTCTGACATGATTCACAGGATTTAGACAGTTCTCACTTCAAGAAAGCATGTGAAATGTGTTTAGCATTTTGAACATTGTTGCCATTAGCAGTAAAGTGGAACATAAATCGAATCCATTATTATCATTAGTTAGGATACAGCTATCAGTTTGACCCATAGACAGTCCACAAATAGTTGTGCTTAACTTTTCATAGGAAAAATGATTTTCTTTTTATTGTCCTTAAACCAACAGACAGCACACATATTCTCACACATCTGCTTTGCTGCTCTCTATCAGCCATCATCACCAGAAAGGCTGAAATCAGGGTTGTCTTGTTTTGTTCCTCTGCCACTTCCTCCTCCAAAACCAGTAGCATGGTGTAAATTATGTTTTGCTGCCATGATATCAGCTACTGAAATTACTACTACTAGGTAATTATCATGTATCCTTGTAATCTTCAGAACCCCCACCATCGTCCCAACCCAAACTGGTTCAGATGCTTTCATTTGTATATTATCTTATAGTGATGCAGATGCAGGTCTTGTGTTTGGTTCACCCTTTGACCCCTGGATGACATTTGTTCTGTTTGTGGACCACATCTGATCACTCCTCTGCTGGTTTTATTTGACTACTTCCAAGTGTCAAGCTGAAAGGGTCAAGTTTTCCTCACAACTAGAAACACATTTTCTGGGCGAAACATAAAACAGTGTGTCATTCTCTGACAAATGTTGGTGGATCAGTCAGTGTGTTTATTGTTCAGATGCCCTCCAGGGCTAAAACACATGTTTAGTCTTGTTTTTTAAGACTCATTAACCAAGCTGGATTGGTCCTTAAGTATGTTAGAAGATAATGAGTGTATGTTTTTGTTTTCTTACTCATGGACATTTAATAAAGGAGAAGTTTAATAATAATATGAGAAAAAAAGTATTCTATCCAGATCCTGTTAGGTGGTTTAAACAGGAAATAATGTAACCAAGCACAGTTAGAGTAATGTGCAAACAAGCCGCAGAATCACACAGACACAAAAATGTGCCTGTGTGTGTGTGTGTGTGTGTGTGTGTGTTGTTATGCGTCACCGCAAATCTGACTGGGCTAAATAATCTCTGATAATCTGATCTCCTTGCTTATTAAGATTTAAAGGTTCAATAATGAAGTAATTTTGACCTCTGATGCAGAAGTGAGAAATGAGTCATAAATAACTGGATTCATTTGTTTTGTTTTTTTCTTGACTCTATGCGCATTATCTCTGTTCTTTCTCCTGACTGAGCTCATGCAACCAACACAACACAACAATCTTTCATGTTTCTTCAACCCATTCAAACCCAAGGCTTTGTTTCAGGAGAAAACCTGAAAAACATGAGCATTTGCTGAAATATCTTTAATTCTCAGCCTCTGATAAAACTGGAGACATAAAACAAAGAATCAAAAGAGTGAAAACAAGATCTTTTACAAGCAGACCAGATTGGTTTGTTTTGTGTTGGTTTTGGCTGCTGCATCAACTTTTCAACAGTGCTAAAAGGACTTTCAGTTCACCATCAGTTTTCTCTGAAACAAGTTCTGATGGGTCAGACATTCATGTCTAAACGTCAGCCGTCAATCCGTTCAATGAGCACTTCATTATAAGCAATCTAAATATCAGTTTTGAATTCACACAGTTCTGCTGCTGCAGAGACTAAAAGACACAGAGAGGACAAATGAAACGGTCTTCACCTTCATCTACATCTGATATCAGGTCTAATCAGGACTACTCAATTCACCTTTCATTGCTGTCACTTTACAGAAAGAGGCAAAGCTGCGAGTCCAAACCATGTCTCTGTTTAAACTATTATCTAATATTAAGGCTGACACTCTTCCTTTCTGTTTAGAAAGTAAAAGACAAAAATCATGTTTCTAAAAGTAAAAACTCACCAAGAACAGCAGAAATCCAGAAGTCCCGTGGAATGCATGGTGTGAAAGAAATACTTTCGTATTTTCAAAGAATCCAGTTGTAGTCTTGCGAAAAGTGACCCAGCAAGATTCAGTTTGTAAACTTCACTTTACATCTTAACTTAAAGCCTTATTCAAGTCGTCACCTAAAGATTTCTAGAAAACCTGGAGCTCTTAGATTGTGATTTTTTTTTCTGCATCTGTCTTTGCTGCTGGTCGGGCCCTCCATCAGCTTTAACCTTCTGTTTCATCTATAAGACAAGAGCAGCTCAACTAAGAAACAACCTTTCCTCTTTGCAGCTTTCAGGTTCCTCTTACAAGAAACTTGTTGCTGTCATAAAGGCTGATAGAGGATTGGTTACAATACACACCTGTGCATTTGTTTGGTTTGAGACCAAATCATGTCCAAATAAACTAAAAATAATACTACAGCAGAAGCTCCTCTCTGTTTAAAAGTAACAGGCAGAAATCATGTTGCTAAAAGTCAAAACTCACCCTGAACAGCAAGAATCAAGATCCAGCAGTCCATTGCAGCAAACATGCAGGTTTACAACCAGAACAAGAATAACTCAGGAGCTCTGCTCTTTCAGCTCTCTCCACAAGCAGACCCTGTTGTGAAATGATCGGTGTCTTGCTTTCATCTCTGCTCTGCTCTGCCCGGCGCTGCCCCTCCTCCTCCCCTCCTCCTCCTCCTTCGGATGTCTGACTCATCGCACTTCATAAATATTTCTCAGTCCGCTCAGTAAAGCCCCTGCAGTCTGCATGCTGTGATAAATATGACTTTGTTTAATTACACCAGTTAAACAATAAGATGGTGGACCTTCCAACACATTTTCACCTAAAGAGACTATGACAAGATTTTGAACTTCCTTTTTAATTTCAACGGAGAAACTTTTGTTTGGGCTCAGTTAGAAAATGTGTTTATTGCCACACTTGTTAAAAAGTCATTAAAAGAGAAGTAAGAGTCATAAATAAGTGTTGTAACCCTGGGGTTAAGTCCTCGACTGAGCTTATTAACATGTAACTAGTCATCTGAGTTTTACTGAGACAACTAAACAGCCTGCCTTAATGTTTTTTGTGGTCATCCAGTGACCTTGGTGATCAGCTTCAAGTGGAGGAGAATGGTTTAACATGTTTAATGTGGTTTGATGTGACGCTTACAGCTGAGTTCTGTAACTCAGGCTTTAGGCGAAAGAATCCGATCTGACTCAGAGTTAAGGAGAGAAAATAAAGTATTGTGTCCTGACTAAAGATAAAAAAAAAAGATGTGGTTCCATTTTAAATGATGAAGGAAAAAAAAAAAAAAAACAACTGGTTTAATATTAAGGTGAAAAAGAGAGAAAATATGTTTACACAACCAGTGTCTTCATAGCCACAAAACACAGTTTAACAGTAAAAAGATGAGACTGAGCTGCATCAAAAAAATATCTTTATGCAATTCCCTCAGTGTGTTTTGTGTGTTGTTTGGGTATTACTACTTTATGAAGTTGGAAAGTAACCAGATTTATGTCTCTGTAGTTTAAATCTCACTCAGCAAAGTGACTAAAGCTGGTAATCTCATGTCTTTGCTTTGCTTTTTTTTAAATGTGTGATAAGGGGAAAAGAAGCCTATTATTTACAGAACAATAGCTGTAATAGTAATAAAAAAAGAAATTAGATCCTGTAGAGCTTGTCATGTGTCTTAAACAGCCATCCAGACGTCATCATGATACATAAACCTGTCACTTCTGTTTCACCTCGATGACGATACCAGCTGGAGCAGCTTTTACCCTTTGAGAAGAAACAATCCGCCTGTCAGGTTCTTCTAACATGAAACACCTCCGTGTTTGTTCAGACTAAGTTTACATAAAAAGACCAGGAGTCGTATCATCACACTGTTTAGAATTAGTAAGAACACTGCTAAGAGTTTACTTCAAGTACAAAAAAAAAAAATCCTTACAAAAACCTCCACTTACGTAACTTATCAAGTCTCACTCACACTTTTAAGAGAAGCAACGGATGAGCTCCATGCTTCACTGCAGAGCTACAAGGGTGCAGATGGCCGAGCGCGCGTGTTGGAGATGTTTTGACATACTCATTTAACTGAATCGTCTTTCCATCGCCTGTGACTAGTTGCTCTTATCTGTCCCACATTTTCATGTGTCTAACAATAAGTCTGTAGCATGTTGGACATTGGTGGGTGAACCTTCCCATTTCCTGCTGATTTTGTTCAGGTTGCAGCGTGAATGAGACTGCTAAAGCCCTTGATAAGACTCTGTTCTTTCACTGCAGGAACGAGTTCAAATTCCTCTGTTGGAGGGAATAAAAAGCACAACCTTGTGAGCAAAATAAGTTGTTTGCCTTCTAATTTAAAGCACCACCTTGCAACATGTTAGAGTAAGACCATTAATGTCATGTTTTTGCCACCCTGATCTCCTGGCGCTCATCACTGATTACTCGATCCACCTGCTGGCTTCCTAATTGCCTCTGCTACCTCATTCAGTTCACCTGGTTTCCTTTTCTCTCACTGCCTACTTAAGCTCCCTCCAATCCCTCCTTTTCTGCCAGATAATAATCAGACCTATGTCTAGTTTTGTTCCAGCGGTCTACAGATTGTTCCTCAGTTGCCGACCTTCTGCTTCATGCCCCTGGATTACCTGCCTTGCCTTGCCCTCGACGGATACCGCTACCTTTCGGATCTTCTGGTTACCGACCCTGCCTGTCTTTGGATCTCTGAGCCTTGTCTTTGCCTGGATGAGTATTTTGCCATCCTGTTTACCTCCCAGCTGTTGCCTGGTTTCTTCTGCAGACCACTCCCCTGGACTGATCTTCTGTTCATACTCCTCCACCAATAAACTGGTCATTTGTCCAGAACTCCCTGTGTGTGGCTGAATTACGGATCCTCAGGGTAACTCATTACAATTAATCCATGACAAAAAGAACTGGAATGTTTTTTTTCTCAAATAGAAACCATCAATAAGTATTTTGATCCACATACTTCTATTCACCTGCATAAAAAAACTTTGTGTTTCATGGTCAGACAATAAATTACTCAGATAATGTGATATATTTCATGTTTTTTGCAATAAACTATCACATTAGACTATGATATGGTCCCTGTTTTAATTTGGGTGACTGCTCTACACATAGTGGTGAAATAACATCCCTTATTAATCTGTGCTATAAGTGGAACAAAATAAGTGCTGGTACTCCTTTAATGACTTGCTGTCAGTTGGTCATACAAAATGGGGAAAAAAAACATTGGTGTCACTTATGTATAGATCTATAGATTAATAGTTTTATAGCAGAGAAATGACAAAAAATAAACACAGCAAATTCTAAATCAAATCCACATTTGCCAAATTCAAAGTGCCATGGAGACACTTTTATAAACTTCAAGCCTCATTGCATGGACATGAAAAATAACACTGAAAAGTAAATACATAAACTAAAAGTTCATTAACCCTTTCATGCATGAATTAAAAAAACAATGCAACATGTTTTTAAATACAGTATTTTAATCCTACAAATATGCAATGATACACTTTTAATTTAATTGTATTATATATTTCATTCTCCAGTGAGTGGAAACATATTGGATGACTCACAAACATCCACTGAAGTGATTTATTTAAAAAAAAACAAAAACAAAAAAAAAAAAAACCTCATTCATGAATATGCAAGAAAAAAATCTTTTAAATATGTGCCCACTACAGGGCCACTATGCATGTAAGGGTTAAAAACAAAACAAGTTCTACATTTAGACTTATTTAGCTTATTACCAGACTAATTTAACAATGTATTACTATAAAACTTTTCCCTCTGTGAAATATGTTTTTTTACAGCATGAGGCCTGGTCCATGCAACTTAGCAATATTATCTTTAATCTAGAAATAATCTTCAAAAACTCAAAATATTGACCAGTCATACACTCAGTTAGCAGCATCTGACCTGGTGTAGTAAATGACTGTTAAGTAGTGCTACTGTCATCACTCAACTCGGCTCCAGTTCGTGTCCTCAAGCTCTTTTGGAGTCAAGCTAACATTACAGCCGCGATAGTTTTTTTTCTCCCCTTTACTGTCATTCAAAGCACGTCTACTTCAATGTAAACACAGAAGCGAGTGAACAACGTGAAGTGCGGCGTGACGTTGTGGGCCACAGCTGGCGTTATGCGTCTAAACCAGTTTTAACAGTGTGTCTTTTGAGGCGACTTTTTATTAATCCCAAACAAATATAAGTTGTAATATGTGGTGAAGTCGTAAGAGGGTATACTGATTGCTGAGGAAAGCCGGTAAAAGTCCTGGCATGCACCATACGCTGTAAAAAAAATAAAAAAATAAAAAAAAAAGTCCCGAATTTAAAAGTGCCGGTACAGACCGGCCCACTTAAAGCACTGCTATTAATCCATAGCAGATTATAGCCCGCTGTCCTAATGACACCGATTGATCAGCCGCTCTTCAGTAAAAAAAAAAAAAGCGCAAGATCCTCCTGGAATGTCAACAGCGTACACTGACTGAATTAGTCTCCAGACCACGTTTATATTTAGCTTAGATATAATATTAAAACAGGATTTCCTCTCTGTTTAAAAAGTAAAGGCAGAAATCATGTTTCTAACCGTCAAAACTCACCGAGAAGAGCAGAAATCAAGATCCAGCAGTCCATTGGAGCAAATGCAGACGGCTACCCAGCGCAGAGAGCAATTCCACACGCTCGGTGTTTCCACAGCCCAGCTGAAATATGGGCTGAACACACTCCCCTCCTCCCTCCCTCCCTCCCCTATGTCCCCAGCCACTCGGTGTTCCATCCTCTTCCTTCAGGCATGTCTGCACTCAGTCAATATAAATTATGAGAGTTTAATCACCTAAACAAACTCATATCTTGCAAAAGAACAAATGTCTCTTCTCAGTCGACCTCTCCTCATTGGAATAAAGACTTAAAGCTGGGGCAGGTAATGTTTGGTACCCAACAAGATGCGAAGGTCGTGCCCTGTCTTGGCTCCTCCCCCTCAGGTTTTGCTCCTTGTGTGATCCAAGGCTTTTTTCTTACATCCTTCTTATGTTTTTACCTGCGTTTGTCTGTTTGTGTTCAAGATAACTGGAATTGCTGGAAATGTGAAAAGGAAGAACAGATTTAATTTTAGTGGTGATCCGGATCACTGTTTGGATCCAGGAATTTTTTAAAGGCCGTGACGATGGTTTAATCTCTCCGAGTGCTTTTCTAGTTCGCAGCTTTTTCCACCAACAATTTTCTCTTTCTCAGATGTTTAGCAGGAGTAGGCAAATAAACCGAGCTGGGTCGGGGAAATTCTTCCTGCATTTTCTCAGCCATGAAGAAGCATACAAAATATAAGAAATGAAAAACTTCAATTTGGCCCAAACGTTTTAATTGGTCAGAGTTTCTCCAGATTTACAGTAAACTGAGGGGTCTAATATAGTTCTCATTGTTGATGATTACATGATGTACCGACTATCAGGACGACGGACCACTTCACCCAGAGTAAAAAAATGTCTCTGAGTAAGATTACCTACTCAGCTTTAATCCTTGTCATATAAAACTCCAAACAGACCAAACTGAAACTTTAAGTCTTGTTTGTTTAGAAACCAATCTGTCTAATCCTTCAGCAACATCTAAACAGCCAAACAGTAAAATTTTTCTGCTCTGCTTCAGATGTTGTAGTGTCTGATTGGTTTGTACGTTCCTGGACTTACAGCCGAGATCTGGGGGAGGAATCGCCTCAAATAAGAGGAAATCCATCGAAAAGTAAGAAAATTAATGATGATACCCACACAGGAATTAATTTATAAGATAATGTGGAAATTCAATTCTACTCTATTCTACAGTGATTTGGCAGATGCTTTATTCAAAACGAGTTATATGTGAGATATGATCAATTACCCCTCACACATGTCTTGTGGGTGGCAGGAAGCCACAGTCGTTCTCACTCTCATGAGTAAGCAGCTTTGGATAAAAGCATTTGTTAAATGACAGTAGAATAGAATAGAAAAGCCGGAGTACCCAGAGATAATCCACACATACATGCAAACTCCACACAGAAAGGCTGCTGTTCAAACCTCCAGCTGAGGATCGAACCAGCAACCTTATATTGAATAAAATTATTCAGCCTATTAAAATGAATGTATACGTATTTATTGTATGTAAACAACTCAGATTTGTTTGATATTTTTTCTAGGTAATCAAGACTTCATAATTTCTTTCCCATTTAATGATGATTAGAGGCTTTTCACAATCAAAGATGAGGCCAGAAATTAATACCAGGGTTACAGAATCATGTGTTCTTTCTGCGCTTTCCGATTAACACCACATCTTTTACATCCTGGTATATGGTGAGACAGATTACAGGATGTGGTTTAGATTAGGATATGCTCACATCACATTATGACAGATTGAAAGAACAAAACCATCTAAAGCTTTTAGTGTGAATGAACCATCTAACAAGGTTCTCAAATACCCCAAACTGTTAAACACAGTTTATTTCAGTATTACTTTAAGAGTTGCAAGAGTTTGACTTACTCAGAAAATCTTTAACTGGGATGAAGCTCACAAATAATTGCTGCCAAAAGAGGTTCTGGAAATGATCTCTTTAGCAAATTTAGAGAATTTTTTTTATGAATAATTTACAATGTAAAATAACTCGGTTCAGACAAACTCTGGTCAAGTCTTAGAATGAGCCATAGAAATGGCAGGTGAATACATGAGCCCAAACAAAGGAGTTATGTTCAATATAAAAATGATTTCTCCTTTGTTAAAGGTAATGTGGGAACCACAGCTCAGAGCAGGGGTACCTCTGTAGGTGGGATGCAAGAAGCTGCCCCCGAAGAGACAAGTTATGTTTTGTTTGACATTTTTTGTTTTATTGTCTTTTACTCTATGTCATTATGCCAGAGCTTTTGAGAAAATTCAATGTAAAAAGCTGATTTATTTATGATAAATGATGGGGAGATGTTGAGTTGGTAGTTTGAAAATTAAATACATAGTTTGGCAAAAGTTATGGAAACTTAGACAAAGGACTGTATCTGGAGCTTAATAGATCTTGTTGATTATATTATGTTAGTCATCTTATTGTGTTGAATGCTATAGTGTCATATAAGCCTAAGTGGGCTGGACACACGAGTGTATGACACTTAAAAAGGAAAATCATTTAAATTCCAGCCTGTTATGTCTTTACTTTGTAATTCTAGCATTACAAAGCTACTTGACTCTCTGGTACGCAATTCATTTGAATACGCGGTCTCACAACTCTCTGGACTGATTCCCACTATTTTATGTATCATGTACCGGCCACCTAAACTTAATGAGGACCTTTTAAACGACTTTGCGGCTTTTCTGGCTCATCTGTCCTTGCTGTCTCCGAATCTGATAATACTTCGTGATTTCAAAGTTTACATGGATCACGATCATTGTTATCTGCATGCGCATTATCTCTGTCCTTTTTCCAAACTGAGCACATGCAGCCAACACAACAACAATCTTTCATGTTTCTTCAACTCATTCAAACATGAAGCAATGTTTCAGGAGAAAACCTCTAAAACCAGAAATTTACTGAAATATCTTCATTTCTCAACCTCTGATAAAACTGGAGACATAAAAGAAAAAGAATCAAAAGAGTGAAAACGTCTGCTTTGTCCTCATTTTCAAGATTTTTTACAAGCAGACCAGATTGATTTGTTTTGGGGTTTTTTTTTTGGCTGCTCCATCAACTTTCCAACGGTGCTAAAAAAGGACTTCGATGAGCTTTCAGCTCACCATCAGTTTTATCTGAAACAAGTTCTGATGGGTCAGACATTCATGTCTAAACGTCAGCCGTCAATCCGTTCAACAAGCACTTCATTATACGCAATCTGATAATTATAATTTTTAAATGGACACATTTCTGCTGTTGCAGAGACTAAAAGACACAGAGAGGACAAATGAAACGGTCTTCACCTTCATCTACATCTGATATCAGGTCTAATCAGGACTACTCAATTCACCTTTCATTGCTGTCACTTTACAGAAAGAGGCAAAGCTGCGAGTCCAAACCATGTCTCTGTTTAAACTATTATCTAATATTAAGGCTGACACTCTTCCTTTCTGTTTAGAAAGTAAAAGACAAAAATCATGTTTCTAAAAGTAAAAACTCACCAAGAACAGCAGAAATCCAGAAGTCCCGTGGAATGCATGGTGTGAAAGAAATACTTTCGTATTTTCAAAGAATCCAGTTGTAGTCTTGCGAAAAGTGACCCAGCAAGATTCACAGTCTTTGTCAAATGTCAGCCTGAGACTTGACTGTGACTAAAAGCTTTAAACGGATGTGAGGACATGTGAGTCTTTAGCAAATCTTCTGGTAGCAATAAGGAGCTGCAGTCTTTGCTGTTTCTTACTGTTCCTGTAGTATCAGGCTCCCAACAGTGGTTTTCCTGTGCCTCAAGTAACTGACTCACCATGCTTTCTTCCACACCCTGTGCAACCTTGTCAGTCCTTGATTCTGTGAATTACTGCCTACTTTACCTCACCATGAGGACTTCCTCTGCCTGCCGGTCTTTCCTCCCGCTCTTCTCAACCAGGCTGCCAGCCTGAACATTTTCTGGACATTTCTCACCACAGCCTGAGACTCATTCTTTGACCTCCCCCTCCACTATAGACTCCCTCTGGATTACAGTAAGCCACCGACAGCCAAACAATCCTCCTGCCAGTTCATCCTGTGTTGGTTTTTATCCACCGTAATTTTTTTCTCCACCTAGAGAGAAATCACTGAAAGGGCAGACTGTAAATATTCACAACAGCTATAACAAAAACTTTCCTTCAATCGTCGTCTGTGTCAGTCTGCATTTGGGTCCTACTGTATGTGACTGCTCCAACAGCCATGATATAATTCTCATACATTAAAAAACACAGCTGTAGCATTCACAACAAGGGATCAGTGCAAGTTAACTGTCAACAAGATGGCAGGAGTGTTTAATGTGCTAATCAAGCCATCTTCTAAAGATTTCTAGCAATCCGTAAACTGTCAGATTGTGATTTTTTTTTTCTGCATCTGTCTTTGCTGCTGGTCAGGCCCTCCATCAGCTTTAACCTTCTGTTTCATCTATAAGACAAGAGCAGCTCAACTAAGAAACAACCTTTCCTCTTTGCAGCTTTCAGGTTCCTCTAACAAGAAACTTGTTGCTGTCATAAAGGCTGATAGAGGATTGGTTACAATACACACCTGTGCATTTGTTTGGTTTGAGACCAAATCATGTCCAAATAAACTAAAAATAATACTACAGCAGAAGCTCCTCTCTGTTTAAAAGTAACAGGCAGAAATCATGTTGCTAAAAGTCAAAACTCACCCTGAACAGCAAGAATCAAGATCCAGCAGTCCATTGCAGCAAACATGCAGGTTTACAACCAGAACAAGAATAACTCAGGAGCTCTGCTCTTTCAGCTCTCTCCACAAGCAGACCCTGTTGTGAAATGATCGGTGACTCTGTCCTGCTTTTGTGTTGCTCTGCTCTGCCCCTCCTCCGAATGTCATTGCACGTTAGAAATGTTTCTCTCTCCTCTCACAACACGCCTCCACTCTGTGACTGATATGACTTTGTTTAATTACACCAGTTAAATAATAAGATGGTGGACCTTCCAACACATGTTCACCTAAAGAGATTATGACAAGATTATGAACTTCCTTTTTAATTTTAACAGAGAAACTTTTGTTTGGGCTCAGTTAGAAAATGTGTTTGTTGCCACACCTGTTAAAAGTCATTAAAAGAGAAGTAAGATTCATAAGTGTTGTATGTCATGGATCAGGTCTGCCTCCCTGACTCATGCCTTATTGGGCATGCTTCTTGTTGACTGCAATTGTCATCTAATTAACCCAATCCACTTCACCTTTTCCACTCTTCTCTTACCTTGCAACCCTCTGTTCTCTGCCAGATTGTCTGCAAGCCTTCGTTGTCTTCAGCTCTCAAGCCTGTTTTAGAATCTGCATTTTTGCCCTGGCCCTGCTTTCTGCTTCTGGACCCCTCCTGATCTGACCTGCTCTGAACCTGGATCTGACCCTGACCCCGATCTCTGCCTCCCTCTTAGAATGAGCTGACCAGCTTTGGATCCAGACTCATTGGTTCCAGGCAATTCCACGTGAGTTAAATCAAAGATTTTGGAAGTATCACTGTTAAGAATATATTAATGATTATGTTTTGCTCCTAGACCCATTCACACTGACATCCATTTGGTGGCTATCCTGGTATTGTGCCCTTCGCAGATATTCAACGTCATTTCCACGATTATATTTACTTTCAATCTAATTATCACTGGCCTTTGCTTTTGTGTCGAAACATTCATTCATTTCTCACAATGTAACCCTGGGGATAAAGCCTGTTACATACTCCACGAGACGCAAGAACTGAGTTCTTGTTCTCGAGGCTGCAAGAACAAGAAAAAACGTCTTGTTCGGCAGGTCCATACATACTCCACGAGAAGCACGTCTGCAGCGGGGAGGGGTCACTGCGGGGGGCGATGTCTGCTTTTATGTGCAATGACCCAGGTTGTTACCTTTGCCAGGTTATGTTTTCCCCGGCGTCTTTTTGCTCAAGATAACTTAAAAGGTTACGGACAGATTTTTATAAATATTTCAAGAGTTGTTGCAAATGTACAAATGAAAAACTGATTAAGTTCTGGTGGTTGTCCGGATCACCGTTTGGATCCAGGAATTGTTTAAAGGGTTCTCTAACATTGTGCTTGGCAGAGGTTTCTGCTCTCCAAGTGATTTTATAGTTTCATATTTAATGAGCAATTTCGTCCGCGGCAGGGCGGGTCATGCACGCGGCTGGGTCTGAGTGTTTTCCAGCTACATGTAAAAATGTTTGTACTTTCTCACCACCTCTATCAGCTGTTTTATCAAAACAATCCGTTTTGCTGGCAACAGCAAACACATGGAAGCAGCAACTCTGCTTCATGCTTTCTTCGTGTTAACGACGTCCACCTCCAATGTCCGACCAATCACACGATACTTCTCGCAGCCCCGCAAGAAAAAAGTTCTGCCAGCCCGGTGTGTCAAGAACTGTCCTCAAACACGTCCGCGAGAACAAAATGACGTCATTTTCTTCTCGAGAACAAGAAAAAAGTTCTCGCTTCTCGTGGAGTATATAACAGGCTTTAGTTCTCATCTGAGCTTCTCATTGACATGTAACTGGTCATCTGAGTTTTACAGAGATGACTAAACAGCCTGCCTTTGGTGTTATTTGTGGGTCATCCAGTTGGTAATCAGCTACAAGTGGAGGAGAAAGGGTTAAAATAAGTTCGTATGGCTTAAAGTGATGCTTACGGCTGAGTTCTGTAACTCAGACTGGAGGTGAAAGAATCAGATTTAAGTGCAAAGGTTAAGGGGGAAAAATAAAGTGTTGTGTTCTCAGTAAGGATAAAAAAAGATGTGATTCCATTTTCACTAATAAAAGAAAAATAAATTGTTTCATAATAAGGTGGAAAATGAGAAAAAAATTGTTCACACATCCAGTGTCAATTCATACAAAACAATATTTTTAATAGTAAAAACATGAAACTGAGCTGCATCACAAAAATGTTGTTGCATTTCCCTCAGTGTGTTTGTGTGTTGTTCAGGTATTACTGCTTTATGAAGTTGGAAAGTAACCAGATTAATGTCTTTTTTTTATCGTACATCTGTTGAAATCTCTTGTTTAAATCTCACTGAGCAAAGTAAATAAAGATGGTAATGTCATGTCTTTGCTTTGTTTGTTTTAAATGTGTGAAAAGGGGAAAAGTAGCCTACTTATTTACAGAGCAACAGCTGTAATTGTAATAAAGAAAATCAGATCCTGTAGAGCTTGTCACTGTGACTTAAACAGCCGTCCAGACGTCATCATGATACATAAACCTGGAGCTCTTAGATTGTGATTTTTTTTTCTGCATCTGTCTTTGCTGCTGGTCAGGCTCTCCATCAGCTTTAACCTTCTGTTTCATCTATATGACAAGAGCAGCTCAACTAAGAAACAACCTTTCCTCTTTGCAGCTTTCAGGTTCCTCTTACAAGAAACTTGTTGCTGTCATAAAGGCTGATAGAGGATTGGTTACAATACACACCTGTGCATTTGTTTGGTTTGAGACCAAATCATGTCCAAATAAACTAAAAACAATACTACAGCAGAAGCTCCTCTCTGTTTAAAAGTAACAGGCAGAAATCATGTTGCTAAAAGTCAAAACTCACCCTGAACAGCAAGAATCAAGATCCAGCAGTCCATTGCAGCAAACATGCAGGTTTACAACCAGAACAAGAATAACTCAGGAGCTCTGCTCTTTCAGCTCTCTCCACAAGCAGACCCTGTTGTGAAATGATCGGTGACTCTGTCCTGCTTTTGTGTTGCTCTGCTCTGCCCCTCCTCCGAATGTCATTGCACGTTAGAAATGTTTCTCTCTCCTCTCACAACACGCCTCCACTCTGTGACTGATATGACTTTGTTTAATTACACCAGTTAAATAATAAGATGGTGGACCTTCCAACACATGTTCACCTAAAGAGATTATGACAAGATTATGAACTTCCTTTTTAATTTTAACAGAGAAACTTTTGTTTGGGCTCAGTTAGAAAATGTGTTTGTTGCCACACCTGTTAAAAGTCATTAAAAGAGAAGTAAGATTCATAAGTGTTGTATGTCATGGATCAGGTCTGCCTCCCTGACTCATGCCTTATTGGGCATGCTTCTTGTTGACTGCAATTGTCATCTAATTAACCCAATCCACTTCACCTTTTCCACTCTTCTCTTACCTTGCAACCCTCTGTTCTCTGCCAGATTGTCTGCAAGCCTTCGTTGTCTTCAGCTCTCAAGCCTGTTTTAGAATCTGCATTTTTGCCCTGGCCCTGCTTTCTGCTTCTGGACCCCTCCTGATCTGACCTGCTCTGAACCTGGATCTGACCCTGACCCCGATCTCTGCCTCCCTCTTAGAATGAGCTGACCAGCTTTGGATCCAGACTCATTGGTTCCAGGCAATTCCACGTGAGTTAAATCAAAGATTTTGGAAGTATCACTGTTAAGAATATATTAATGATTATGTTTTGCTCCTAGACCCATTCACACTGACATCCATTTGGTGGCTGTCCTGGTATTGTGCCCTTCGCAGATATTCAACGTCATTTCCACGATTATATTTACTTTCAATCTAATTATCACTGGCCTTTGCTTTTGTGTCGAAACATTCATTCATTTCTCACAATGTAACCCTGGGGATAAAGCCTGTTACATACTCCACGAGACGCAAGAACTGAGTTCTTGTTCTCGAGGCTGCAAGAACAAGAAAAAACGTCTTGTTCGGCAGGTCCATACATACTCCACGAGAAGCACGTCTGCAGCGGGGAGGGGTCACTGCGGGGGGCGATGTCTGCTTTTATGTGCAATGACCCAGGTTGTTACCTTTGCCAGGTTATGTTTTCCCCGGCGTCTTTTTGCTCAAGATAACTTAAAAGGTTACGGACAGATTTTTATAAATATTTCAAGAGTTGTTGCAAATGTACAAATGAAAAACTGATTAAGTTCTGGTGGTTGTCCGGATCACCGTTTGGATCCAGGAATTGTTTAAAGGGTTCTCTAACATTGTGCTTGGCAGAGGTTTCTGCTCTCCAAGTGATTTTATAGTTTCATATTTAATGAGCAATTTCGTCCGCGGCAGGGCGGGTCATGCACGCGGCTGGGTCTGAGTGTTTTCCAGCTACATGTAAAAATGTTTGTACTTTCTCACCACCTCTATCAGCTGTTTTATCAAAACAATCCGTTTTGCTGGCAACAGCAAACACATGGAAGCAGCAACTCTGCTTCATGCTTTCTTCGTGTTAACGACGTCCACCTCCAATGTCCGACCAATCACACGATACTTCTCGCAGCCCCGCAAGAAAAAAGTTCTGCCAGCCCGGTGTGTCAAGAACTGTCCTCAAACACGTCCGCGAGAACAAAATGACGTCATTTTCTTCTCGAGAACAAGAAAAAAGTTCTCGCTTCTCGTGGAGTATATAACAGGCTTTAGTTCTCATCTGAGCTTCTCATTGACATGTAACTGGTCATCTGAGTTTTACAGAGATGACTAAACAGCCTGCCTTTGGTGTTATTTGTGGGTCATCCAGTTGGTAATCAGCTACAAGTGGAGGAGAAAGGGTTAAAATAAGTTCGTATGGCTTAAAGTGATGCTTACGGCTGAGTTCTGTAACTCAGACTGGAGGTGAAAGAATCAGATTTAAGTGCAAAGGTTAAGGGGGAAAAATAAAGTGTTGTGTTCTCAGTAAGGATAAAAAAAGATGTGATTCCATTTTCACTAATAAAAGAAAAATAAATTGTTTCATAATAAGGTGGAAAATGAGAAAAAAATTGTTCACACATCCAGTGTCAATTCATACAAAACAATATTTTTAATAGTAAAAACATGAAACTGAGCTGCATCACAAAAATGTTGTTGCATTTCCCTCAGTGTATTTGTGTGTTGTTCAGGTATTACTGCTTTATGAAGTTGGAAAGTAACCAGATTAATGTCTTTTTTTTTATTGTACATCTGTTGAAATCTCTTGTTTAAATCTCACTGAGCAAAGTAAATAAAGATGGTAATGTCATGTCTTTGCTTTGTTTGTTTTAAATGTGTGAAAAGGGGAAAAGTAGCCTACTTATTTACAGAGCAACAGCCGTAATTGTAATAAAGAAAATCAGATCCTGTAGAGCTTGTCACTGTGACTTAAACAGCCGTCCAGACGTCATCATGATACATAAACCTGGAGCTCTTAGATTGTGATTTTTTTTTCTGCATCTGTCTTTGCTGCTGGTCAGGCCCTCCATCAGCTTTAACCTTCTGTTTCATCTATATGACAAGAGCAGCTCAACTAAGAAACAACCTTTCCTCTTTGCAGCTTTCAGGTTCCTCTTACAAGAAACTTGTTGCTGTCATAAAGGCTGATAGAGGATTGGTTACAATACACACCTGTGCATTTGTTTGGTTTGAGACCAAATCATGTCCAAATAAACTAAAAACAATACTACAGCAGAAGCTCCTCTCTGTTTAAAAGTAACAGGCAGAAATCATGTTGCTAAAAGTCAAAACTCACCCTGAACAGCAAGAATCAAGATCCAGCAGTCCATTGCAGCAAACATGCAGGTTTACAACCAGAACAAGAATAACTCAGGAGCTCTGCTCTTTCAGCTCTCTCCACAAGCAGACCCTGTTGTGAAATGATCGGTGACGCTGTCCTGCTTTTGTGTTGCTCTGCTCTGCCCCTCCTCCGAATGTCATTGCACGTTAGAAATGTTTCTCTCTCCTCTCACAACACGCCTCCACTCTGTGACTGATATGACTTTGTTTAATTACACCAGTTAAATAATAAGATGGTGGACCTTCCAACACATGTTCACCTAAAGAGATTATGACAAGATTATGAACTTCCTTTTTAATTTTAACAGAGAAACTTTTGTTTGGGCTCAGTTAGAAAATGTGTTTGTTGCCACACCTGTTAAAAGTCATTAAAAGAGAAGTAAGATTCATAAGTGTTGTATGTCATGGATCAGGTCTGCCTCCCTGACTCATGCCTTATTGGGCATGCTTCTTGTTGACTGCAATTGTCATCTAATTAACCCAATCCACTTCACCTTTTCCACTCTTCTCTTACCTTGCAACCCTCTGTTCTCTGCCAGATTGTCTGCAAGCCTTCGTTGTCTTCAGCTCTCAAGCCTGTTTTAGAATCTGCATTTTTGCCCTGGCCCTGCTTTCTGCTTCTGGACCCCTCCTGATCTGACCTGCTCTGAACCTGGATCTGACCCTGACCCCGATCTCTGCCTCCCTCTTAGAATGAGCTGACCAGCTTTGGATCCAGACTCATTGGTTCCAGGCAATTCCACGTGAGTTAAATCAAAGATTTTGGAAGTATCACTGTTAAGAATATATTAATGATTATGTTTTGCTCCTAGACCCATTCACACTGACATCCATTTGGTGGCTGTCCTGGTATTGTGCCCTTCGCAGATATTCAACGTCATTTCCACGATTATATTTACTTTCAATCTAATTATCACTGGCCTTTGCTTTTGTGTCGAAACATTCATTCATTTCTCACAATGTTACCCTGGGGATAAAGCCTGTTACATACTCCACGAGACGCAAGAACTGAGTTCTTGTTCTCGAGGCTGCAAGAACAAGAAAAAACGTCTTGTTCGGCAGGTCCATACATACTCCACGAGAAGCACGTCTGCAGCGGGGAGGGGTCACTGCGGGGGGCGATGTCTGCTTTTATGTGCAATGACCCAGGTTGTTACCTTTGCCAGGTTATGTTTTCCCCGGCGTCTTTTTGCTCAAGATAACTTAAAAGGTTACGGACAGATTTTTATAAATATTTCAAGAGTTGTTGCAAATGTACAAATGAAAAACTGATTAAGTTCTGGTGGTTGTCCGGATCACCGTTTGGATCCAGGAATTGTTTAAAGGGTTCTTTAACATTGTGCTTGGCAGAGGTTTCTGCTCTCCAAGTGATTTTATAGTTTCATATTTAATGAGCAATTTCGTCCGCGGCAGGGCGGGTCATGCACGCGGCTGGGTCTGAGTGTTTTCCAGCTACATGTAAAAATGTTTGTACTTTCTCACCACCTCTATCAGCTGTTTTATCAAAACAATCCGTTTTGCTGGCAACAGCAAACACATGGAAGCAGCAACTCTGCTTCATGCTTTCTTCGTGTTAACGACGTCCACCTCCAATGTCCGACCAATCACACGATACTTCTCGCAG
Source organism: Telmatherina bonti (assembly GCF_933228915.1). Classification (NCBI taxonomy): domain Eukaryota; kingdom Metazoa; phylum Chordata; class Actinopteri; order Atheriniformes; family Telmatherinidae; genus Telmatherina; species Telmatherina bonti. The sequence goes on from NC_136621.1 coordinate 16,052,703, forward strand.
CCCCGCAAGAAAAAAGTTCTGCCAGCCCGGTGTGTCAAGAACTGTCCTCAAACACGTCCGCGAGAACAAAATGACGTCATTTTCTTCTCGAGAACAAGAAAAAAGTTCTCGCTTCTCGTGGAGTATATAACAGGCTTTAGTTCTCATCTGAGCTTCTCATTGACATGTAACTGGTCATCTGAGTTTTACAGAGATGACTAAACAGCCTGCCTTTGGTGTTATTTGTGGGTCATCCAGTTGGTAATCAGCTACAAGTGGAGGAGAAAGGGTTAAAATAAGTTCGTATGGCTTAAAGTGATGCTTACGGCTGAGTTCTGTAACTCAGACTGGAGGTGAAAGAATCAGATTTAAGTGCAAAGGTTAAGGGGGAAAAATAAAGTGTTGTGTTCTCAGTAAGGATAAAAAAAGATGTGATTCCATTTTCACTAATAAAAGAAAAATAAATTGTTTCATAATAAGGTGGAAAATGAGAAAAAAATTGTTCACACATCCAGTGTCAATTCATACAAAACAATATTTTTAATAGTAAAAACATGAAACTGAGCTGCATCACAAAAATGTTGTTGCATTTCCCTCAGTGTGTTTGTGTGTTGTTCAGGTATTACTGCTTTATGAAGTTGGAAAGTAACCAGATTAATGTCTTTTTTTTATCGTACATCTGTTGAAATCTCTTGTTTAAATCTCACTGAGCAAAGTAAATAAAGATGGTAATGTCATGTCTTTGCTTTGTTTGTTTTAAATGTGTGAAAAGGGGAAAAGTAGCCTACTTATTTACAGAGCAACAGCTGTAATTGTAATAAAGAAAATCAGATCCTGTAGAGCTTGTCACTGTGACTTAAACAGCCGTCCAGACGTCATCATGATACATAAACCTGGAGCTCTTAGATTGTGATTTTTTTTTCTGCATCTGTCTTTGCTGCTGGTCAGGCCCTCCATCAGCTTTAACCTTCTGTTTCATCTATATGACAAGAGCAGCTCAACTAAGAAACAACCTTTCCTCTTTGCAGCTTTCAGGTTCCTCTTACAAGAAACTTGTTGCTGTCATAAAGGCTGATAGAGGATTGGTTACAATACACACCTGTGCATTTGTTTGGTTTGAGACCAAATCATGTCCAAATAAACTAAAAACAATACTACAGCAGAAGCTCCTCTCTGTTTAAAAGTAACAGGCAGAAATCATGTTGCTAAAAGTCAAAACTCACCCTGAACAGCAAGAATCAAGATCCAGCAGTCCATTGCAGCAAACATGCAGGTTTACAACCAGAACAAGAATAACTCAGGAGCTCTGCTCTTTCAGCTCTCTCCACAAGCAGACCCTGTTGTGAAATGATCGGTGACTCTGTCCTGCTTTTGTGTTGCTCTGCTCTGCCCCTCCTCCGAATGTCATTGCACGTTAGAAATGTTTCTCTCTCCTCTCACAACACGCCTCCACTCTGTGACTGATATGACTTTGTTTAATTACACCAGTTAAATAATAAGATGGTGGACCTTCCAACACATGTTCACCTAAAGAGATTATGACAAGATTATGAACTTCCTTTTTAATTTTAACAGAGAAACTTTTGTTTGGGCTCAGTTAGAAAATGTGTTTGTTGCCACACCTGTTAAAAGTCATTAAAAGAGAAGTAAGATTCATAAGTGTTGTATGTCATGGATCAGGTCTGCCTCCCTGACTCATGCCTTATTGGGCATGCTTCTTGTTGACTGCAATTGTCATCTAATTAACCCAATCCACTTCACCTTTTCCACTCTTCTCTTACCTTGCAACCCTCTGTTCTCTGCCAGATTGTCTGCAAGCCTTCGTTGTCTTCAGCTCTCAAGCCTGTTTTAGAATCTGCATTTTTGCCCTGGCCCTGCTTTCTGCTTCTGGACCCCTCCTGATCTGACCTGCTCTGAACCTGGATCTGACCCTGACCCCGATCTCTGCCTCCCTCTTAGAATGAGCTGACCAGCTTTGGATCCAGACTCATTGGTTCCAGGCAATTCCACGTGAGTTAAATCAAAGATTTTGGAAGTATCACTGTTAAGAATATATTAATGATTATGTTTTGCTCCTAGACCCATTCACACTGACATCCATTTGGTGGCTGTCCTGGTATTGTGCCCTTCGCAGATATTCAACGTCATTTCCACGATTATATTTACTTTCAATCTAATTATCACTGGCCTTTGCTTTTGTGTCGAAACATTCATTCATTTCTCACAATGTTACCCTGGGGATAAAGCCTGTTACATACTCCACGAGACGCAAGAACTGAGTTCTTGTTCTCGAGGCTGCAAGAACAAGAAAAAACGTCTTGTTCGGCAGGTCCATACATACTCCACGAGAAGCACGTCTGCAGCGGGGAGGGGTCACTGCGGGGGGCGATGTCTGCTTTTATGTGCAATGACCCAGGTTGTTACCTTTGCCAGGTTATGTTTTCCCCGGCGTCTTTTTGCTCAAGATAACTTAAAAGGTTACGGACAGATTTTTATAAATATTTCAAGAGTTGTTGCAAATGTACAAATGAAAAACTGATTAAGTTCTGGTGGTTGTCCGGATCACCGTTTGGATCCAGGAATTGTTTAAAGGGTTCTTTAACATTGTGCTTGGCAGAGGTTTCTGCTCTCCAAGTGATTTTATAGTTTCATATTTAATGAGCAATTTCGTCCGCGGCAGGGCGGGTCATGCACGCGGCTGGGTCTGAGTGTTTTCCAGCTACATGTAAAAATGTTTGTACTTTCTCACCACCTCTATCAGCTGTTTTATCAAAACAATCCGTTTTGCTGGCAACAGCAAACACATGGAAGCAGCAACTCTGCTTCATGCTTTCTTCGTGTTAACGACGTCCACCTCCAATGTCCGACCAATCACACGATACTTCTCGCAGCCCCGCAAGAAAAAAGTTCTGTCAGCCCGGTGTGTCAAGAACTGTCCTCAAACACGTCCGCGAGAACAAAATGACGTCATTTTCTTCTCGAGAACAAGAAAAAAGTTCTCGCTTCTCGTGGAGTATATAACAGGCTTTAGTTCTCATCTGAGCTTCTCATTGACATGTAACTGGTCATCTGAGTTTTACAGAGATGACTAAACAGCCTGCCTTTGGTGTTATTTGTGGGTCATCCAGTTGGTAATCAGCTACAAGTGGAGGAGAAAGGGTTAAAATAAGTTCGTATGGCTTAAAGTGATGCTTACGGCTGAGTTCTGTAACTCAGACTGGAGGTGAAAGAATCAGATTTAAGTGCAAAGGTTAAGGGGGAAAAATAAAGTGTTGTGTTCTCAGTAAGGATAAAAAAAGATGTGATTCCATTTTCACTAATAAAAGAAAAATAAATTGTTTCATAATAAGGTGGAAAATGAGAAAAAAATTGTTCACACATCCAGTGTCAATTCATACAAAACAATATTTTTAATAGTAAAAACATGAAACTGAGCTGCATCACAAAAATGTTGTTGCATTTCCCTCAGTGTGTTTGTGTGTTGTTCAGGTATTACTGCTTTATGAAGTTGGAAAGTAACCAGATTAATGTCTTTTTTTTATCGTACATCTGTTGAAATCTCTTGTTTAAATCTCACTGAGCAAAGTAAATAAAGATGGTAATGTCATGTCTTTGCTTTGTTTGTTTTAAATGTGTGAAAAGGGGAAAAGTAGCCTACTTATTTACAGAGCAACAGCTGTAATTGTAATAAAGAAAATCAGATCCTGTAGAGCTTGTCACTGTGACTTAAACAGCTGTCCAGACGTCATCATGATACATAAACCTGGAGCTCTTAGATTGTGATTTTTTTTTCTGCATCTGTCTTTGCTGCTGGTCAGGCCCTCCATCAGCTTTAACCTTCTGTTTCATCTATATGACAAGAGCAGCTCAACTAAGAAACAACCTTTCCTCTTTGCAGCTTTCAGGTTCCTCTTACAAGAAACTTGTTGCTGTCATAAAGGCTGATAGAGGATTGGTTACAATACACACCTGTGCATTTGTTTGGTTTGAGACCAAATCATGTCCAAATAAACTAAAAACAATACTACAGCAGAAGCTCCTCTCTGTTTAAAAGTAACAGGCAGAAATCATGTTGCTAAAAGTCAAAACTCACCCTGAACAGCAAGAATCAAGATCCAGCAGTCCATTGCAGCAAACATGCAGGTTTACAACCAGAACAAGAATAACTCAGGAGCTCTGCTCTTTCAGCTCTCTCCACAAGCAGACCCTGTTGTGAAATGATCGGTGACTCTGTCCTGCTTTTGTGTTGCTCTGCTCTGCCCCTCCTCCGAATGTCATTGCACGTTAGAAATGTTTCTCTCTCCTCTCACAACACGCCTCCACTCTGTGACTGATATGACTTTGTTTAATTACACCAGTTAAATAATAAGATGGTGGACCTTCCAACACATGTTCACCTAAAGAGATTATGACAAGATTATGAACTTCCTTTTTAATTTTAACAGAGAAACTTTTGTTTGGGCTCAGTTAGAAAATGTGTTTGTTGCCACACCTGTTAAAAGTCATTAAAAGAGAAGTAAGATTCATAAGTGTTGTATGTCATGGATCAGGTCTGCCTCCCTGACTCATGCCTTATTGGGCATGCTTCTTGTTGACTGCAATTGTCATCTAATTAACCCAATCCACTTCACCTTTTCCACTCTTCTCTTACCTTGCAACCCTCTGTTCTCTGCCAGATTGTCTGCAAGCCTTCGTTGTCTTCAGCTCTCAAGCCTGTTTTAGAATCTGCATTTTTGCCCTGGCCCTGCTTTCTGCTTCTGGACCCCTCCTGATCTGACCTGCTCTGAACCTGGATCTGACCCTGACCCCGATCTCTGCCTCCCTCTTAGAATGAGCTGACCAGCTTTGGATCCAGACTCATTGGTTCCAGGCAATTCCACGTGAGTTAAATCAAAGATTTTGGAAGTATCACTGTTAAGAATATATTAATGATTATGTTTTGCTCCTAGACCCATTCACACTGACATCCATTTGGTGGCTGTCCTGGTATTGTGCCCTTCGCAGATATTCAACGTCATTTCCACGATTATATTTACTTTCAATCTAATTATCACTGGCCTTTGCTTTTGTGTCGAAACATTCATTCATTTCTCACAATGTTACCCTGGGGATAAAGCCTGTTACATACTCCACGAGACGCAAGAACTGAGTTCTTGTTCTCGAGGCTGCAAGAACAAGAAAAAACGTCTTGTTCGGCAGGTCCATACATACTCCACGAGAAGCACGTCTGCAGCGGGGAGGGGTCACTGCGGGGGGCGATGTCTGCTTTTATGTGCAATGACCCAGGTTGTTACCTTTGCCAGGTTATGTTTTCCCCGGCGTCTTTTTGCTCAAGATAACTTAAAAGGTTACGGACAGATTTTTATAAATATTTCAAGAGTTGTTGCAAATGTACAAATGAAAAACTGATTAAGTTCTGGTGGTTGTCCGGATCACCGTTTGGATCCAGGAATTGTTTAAAGGGTTCTTTAACATTGTGCTTGGCAGAGGTTTCTGCTCTCCAAGTGATTTTATAGTTTCATATTTAATGAGCAATTTCGTCCGCGGCAGGGCGGGTCATGCACGCGGCTGGGTCTGAGTGTTTTCCAGCTACATGTAAAAATGTTTGTACTTTCTCACCACCTCTATCAGCTGTTTTATCAAAACAATCCGTTTTGCTGGCAACAGCAAACACATGGAAGCAGCAACTCTGCTTCATGCTTTCTTCGTGTTAACGACGTCCACCTCCAATGTCCGACCAATCACACGATACTTCTCGCAGCCCCGCAAGAAAAAAGTTCTGTCAGCCCGGTGTGTCAAGAACTGTCCTCAAACACGTCCGCGAGAACAAAATGACGTCATTTTCTTCTCGAGAACAAGAAAAAAGTTCTCGCTTCTCGTGGAGTATATAACAGGCTTTAGTTCTCATCTGAGCTTCTCATTGACATGTAACTGGTCATCTGAGTTTTACAGAGATGACTAAACAGCCTGCCTTTGGTGTTATTTGTGGGTCATCCAGTTGGTAATCAGCTACAAGTGGAGGAGAAAGGGTTAAAATAAGTTCGTATGGCTTAAAGTGATGCTTACGGCTGAGTTCTGTAACTCAGACTGGAGGTGAAAGAATCAGATTTAAGTGCAAAGGTTAAGGGGGAAAAATAAAGTGTTGTGTTCTCAGTAAGGATAAAAAAAGATGTGATTCCATTTTCACTAATAAAAGAAAAATAAATTGTTTCATAATAAGGTGGAAAATGAGAAAAAAATTGTTCACACATCCAGTGTCAATTCATACAAAACAATATTTTTAATAGTAAAAACATGAAACTGAGCTGCATCACAAAAATGTTGTTGCATTTCCCTCAGTGTGTTTGTGTGTTGTTCAGGTATTACTGCTTTATGAAGTTGGAAAGTAACCAGATTAATGTCTTTTTTTTATCGTACATCTGTTGAAATCTCTTGTTTAAATCTCACTGAGCAAAGTAAATAAAGATGGTAATGTCATGTCTTTGCTTTGTTTGTTTTAAATGTGTGAAAAGGGGAAAAGTAGCCTACTTATTTACAGAGCAACAGCTGTAATTGTAATAAAGAAAATCAGATCCTGTAGAGCTTGTCACTGTGACTTAAACAGCTGTCCAGACGTCATCATGATACATAAACCTGGAGCTCTTAGATTGTGATTTTTTTTTCTGCATCTGTCTTTGCTGCTGGTCAGGCCCTCCATCAGCTTTAACCTTCTGTTTCATCTATATGACAAGAGCAGCTCAACTAAGAAACAACCTTTCCTCTTTGCAGCTTTCAGGTTCCTCTTACAAGAAACTTGTTGCTGTCATAAAGGCTGATAGAGGATTGGTTACAATACACACCTGTGCATTTGTTTGGTTTGAGACCAAATCATGTCCAAATAAACTAAAAACAATACTACAGCAGAAGCTCCTCTCTGTTTAAAAGTAACAGGCAGAAATCATGTTGCTAAAAGTCAAAACTCACCCTGAACAGCAAGAATCAAGATCCAGCAGTCCATTGCAGCAAACATGCAGGTTTACAACCAGAACAAGAATAACTCAGGAGCTCTGCTCTTTCAGCTCTCTCCACAAGCAGACCCTGTTGTGAAATGATCGGTGTCTTGCTTTCATCTCTGCTCTGCTCTGCCCGGCGCTGCCCCTCCTCCTCCCCTCCTCCTCCTCCTTCGGATGTCTGACTCATCGCACTTCATAAATATTTCTCAGTCCGCTCAGTAAAGCCCCTGCAGTCTGCATGCTGTGATAAATATGACTTTGTTTAATTACACCAGTTAAACAATAAGATGGTGGACCTTCCAACACATTTTCACCTAAAGAGACTATGACAAGATTTTGAACTTCCTTTTTAATTTCAACGGAGAAACTTTTGTTTGGGCTCAGTTAGAAAATGTGTTTATTGCCACACTTGTTAAAAAGTCATTAAAAGAGAAGTAAGAGTCATAAATAAGTGTTGTAACCCTGGGGTTAAGTCCTCGACTGAGCTTATTAACATGTAACTGGTCATCTGAGTTTTACTGAGACAACTAAACAGCCTGCCTTAATGTTTTTTGTGGTCATCCAGTGACCTTGGTGATCAGCTTCAAGTGGAGGAGAATGGTTTAACATGTTTAATGTGGTTTGATGTGACGCTTACAGCTGAGTTCTGTAACTCAGGCTTTAGGCGAAAGAATCCGATCTGACTCAGAGTTAAGGAGAGAAAATAAAGTATTGTGTCCTGACTAAAGATAAAAAAAAAAGATGTGGTTCCATTTTAAATGATGAAGGAAAAAAAAAAACAACTGGTTTAATATTAAGGTGAAAAAGAGAGAAAATATGTTTACACAACCAGTGTCTTCATAGCCACAAAACACAGTTTAACAGTAAAAAGATGAGACTGAGCTGCATCAAAAAAATATCTTTATGCAATTCCCTCAGTGTGTTTTGTGTGTTGTTTGGGTATTACTACTTTATGAAGTTGGAAAGTAACCAGATTTATGTCTCTGTAGTTTAAATCTCACTCAGCAAAGTGACTAAAGCTGGTAATCTCATGTCTTTGCTTTGCTTTTTTTTTTAAAAATGTGTGATAAGGGGAAAAGAAGCCTATTATTTACAGAACAATAGCTGTAATAGTAATAAAAAAGAAATTAGATCCTGTAGAGCTTGTCATGTGTCTTAAACAGCCATCCAGACGTCATCATGATACATAAACCTGTCACTTCTGTTTCACCTCGATGACAATACCAGCTGGAGCAGCTTTTACCCTTTGAGAAGAAACAATCCGCCTGTCAGGTTCTTCTAACATGAAACACCTCCGTGTTTGTTCAGACTAAGTTTACATAAAAAGACCAGGAGTCGTATCATCACACTGTTTAGAATTAGTAAGAACACTGCTAAGAGTTTACTTCAAGTACAAAAAAAAAAAAAATCCTTACCAAAACCTCCACTTACGTAACTTATCAAGTCTCACTCACACTTTTAAGAGAAGCAACGGATGAGCTGCTTGCTTCACTGCAGAGCTACAAGGGTGCAGATGGCCGAGCGCGCGTGTTGGAGATGTTTTGACATACTCATTTAACTGAATCGTCTTTCCATCGCCTGTGACTAGTTGCTCTTATCTGTCCCACATTTTCATGTGTCTAACAATAAGTCTGTAGCATGTTGGACATTGGTGGGTGAACCTTCCCATTTTCTGCTGTTCAGCCTCGTAGGTTGCAGCGTGAATGAGACTGCTAAAGCCCTTGATAAGACTCTGTTCTTTCACTGCAGGAACGAGTTCAAATTCCTCTGTTGGAGGGAATAAAAAGCACAACCTTTTGAGCAAAAGAAGTTGTCTGACTTCTAATTTAAACCACCACCTTGCAACATGTTAGAGTAAGACCATTAATCCTTGACAAAAAGAACGGAAAGGTTTTTGCTCGAATAGAAAAATGTCCATTAATAATAAGTATTTTGATCCACATATTTCCATTCACCTGCATACAAAACTTTATGTTTTATGGTCAAACAATAACATTAGTCATGATAATAACGTGATATGTTTCACGTTTAAAAAAAAAAAAAAAAAAACTATCACATTATATCATGATATGGTCCCCTTTTTTTTTCTTTATTTGGGTGACAGCTCTACACATAGTGGTGAAATAACATCCCTTATAAATCCGTAACAGATTATAGCTGCGTTGTCCAAACGACAGCATTTGATCAGCTGCTCGTCGGTAAAAAGCCACAACATCCTACCGGGGACCGAGGTGTGTCAGCAGCGTACTTGCTGAAGAGGCGCCAAGATCACGTTCATATTTAGTCCATATCTAATATTAAAACAGATGCTAAAAAGTAACAGGCAGAAATCATGTTTCTGACCGACAAAACTCACCCAGAACAACAGAAATCCAGATCCAGCAGCCCATTGGAGCAAATTCAGGTTCACAGCCAGAGCTGCGCACGAATAATTGACTTCCACTTTTTCCCTCAGTGAAACGCTCAGCGTGTTTTAAGGCTCCCTTGTCCCCACCCACCCGACGTCTGCCAAGTGCCAACGACAGAAATAACTGTGTTCTCTGCTGCTGTTCGCATCACAATCAGTTGTTTGAAAGTTTAAAAGTCTTTAGAAAAAAGATAACACCCATCTCAGAGTTAACCCTCCTCTGACTTTAAATCTAATTTTTAACTTCCTCAGTTTGTGGTGAGTGAACTGTGTTCACTGCTGGTTTTAAGATAAAGAGGTATTTCACCAAACTGAAAAATCACTACAGCCTCAGTATAAACTGTCCTGCTTCAAAGACAAAATAAGTTCATTTTCTCTGCTCAGCATAAAGCAGCTGACACAAAGTTATCGAATGGCAAATACCGCCACAGACCAACCAAACCACATGTTAACCTGCTGGAATCTGTTTTAAATTACATGCAGATCATGTTTTAATCTTTGTTTTTATGGTTTCAAAGATGTCAGGAAGAAAAGGTCAATACTCACAAAAAGCAGCAGCAAATAAAAAGATCATCTTGGAAAACATTGTTGTTCAGTAAGACTGTAAGTTGTTCACTCTCTGAGACACTGAGGAGGACTGGTTTTGTGTGTAAGGCACTTCTGTTTATATTCTGGTGCTTCTGGGCATGACCTGCCTCTCTGTGCACCGTGTTCACTCTGTGAGACCACGATTGTGTGATCAACCCCATTCAGACTAAAAGCTGTGTTACACTTTTATTCATCCATTTGAGAAGCCAATCCTTCCACTTTTGTGGTGGCTTATAGGCTTTGTTTTTGTGCTTTTTCTTCATGTAACTTATAAGTGTAATATCATCTACAATGTGTTTCATCGGGTCAGGGTGGGTTAACTCACAATGCTTTAGTTTCAGGACTTCATATTTTCATTCCTTTTAAACTGTGATCTGATGGTCAGATGACTGCTGTTGCCTGTAAAACGAACCATCCAAAAGAAATAATTAAACGCTGGTAAAGAAAATCTTTTTCTGCATCATTTGGTGTTTGGACTTTTCATTTACGCTTTGTTCTTTCCATTTTCCTATGCTGTTAAATTCGCCTTCATTTTATCACAGCTCTGATCGGTGGGCTTCTTTCCTGCTGCTTTCAGTCAGACTGAACCCTGTTCTTTAAAATTTCTTTTCAGCCATTTTCCCTTCTGGGCTGACATCTACCTTCACATCTGCATCTCCTCCAGAGGAGCTTCATCAGAAGTATTTTCCACTTCCTAACTCTGTTAATCCTCTACCATCTAGACTTCATGGTGGTCCCATTCTATCCTCTCCCTTCAGGCATGCCAGACCTCCATCAATATAAATGATTTAATCCCCTAAACAAACTCATATCTTGCAAAAGAACAAATGTCTCTTCTCAGTCGACCTCTCCTCATTGGAATAAAGACTTAAAGCTGGGGCAGGTAATGTTTGGTACCTTTGATGTGAAGGTCGTGCCCTGTCTTGGCTCCTCCCCCTCTGGTTTTGCTCCTTGTGTGATCCAAGGCTTTTTTCTTACCTCCTTCTTGTGTTTTTATCGGTGTTTATCTGTTTGTGTTCAAGATAACTCAAAAAGTTATGGATGTCATCTTCATCTTCTGCCGCTTATCCGGGGTCGGGTCGCGGGGGCAGCAGCCTAAGCAGGGAAGCCCAGACTTCCCTCTCCCCAGTCACATTTGCCAACTCTGTGGGGGGGATCCCGAGGCGTTCCCAGGCCAGCTGAGAGATATAATCCCTCCAGCGTGTCCTGGGTCTTCCCCGGGGTCTCCTCCCAGAGGAATGTGCCTGGAACACCTCACCAGGGAGGTCCAGGAGGCATCCTGACCAGATGCCCGAGCCACCTCAACTGGTTCCTCTCGATGCGGAGGAGCAGCGGCTCTACTCTGAGCCCCTCCCGGATGACCGAGCTCCTCACCCTATCTCTAAGGGAGAGCCCGGCCACCCTGCGGAGGAAACCCATTTCAGCCGCCTGTATACGAGATCTTGTTCTTTCGGTCACGACCCACAGCTCATGACCATAGGTGAGGGTAGGAACGTAGATCGACTGGTAAATCGAGAGCTTCGCCTTCTGGCTCAGCTCCTTCTTCACCACGACAGACCGGCGCAGAGCCCGCATTACTGCAGACGCCGCACCAATCCGTCTGTCGATCTCGCGCTTCATCCTTCCCTCACTCGTGAACAAGACCCCGAGATATTTAAACTCCTCCACTTGAGGCAGGACCTCACTCCCGACCCGGAGAGGGCAATCCACCCTATTCCGGCTGAGGACCATGGTCTCAGATTTGGAGGTGCTGATTCTCATCCCAGCCGCTTCACACTCGGCCGCGAATCGCTCAAGCGAGAGCTGGAGATCACGACCAGATGAAGCCAACAGGACCACGTCATCTGCAAAAAGCAGGGACCCAATCCTGAGGCCACCAAGTCGGATCCCCTCAACACCTCGGCTGCGCCTAGAAATTCTGTCCATATAAGTTATGAACAGAATCGGTGATAAAGGGCAGCCTTGGCGGTGTCCAACCCTCACTGGAAATGAATCCAAGTAACTGCCGGCAATGTGGACCAAGCTTTGACACCTGTCGTACAGGGACTGGACAGCCCTTACAAGGGGGTCCGGTACCCCATACTCCCGGAGTACCCCCCACAGGAGCCCCCGGGGGACACGGTCGAATGCCTTCTCCAGGTCCACAGAGCACATGGAGACTGGTTGGGCAAACTCCCATGCCCCCTCCAGGACCCCAAAGAGGGTATAGAGCTGGTCCACTGTTCCGCGACCAGGACGAAAACCACACTGCTCCTCCTCAATCCGGGATTCGACTATCCGGCGGACCCTCCTCTCCTTATTCTATCTGCGCTTTCCGATTAACACCACATCCTGTTAGAACCTGTTAAATGGTGAGAGAGATTGCAGGATGTGGTTTAGATTAGGATATGATCACATCACATTATGACAGACTGAAAGGTTGAAGATGCTTCATATACTGTAGATTACATGTCAAGAAGAGGAACTCAAGTTGACTGCGGTGAGTTTGTTTCCTATTCACATCCGACATGATTCTAAAATACAGTCAGTAGCATAATGTTTTGTTTTGTTTTTACAAAGAAACCACACATGTTTCTCTACAACAAAGGATCTGCAGCATGAACTCAGAAGCAATGTCTGTGTGAGATTTTATGTTTTATCAACAGGTCTGAAGAATGATGCACTGACAGTCAAATAAACAAATGAAACACTTTTGGGTTGCCAGAATACCGGTTTTCTGTCAGAAGTGCGTAGGAGGGTGAAAAACTTCAGACAGAGATCTCTCAAAACACAGCAATTTAGGGAAGAAAGAAATTGGCTTGGGCCCAAAGAAAAACAAGCTTGAAGTAGCCACAGAAAGTAGGGACATTAGAGGAAAAAGATTGGGCAGGTTGGAGAAAGAATACAGCAACTTGCTCCCATCAGTTTAACAATCCATTCAGCTGAAATCTGTTCATTAAAATATTCACTGAAAGAGGAAATTAGCAATTTGTTTCTGCCCTATGCTTACAGTTTGATAAAGGAAAATATTTCTTTAGAAGAGAACACAACTGAAAGAATAAAACCATCTGAAGCTTTTGGTGGGGATGAACAGTCTAACAAGGTTCTCAAATACCCCAAGCTGTTCAACAGTTTATTTCAGTATTACTTCAAGAGTGACATTGTGCCTTTTACGAGCTATAGATTATTTATTAAACTAATCCCAAAGTCTACCCAGGCTGCCTCTGAACTACAGCTGCATTAATCTGTTAAGCAGTGAGACTGATAAAACACTGGGGTTCAGATGAGCAGGTTTAGGAAACGCAGAGCCTGTTTTTACCACATATGTTTTTTTCTGCTGTAATTAGAAAAAAGTTGCAGGAAAACAAAAGCACTATTCTTTGTGTTGCTGGCTTAAAAAAGGTTTTGATTGGATTAACAAAGATCTTTTGGAATATAAATTACTTTCTGTTGGTATTAATGGTAATTTTTACTAATCTGTTAAATCAGTACTACAGAGCTTTAACAGGTTTACCTGTGTGCAGGTAAACAATCTGAGGACAGGGTGTGTCTCACTCCAATCGTAGTAACATGGAGATGTTCCTCCCTTCTCTTCCACTCTCTTCCTTTTGTGAAAGAAATCTTCAGAGGCCTGACAAGCTGCGCGAGTGAGCTGGCACATGTTTTACACCAAATTCCTTTCCTGACGCAACCCTCTGGATTCCCCAGAGAATAATTGGGTTGGAGAGCAGAACTGGGGCATGGACTCAAACTGCAGACACAAGGCAAGCAGCCCCCACATCATGCTCAAGACATAAAAGCTACAAATTTTTGTGGACATGGATGACTTTAACCTTAGTATTTTATTATACGCTGGTGAAATTGTATGGCTGTGGAAGAACAATTTAAATTGCAAAAAATGCTGGGTTTTATGAGGAAGAAGGAACAAATGGAGTTTTTTTTTTTCATTCATCTTGATTAAACACAAATGGTTCCTTTTAGAAAACCAGAAAGTAATCATGATTTGAGCAAACACAACTTATAAATACCTTTTTTTTTTGTCTGCTTTTCAATTAAAATATGACCTTGTCAGAAGGTAGGTTCTGTCTGAGTCGGTAGGGGTGGGGGTGGAGGGGCATTAGGAGCTACAGTTAAGAAAATAAAGGTCTTTTTATTTACTTATTACTTATTATTAAGTGATTGGACCAGTTTTATTATATGCAGCGGGGGTTTGGGGTTTTTAAGATCCTCCTGATTGTGACAGAGTTCAGAGAAGAGGCATGACGTTCTTTCTGGGTGTGCACAGGTTCTCCCCTAAAACAGCATTAGAGGGAGACATGGGACACCTGTAGTGAAGCAAAGGGTAGAAGTGATTAGATTATGTCATTATGGAATGGTCTCTTCTGTGTACTAAGTTTGACTTACTCTGAAAATTTTTAAATGGGATAAATCTCACAACTAATTGCTGCCAAAAGAGGTTCTGGAAATGATCTCTTAAGCAAATGTGGAGGATTTCTTATAAATAATTTACAATATAAAATAACTCAGTTCAGACAAACTCTGGTCAAGTCTTAGAATGAGCCATGGAAATACACTCTCAAAAGTAGAGGTACAAGATAGGGACATTTCTGTACCTATAGGTACATTTTAAAGAAATGTTCTCTCAAAAGTACAATTCTGGTCTTTAAGAGACCAGAAGCACACCTTCAGAGTACGAAAAAGGGTTCAAAGTGACATAAAGTACAAATTTGTACCATTTTAACCATAAGGGTACCTACAGCATTGAAAAATGTTTGTTGTGACAAAAACTATTATGAGCAGCAATGCTTTAAGTGGGCCAGTGTGCAGCGGTATGCAGTACCGGCACTTTTAAATTCTATCCTTTTGCATACCGGGACTATTTTTTACAGCGTATAGTGCATACTGGGACTTTTACCAGCTTTTCTTCAGCAATCAGTATACCCCCCTACGACTTCACCACATATTACAACTGATATTTGATGATTTTATTTTTTATTTTTAATTTTTAAAAAGTCGCCTCAAAAGAAATGTATTGTTAAGACCGGTTTAGACGCACAACACTTGCTATAGCCCACAATGTCAGTGTTTTGAGTTTTTGAAGATTATTTCTAGATTAAAGATAAGATAATATTGCTAAGTGGCATGGACCAGGCCTAATGCTGTGAAAAGCATAAAAAACATAACTTGATAAGGTACGGTTGAACTTGATAAGGTACAAAAGTAGACCAGAACTGAAGGGTACAGAAATGTCTCTCAAAAGAGTACACACCCCGCGACAAGCATTTGTACCTTTTTAGCTTACAAGCTGGTACCTCTTTTTTTGAGTGTGTAGCAGGTGAATACATGAGCCCAAACAAAGTATGTTCAATATAAAAATGATTTCTCAGATTTAATTTTGGTGGTAATCCGGATCACCGTTTGGATCCAAGAATTTTTTTTTAATGTAATGTAAGAACCACAGCTCAGAGCAGGGGTACCTCTGTAGGTGGGGTGCAAGAAGTTGCCCCCGAAGAGACAAGTTATGTTTTGTTTGACATTTTTTGTTTTATTGTCTTTTACTCTATGTCATTATGCCAGAGCTTTTTAGAAAATTCAATGTAAAAAGCTGATTTATTTATGATAAATGATGAGGAGATGTCGAGTTGGTAGTTTGAAAATTAAATACATAGTTTGGCAAAAGTTATGGAAACTTAGACAAAGGACTGTATCTGGAGCTTAATAGATCTTGTTGATTATATTTATGTTAGTCATCTTATTGTGTTGAATGCTATAGTGTCATATAAGCCTAAGTGGGCTGGACACACAAGTGTATGACACTTAAAAAGGAAAATCATTTAAATTCCAGCCTGTTATCTGGTACTCAATTTGTTTGGATACGCAGCCTCACAACTCTCTGGACTGATTCCCACTATTTTATGTACTGTGTACCGACCACCTAAACTTAATGAGGACTTTTTAAAGAACTTTGCTGCTTTTCTGGCTCATCTGTCCTTGCTGTCTCAGAATCTGATAATACTTGGTGATTTCAAGGTTTGTATGGATCATGACAATAATCCTCTTTCCAGAGACTTTGGATCCTGTTTAAAGAGTTTTGGTCGACAGCAACATATAAACATCTCCACTCGCTGTAAGATCAAAATCTGGACTTGGTTTGTTGCTGTGGTGTTACTCCTGCTGATTGTCAAGCTTATCACATTTCCTTCTTCAATCATAAACGGATCTTCAATCATAAACTCACCCTCCCCACTACATCTCTTAGGAAAATCAAAGATATCAATCTGGACACTATCTCATTTGCCACAAACAACCTCCCCCCTCCATCCAGTCTCTCCACTCTCGATGAGGTAGTCTCTCACTATAACAACAGCCTTATTGAGCCTTTGCTCTACTGACACACAGATGTCTTTCATCTCCCGCTCTGCTTCATAGTTCAATCCCACTCTGTGCCAACTCAAAGCTAAAGGGTGCCAGCTTGAACGCCTTGCTAAGAAAACTGGACTCACCATTCACAAGGACATGTACAATAGCCAAAAAGTCAATTCTTTTATACAAGGACTGTATTGTGTCAGGGGGGCTGCACGGTGGCGCAGTGGTTAGCACTGTGGCCTCACAGCAAGAAGGTTGCTGGTTCAATCCTTGGCTGGTTTGGTCAGTGGCCTTTCTGTGTGGAGTTTGCATGTTCTCCAGGTACTCTGGCTTCCTCCCACCATCCAAAGACATGCATGTTAGGTTAATTGGTCACTAAATTGCCCCTAGGAGTGAGTGTGAGCATGAGTGTGGTTGTTCATCTCTCTCTGTGTGGCCCTGCAATGGACTGGCGAGCTGTCCAGGGTGTACCCTGCCTGTCACCCAAAGCCAGCTGGGATAGGCTCCAGCTTCCCCACAACCCTGAATTGGAATAAGTGGTTCAGAAAATGAATGAATGAATGAATGTATTGTGTCAGCAAAATCCACTTACTACTCTGGTCTAATCTACTCCAGTGATGGAAATCCCAAATCTCTCTTTTCCCTGTTCAGTAATATTACAAGAACCCCGGACTCGCTCCCTCCCCATCTATACTCATCTGACCTCTGCAATTCCTTTCTGTCCTTATTTCCTTGCCTCTAAAATCTCCAAGATCCACCTGCAACTTGCCTCTGAAGGAGCTGCTGCTCCTGCTGCAGAATCCATCTTTTCTTATCACCCACCCATTCACAGGTTTTGCTCTCCCCTCCCCGACTGATATATCTGAACTGATTAAAAAAATCCAAACCTTCTGCCGGCCTGCTTGATCCTCTCCAAACAGTCTTAGTCACGGCTTGTTTCTCTTTGCTTTCATCGCAGCCATTTTTCACTCCTCCCTCAACACTGGTCATGTTCCATTGGATTTCAAGACAGCGGCCGTAACTTTGATCCTCAAATAACCTGGTGCCGATCCATCCAACCTCAATAACTTTCGTCCAATTTCCAATCTCCCTTTCACCTCCAAAGTTCTCGAAAAGGTTGTTGCCTCTCAGCTCTACAAACACCTCACTGAAAATAACCTGTATGAACAATTCTTCTGTCCCCTTCACAGCAGCTCATGTAAAGATAAACAACGATCTTTTGATGGCAGCTGACGCCGGTCTCCTCACAATTCTCATCCTCTTAGATCTTTGTGCAGCATTTGATACCATTTCTCACAGCTAAACCGACTGGCATCCCTCTGGGTCTCCCATAAACTTCTCACTTGTTTCTCTTTATATCTCTCCAACCGCACACAGTTCATTCAACTTAAGACTCACACTTCTAAGTCATTCCCCGTCACAGCTGGTGTTTCCCAGGGTTCAGTCTTGTGACCTCTTCTGTTCATTACTTATGTTCTTCCCCTCGGCCACATATTCCGTAAATATTTCATTAACTTCCATTGCTATGAAGACAACACCTAGCTCTATATGTCCTCCAGAGCTAACTCCTCTTGTCCACCCACCTTCCTCTCTAACTGTCTTCAGAAAATCAATGCCTTGTTCTCCTCTTATTTTTTCATACTTAACAGCAGTATAACAGAGGTTTTACTTGTCGACACACCCTCCCACTCAAACCAAATCTCACAGTTTCTCCATCAACATTGACAGCTCCTCCAATCTCCCTTCCCTCAGGTCAAGAATCTGGGCGTCATACTCGACAGCACAATATTGTTTAAAGCCCACATAAGCAGCATCACTTGATCTGTTTATTTCCACCTTTGAAACACTATCAGCTTACATCCATTTCTCACTCTACACACCACTGCCATCCTATTCTACGTATTGATTCTGCGTATTGATTACTGCAACTCACTTCTCTTCGGTTTACCCAGTAAATCAGTTCACAAACTGCAGCTCCTCCTGAACCTGGCTGCTCGGATCATAACCCACACCTCTTTATCTGAACAAGTTACCCCTGTCCTTCAACAGCTCCACTGGCTCCCAAAAGAACAAAGAATCAACTTCAAGATCCTACTCACCACCTTCAAAAGCATCCATAATCTGGCCCCTCCTTACTGGTCTGACCTGCTCCACATCACTACTCCCTCCTGTACTCCCAGGTCTTCATCCTCTATTCATTTCACAGTTCCCTCTTCCCGTCTCAGCAGTCAGAGCGACTGAAGGCTCTGCTCTCCGGCTCTAGAGCTTACTCCCATTTGAGCTTCAGCACACTGACTCTCTCCCATTATTCAAATCCCAATTTAAAATAAATCTGTTTAAACTGGCCTGCTCTCTGACGCTTTTAAACTAAATGCCTTGGTTGTTTTTGTTTTCAATGTTTTCAACGGTTTTAATTTTTGTGTGATCTTTTTTTCTTTTTATAAGGCGACCTTGGGTATAGAAAGGCCCCAAGAAATAAAAAGTATTATTGTTATTGTTATTATTATTATTATTATTATTATTATTATTATTATTATCTTTAACCTACATAAGTTCAATCCCTTCTGTAACCCAGAAATTTCCAGTGTTGCATTAAAAGTCTCTACTTATCAAAGTTTATATCCCAAAGCTTTTCTTTGTTATATATTCTCTTCCACAAATGACTTTCCAGTTATATAAAATATGTCTGATGGCATGTTGTCCCAAGGAGGCAGGAAAAAGAGGAAGAAGAAAGGTTGAAAGTAATTGTCTAGATTTCCCAGTGGATCATGTTTATATCTGCACTGACCGCTTGCTGCTTGTCTGCTGAACAGATCAAACAAACAGCTGCTACCAGTTCTCCTGTATCAGTATTTGGCTTCAGGAAACTGAATCATGTCACATCAACTTTCAAAGCTGTTAAACACTGCAAACTGCATGCCCATTAAACCTTTGTGGCTGTCCAGGTAAGGATATTAGAATACAGAGATCCGGGTGAGAATCAGGTGAACATCTGATGAGAAGTTATGTAGAAACTATTGGCTCTGTTGAATCTCAGTTTATTCCTGTTTGAGGTTTAAGATTCACGGAGAGAGAAGAAGTTATTTAATCTGCACAATTGACAGCAAGAGCCTTTGCCAAACTGGGGAGAAGCCTGCAGCGGTCGCTCAGAGCTTACCCCTGCTTTGTTAGCCAAGGATTGGGAGCTGAAATTCAACCTAGGTAAGCAGCTGAAGTTCCCAGAAGTAGTTGTCAAGGCAACATTAAGATAAACACTGTCCTCACTTTGGTAGCATTAAAGTAGCTGGAGCTCCCTGTGCTTGTGGGATGACTGTATGGAGGAGGCCCATGAAAGAAAGAGGTCAAAGTACTCTGAGTTAGGGGAGAAGTGAATGACTGGTTGGCACACGAGATGCCAACCCATCACAGTGGGATGTAGAGGATTTGTGAGCCAATTCCTCTGAGGGCCTACAGATTCTGGGCATCACAGGAGCCAGCTACTCAAGAGCCTCAAGTTGGCCACAGACGCAGCAGAGGTACCATTGAGGTGGTTGTGGACCAGTAGAGAAGAGGCGTGGCAAGTACTGCTGTCATTGACATGCTCCACTGACCGGCTCAGAAAATCATTCCTCCCTCACGCCATGCAGCTCTTCAATATCTCACATAGGGTAAATAAAAGAGCCAGAGACTCATAACAGAATCAATGCACATTACCCACAGTCACACCTTCACACACACCCACAGGCACACACAAAC
The DNA here is from genome assembly GCF_933228915.1 of Telmatherina bonti. Taxonomy (NCBI): domain Eukaryota; kingdom Metazoa; phylum Chordata; class Actinopteri; order Atheriniformes; family Telmatherinidae; genus Telmatherina; species Telmatherina bonti. The sequence goes on from NC_136621.1 coordinate 16,072,749, forward strand.
ACTTTATGACAGACTGTCCTATCTGTTGATTTATTTTATTTTACTATTGTATTGTTATTCTTATTTAATCTTTTTTGCCTGGTATCCTTGAAACTTATGTGCATACTTATTTGGCTAATTTAATATTTTGTCAAGCTGCTGGAAATTGGCATTTCTCTTTGGAGATTATTAAAGTATCCATCCATCCATCCATCCATCCAACCAACCAACATTACATCATACTTGTTCAGACATGCAGTTACGCTGCAGATTTGTTTGTCATATTCCTGCCGCACATGGATATGAATAAATAGTAAAACTAACTAATCTTCTTACAAATGTGACTTCCTGAAACATCAGTCAATTGTTGTGGTTTAATTGTTAGATCATCTTTGTGTTTAGGCTGATTTACAGCTAAATATGGCACTTTGCATTAGCACTGTTGCTAATGTGGGAGACATAAAGTGTTTGGGTAATTAAATGATGTATTTTTTGTTTTGTTTGGTGCTTTGTTTGTTTTGCAAGTTTGAATCATAGTGATTATGTTTAGGTTGGTCACATGGCTATGGGTGGAAGTGTGTGAGTTTACTTAAGACACCTGTGTGAAGTGTGAGTAGGTGGAGAGAGTGTGACCAGGACGCTGTCTTTTTGGTTGACTGCCACCTTCGTTCATCGCAATGATCAATTTAATCTATATTTGGATTTAGTTACTGCATGTTGTACTGACTTCATTTACTTTTTTGTATAAATTATAATATTTGGATACCTAATAGCTCCACACTACTGGAGAGAAAGTGAGAGAGAGGTCAGCTGTGCTCAACTGGTACCTGCTTGCAGATATTGGCAAACAGCTGGTGTTCCCCATCAGATCACTACCACTACCCTAAGGCGTGACCTGGTGCTTGGTCCCCTTCACTAAAGAAGGTCTACATAATCAAACTCACTTTACTCTGGGAGGATAATGCCATATGCTGAACTTAGTAGATATTGTAGTTGCTGGTGCACTAGCATGGTTATTAAGCATGTCTGCATGCTCACATTAAATTGAAAGAATAATTTTCTTTGTTATTAATGTCATAAATTTCAGATGTTTTGTTTGTGTAACATTAGTATGTTTAATGACAGTGCATGATGTCACTTTTCAAGAGACCCATAATACAATTATATTGATCTGCACTGTTATTCTGAATGAATTGGAAAATGTTTAGAGTACTTTCAGCTGCTTTATGATAAAACATATAAATAAACAAAAAACACAAACATGAAAGTGGTAATGGTAGCTCTTACACTGACAAATAATCCACATTTTAGTGGGTTTTTCATCAGCAGCAAACACTGAAAGTACAAACCTCAATATTTGCATAAAATCTTGAAAGTGAGAAATTTGCCCACATAATTTCATTCAGTACAATGCTGACATGATATGAAGCAGCATGATTATCTAATTTCACTCTTAAACAATAAAATCAGATAAGAATATGCAAAACTATCCTGTTAAAGTATTACTGTCTAAAGCTAAACAATACCATTTAGCTGTTTCTGAAGAAATGCTGATCAATTAATGGTACAAGAATTTATCACATTACACACTATTATGTATCAATAAAGTTTTAAAACGTAACGAGGCTAAGTCATTACAATAAGTTAAAAGTTAATGGAGGTGAATATGCCCTTAAATAACAGGACAGATCATCTAAACATTTTATAATCTTCTGGTTTAAAAGGTGTTCCAAAATAATCCTGATGTAAAGTCCACTTTATTGTGCATAAAATCTTCCATTAATAGATCTGTTTTAAGATTAAAATTCCTCAGATTAATTCTGTTGAACCTTATTAATCGTATTTGTTAAACGTAGCAGAGTAACACATAAAAAACAAGTTATCTTAGTGGGCTTTTTTTCCCCCCGTTTGCAAACACTGCTGCTCACTGCAGCAGCTGCTGGAACGATGCTGCCATCTGCTGACACATCTGCTGTTCTCACATCACGATGCTTCATTTGGATACTTTATTCAGGATTTTGAGAACTAAAATCTCTGTAAATACCTCTGAAAGTGAAATAAAGCAGAATGCTGTTGGACAGTTTTATTAGACAAATTTAAAAAGGAAAAAAAGACCATAGAGTCTTTATTATTACTATTATTATCATTATTTCAAACTTTTCTTCAGCATTTTTTCACATATTGAAAGTTAAAAATGCAAGGACACAACTGATAATTGGGGATTAATCACATTCTTTCAAACTAATTCTTGTTTTGAACTCTTTCATTAGAAGATTTAAAAGTAAAAATCTTATGGTTGTGTTCAGGAGCTGCTTGTTTGACCTGATTCTGTGCCGTTTTCAACCATGAGTTCAGAGAAGAGTTTAGTTGTCACAGTGAGAATGTGATGGCTGTGCCGACAGCCACACATGGATGATATCAAAATGCTCCACACATACACTTAGATTAATATTTTCAACTAGGATTTAATTTAGAGGTATTTTTGTTGGACATTAGTTTACACTAGTTTAATTTAGCATCACAACAATTCTGAAATAACGCACATTTTAGTTTGTTATGGTGGTATTATCTATTTATTTGTGTTCTTTCCCCTTTAAGTTTCAGTAGCTCCATTCCCTTGGCTGTGAGGCAGCAGGTGGCCACAGGGGGTGGACCAGACCATTTGCTGCAATAGAAAGGGGGAATTTAGGGTTTCCTCTGGTTCATTTAGTTAGATTTTTGTGTCTCATCCCCTATGTCTGTTTTTGTTTGGGCTGATCAGCCACGACTTAAGTTTCCCCTTGTGTGTCGTTTGTTGGGTCAGTTTGTTTCACTTTGTTGCTTGAGTCACTTCTGTCTCAAGTTCTTTGATTATAGTTTTGTTAAGTTGACCTCTTTTATGGGCCTGATTTATTCATTTATGCTCAAATAACTTTTTCTTTTTTGGGGGTCAAAATGAAAACCCCTATTTTTGAACTTTAAACCTGTACCTGACTGTTCTTCACTGCTCGGCCCATCACAGAGAAACACTCCTATTGTCCCTTATGACATGAGGAAGAGTAGAAGCATGATATAACACACACATCCCATACTCTGCACAAGTCTCCAGAGGAAACTCATGTCCTTTAGTAAATTTACTCTTTTGTTTGCATTAAATGGCTGCTGGGGTCAATAACATTTTAACATGGAATTGAAATTGAGAATAATCACCCAGAAAAATGTTCCAAAAAGACTGTGGAAGACAAAAAATAAAATGAAAATTAAATATAATCACAGGATAGTGAATTAAAACAGAGGAATTAATCAGAAATTGAGGAATAACCTGTGGTGTCTTCATACAGCAGTTATTTGTGTGCTGGTTGACCTTCCTGGCTTAGCCATCGTGCCTACTGCACATGTTTTCAGTGACATAGATAAAGTGGTTAAACGTGTGTATCGCCACATTATTCAAGTACACTACAAAACAGTAAGTTTATCTTCAAGTGACAGTTAAGAGTAGAAACAGGTTAGAGCAGTTTAAAACTGAGGGGTATTGGTGTCCTCTGCTGGTGGAAGCTGAATAAAAAGGCGGAGTACAAAACTAAACAAACAAGGAAAAATCAACATGGACAGCTGTTGTTGCACAGCTCGGTGGGTAAAATGTCACTTCAACAAATGATTCTCAAAGATCTGAACCCTGAGCTTTTTGGCTCACACACAAATAAAAGTCAGTCTGCAGAAACAAAGCAATAAATCTGTTTTGTGTCGACTGCAGGTTGGAACTCGTCCTCTGCAGAAAAATGCATAAGTGAAAGTCATGTCACAGCTACAGCTTTGTGGTCAGCCTGAATCCTCATTTGGATCCATGCACCAACATTTACATATCACCTGATCTGTTTGGAGCTAATATTTCAAAAACATCAACAGCTCTGACCTTTGATCTGTTATAAGCTGATGCAGAAAACTCACAGCAAGCGGCATACCAAACATTTCAAACCAGTAGTTTACACAAACACACCAAATGTGCACTAATTGTGCACTAAACACAAACAGCATTAAGGACAAAATCAGATGAGACATTCTGCACAAAATATCATGAAGATTTTCTAACCTGCAGTGCGATCTGTAGCTGAGCAGGAAAGTGAAACCCTGCAGGACAGGAATGTTTACTTGCAGAGAGAACAAGGAGGGGCTCTGGCTGACAGGAAGAGGAACTGTAGAAAAAAAAAAAAAGCCAGCCTCACTGACTTTCATTTCTTCTTCACTAACATGACAAAGATTAACTGAACTGTGAACAAAAACTGAATAAAAAAAACAACTTTTTTAACCCTTTAAAAAACATTAGCTAAATACAGTATTTTAGCTCTATAGACATATGATACTTTTTGTTTATTGGAGATATTTTGAATTTATCATGATTTAAGATTTTATTCTAATGTATTCCATGAAATATGCATAAAATAATATATAATCATGATTATATGATAGAATTATTTCACAAGATAACTGTATCATTTTCCAATTTATTGCAAAAGGAAACTTTTTAAATCACAAAATAGACTTAGATTTAGACTCTATTAAATCTCACAGTGGAGAAATTCACTTCTTACAGTAGCTTTTAATATAGAATACAGTGTAGGAAGCAACAGAAAACATAATATGTATCACAACAAATATAAACATAAACATAACAAAAATATACACATATGTATAAATAAATGTATAAAAACAATCTCACAAGCTATATACATATTTACATGGTGATGGTGGAATATGAAAAAAGTATGATGAGGTAGGAAGTGATGACGGAGGTATTGTTCAGTGAAATATAAATAAGTAATACATATGACTCTACAGATGAGTATTACTGTCTGACAGAAGTGGGAATGAAGGACCGGTGGTAGTGCTCCATTCTACACTGAGGATGTCTCAGTGTGCTCCTGAAGGAGCTGCTCAGCCCCTCCACGGTCTGGTGCAGCGGGTAAGAGGTTTTGTCCATGATGGATGGTGAGCATTTATGTTCAGTTATATCGTATATTTATTTATCCTTTGGTGATGTTTAGGAAGACACATTAACATCCACTGAAATGGTTAATTTACAAATATACCACCCTCATTCATGAATATGCAAGAAAAAAAGCTTGTAAATAGGTGTCCATTATAGTGACCGCTATGAATGAAAGGGATAAACACAGGAATACAACATGGAAAACATCTTATTTTAAAAGTAAAGTTTAAAGCTAATTAAGATTGACAATGAAAAATATGGGGTGGGAACTAGACTTTATCAAAACAGTGATATAGTATTGTGTTCCTGTCTTACACTGCTGTGACAACAATGGTCACGTTGGAGAGACATGAAAAATAAAAAGTACTTACATTCATCGTTTGAATCACCAAGTGGAAATATTTTGCAACAAGTTAAGGTAAGTGTCATGGTATGATGGTTGGTATTGGCTCTTTAGTTCCTGGCTTCCCGTTTTATTTTTGTTCCCTTGTTTCCCAATTTGCTTCCTGGTAATTAGCTCACCTGGTTTGGATTTCCTGATTCAGCTCAGTTTCAGTTCCTTGTTATTCCCTCTGTGTATTTAATAGTACACAGCATCTATATGTTCTGTCAACAGGAGATTGTTGCTTTTTTTTAAGTGTGTGAGCCTGTCAGAGGCAGCATTGCTCAATCACACATGAGGACTGGATGTGTGTGCCTGTTCTAAGCCAGTCAGACTGAAAATGACTTGTGTGTGCCAGACCCTGTCAGAAAGCTACAGCGCCGTGTAAGTGTTCATTCTCCACATTGGCACGGTTCCTAACCCCACACCGTTCCACCATGTCATTGGAGAGAAAGAGGAATTTGGTGATATTGGCCCTGAAAAGACCATTACAAATAACCTGGGCATGGACAACTTTGTGAGAGTTTTGGGGCAGAAAAGTCGGAAACTGTTACTGTAGAGCAGAGAATGAGTTTCTAAAAGGAAAAAAAATCAACTAAATTAAGAAAAGCATTTAATGTTCTGCCCTGTTTTTGTTGTTTGTTCTTGATTTTTATATAAACTGGAGGTTATTTTTTAAGAGACTGCCACCTTGTTGTGGTCTGGAGTTTGATGTTCTGCCTTGTTTTTGCTGTTTGTGATATGCCTACCTATTTCACCTTAGTTTAATATTTTAGGTGTTATTTGGCTGTCTAATGAGACATTTGTTATATTGGCGGTTTTTAAAATTTGAATATTGATATTTGTTATTTTTTTCTTATTTTAATGTAGCTTTTGTTTTCTGTTTCCCCCCTGAGGGATTGCCACCGTATTGTGGTCAGGGGGTTTACGTGCCTTAGTGACCGTAAGAGCTATATTAGCCGGAGTGCAATACATTTTTTTAGTGTGCTGGACTCTACTAACAGTCCTATTAAGAAAACACTTATATATATATAGCAACAAAATGAGCTGAAGCATGATATGTACGGTGCCCTGTTCACATTTCTGCCTGCCCTCTCATGCGTGCATCCCTACAGCCGGCCTTGTCATTCATCCTTCAGGATTTTCAGATTCAAAATGTCTGAAAGTCCCTGTGAAATTGAATGGATGGATGGAAATTTTAAAAAGAAGAAAATGACTATACTGCGTTAATTAATCATAATTTAAATTTCCTTTAAAAGGCAAATGAAAACTTTTCTTTAGTTTTTTTTCATGAAATAAAAGTTGAAAAGACACAGCTGATAATTGGATTTTTATCATGATCTTTCAAACAAATTAATTTTTGAAATCTTTCATTAGAAGATTGAAAAGTAAAAATCTCATGGTCATGTTCAGGAGGAGCCTGAAGTTTTACCTCATTCTGCACAATTTTGAACCATGAGCAGGGAGAAGAGTTTAGTTTGGGTTAGCCCCCACTACTAGCTGTTTTTCTCAGTGAGAAACACTCCTACTCTCCCTTCTCCTCCCACTCAATATGCATGACATAATATACACATCTCATACTCGTACATGATTCAATTCTCCAGAGGAAACTGGCATCCTTTGGTGAATATGCTGTTTTTGGCTGCAGTAAATGGCTGGGTCTCAAGAAAATTGCATTGAAAATGGAAATTTTAAATAATAATGCTGAAAATTGCTCTGAAAAGACTTTAGAAGAGAAAAATAAAATGGAAAAAATATTACTGGGCAGTGATTTAAAGCAGGATTTGAGCAGAAATGGAGTAAAAATTAAGGTTTATGTCCATCTGGCAGTTAACAATAAAGTAAACACCTGTGGAAGCTGAGGGGTGTTGGCGTCCTCTGATGGTAGAAGTGAAATAAAAAGAGATGGTTCACAAACTGAAAAAAACAACTACATATCAACATGGACAAAAAGCTGTTATTGACAGCATACTGGGTAAAACCACACTTCATAAAATCTAATGACCTTGAAGGATCTGAACCCTGACTTGCTTCTACTTTGAATAATTTTGCTCAGAACATCACTTTCCTTTCCTTTCCTTGACCAGCTTTCAGCTCTGCATGTTTTTTCTGATGTTTTATTCAGACAACGAACCTAAATGCAGGTTAGAACTTGTTTTCTCTGCAGAAATAACACGGGTGTAAATCAGAAAGTCACGTGACAGTACAGGACTGGGATACACAGAGAAGAAAATAAACAGCCAGGTTGCTGTTTCCATTCACAAATCTAACAGAGATGTTTTTAAGAATACTCATCATCATTACAGGACATTTTTTTTATTAAAATTTTTTAGAGATAAAAAGAAAAAAATGCAATGCATCTATCTAAGAAGACTTGTTCAATTCAGACTGCGTTTAAAGAAAGGTTGGTGTGGATCAACCAGTACAGGTGTGTGTATGATTTTTTATATATATATATATATATATATATATATGTATATATATATATATATATATATATATATATATATATATATATATATATATATATATATATATATACATATACATATATATATATATATATATATATATATATATATATATACATATACACATATATATATATATAATGTACATATATATGTGTGTGTGTATATATATATAATTTACATATATGTGTACATGCTCTTTGTGTGTTTCTGTTGAAAGGGGTGGGGTGGAGAGAACTAGTCGTATTGCCTTCCCCTTTTTTTGTGGTTTATTTTATTTTTTTTCTTTTTCTTTTCCTTTTGCTTTCCACTCGCATGATTTTGGGGTGTCTTTTTAACAAGATTTATTGTGCTTGCCAAATCTTTTTTTTTGCATGGGTTATGTTTGTTTGTTGTTTTTAGGGGGATTTTACTAAGTAAGTGGTTTTTGGAGGTCCTAACCTCCCCTTGTTGTGGAGAGCCACTCCTGCTGTTCTTCCAGTTTTGCAACTTGTGTAATAAAGGTCTAAAGTTTTTTAAGGCTACGTGTTATCCATTACTCTGGAGGATGTAATACTTGCAAGCACAACAAATGTACTTAAGATCATTGTGTAAATCAAATATACCAGGAGCAGTTCATCAACTTATTTTTTTTTTTTTTTTTTTCCAAGTGAGGCATTTCCTGGTTGGGAGAGGGGACGCACTCCAGATTTCAGACACTATTCTAACACTTGAAACTTAAAACAGAAAGAAAGAGAAATGATTCTCAGAATACTCATCTTCATTACAGGTAATGTAATTTTTTTCTATTAATATCTTGTTTGAGATAAAGAAAAAAATAGCACAGCTTTTATACAGGAAGTCTAGACAAGTTCAGACAGTATTTGGCAAGGAAATGCATCTGCACGCATCGGTGTGAACTGTGTGGATTACATCAAATCTTTGATGAGTCAAGCTATAACAATAAATCAATTAATAAAAATAGTTCAAAATAGTGAACATAGATTTCTGGCAACAAAAATAGTCAAATATGCAGTACTGTTTCAGACTTAGAACAATAGGTTTGTCATAGAAAAGTGAAAGAATAACCTGTGTCTGGGGCTTTAATCTCTGAACCCTTTATCAGACACTCGTTACAACTTGCAAGTGCATCTTTAACATTATCAAGAGTTTTCCAAAAAGTGTTTTTGGCTGTGTCTCAATTCGTTAGTGCACTGGAATGCAGTGCGTAGTGCGCCAAAAGTAAAACAAAGCGCTAAATTACGAGAATGAATTTTCTTCTCTCATGAAACTCCATCGCATTAAGGGTGACGAAGGATCCTCCTCCGATTGGATGAACATGAGTTGGTACGTATATTTATTTATTTCTAACGTGTATGACCCGCCTGCATACCCAGAGTGCATACCTATTGCCAGTCTCGCTTCATTATTGGCTCATCGTTTCAGGGACAGTTCGTCCCACTAAATTCTTTTTAGGAAGTTGTAATAAATAAATGAACAAATCCAGCAAACATAACTTTATGTATCATATCATCATATATTATGGCCTGCACTAGAGTGATCTATCTCAGTTGTTAACAATACAAAGCAACATCAGACTGTCATGTGTCTTTGCATGTCTCCCACAGGCTTATTAGTATAATAAAGTGCAAATCAAAACACTAATAAAACAGCTTTTAAATATGCAAAGATATTTTCAGTGGAAAAAATGTCCTTTACATTAAACACATCTGTTTTAACTGGTGTTTACTCTGATGCTGTGCACATTTGGCAACAGGAAACAGATTATAAATTATAATGTAAGGAATGCAATGCTGTAAAGAAGATGCTTAGACAAAGGAATGCAGCAAAGTTGTTATAGAAACATTTTATTGAATCCTTTATTGAATCTCCCCCTGCTTGTAGCAGTCCATCTTCCTCATGACGCTCCTCAGGCTGCCTGTCAGAAGCCAGGTGTGTATGGAGAGGTCTTTCAGGATCCTAGAGACCAGGTGGAGGTCCGTCTTCCTAAAGGCTCTGAAAGGAGGTGAAGTACGTCCACCGTCCTCCACATCTGCATGAGCAGCGGTGATCTACAGGAGCCAGATGATGATGAAGATGAAGATGTCAGGAGGGCAGCTGGGAAACAACCAGCAGGAGAACCAGCAGCAGCATCTCCAGGAACCATCTGTGAGACTGATGAGAGGCAGAGGATGGCAATGATGTGTTACTCCCCAGATCATGATTGCATTTATATCTAAACAATAAATAATTTGGCGAATGGGAAACAAATTGTGTGTCTCTATATAATGAAGATCTACAATGAACTTCTCTTTACATTTTTCTAATATAATTAAATATTTTGTAATGATTAATTTATTACCATACACAAAACACACGAAACATTCAGTAAATATTACATGACACCAACTACAACGTAAACTAAACACACACACACACACACACACACACACACTCGATCGATTTTCAATCAGGGACAGACGAGGTGGAGCCATGCAGAAGAAAGTTACACACCTCACACTTTGTACTCTAATAATCATACCAACTAAATTCACTACTATGTTTATTTTATATCTATATTTTCTCGTTCAGTCTCAGCAGTTCAGATCTGACGATACGATGTAGATTTATGGCATCAGTGGTAACCATAGTAACGGACCGCTCTCTAAAAACTGGCGCTATATCGGTATTAATAGTTTACGTTATAAACACTACAATGCTTAATCTGGACGTTCAACAAGGATCAATGAACATAAAGAACCTATAACATTCATCATTTATAACACATATAACCTGTATACGTCCACTCCAGTGGATAAAAACTGCTAACAGTGTGCTAACCTACGGTGCTAACCACCGAGTCTGACCAATGGTCAGATCCATAACTGTCGTCAGGGATATATTAGCAGGCTGCAGTATACATCACAATCATAACGGAATAATTTAACACTTACATTTAAACAAATGAATACCCGGCTGGATCGGTGTTAAACTCCGCAATTATTTACCTGGTAAACTGATGGAAAGTCATGAGTGTGGTTGTTCGTCTCTCTGTGTGTGGCCCTGCGATGGACTGGCGAGCTGTCCAGGGTGTACCCTGCCTGTCGCCCAAAGCCAGCTGGGATAGGCTCCAGCTTCCCCGCGACCCTGAATTGGAATAAGCGGTTCGGAAAATGAATGAATGAATGAATGATGGAAAGTCCATCCTCTTCCGCTACGTCAGCAAAATGGCGTCAATTTAGTGCGCAAAGTGTCCATCGTTCCACACTGCATTTATGGGCAGGTTTAGGGCAGCATCCGGGTACTTTCAGTGCACTGAGTTTTCCTGCACAAAAGTCAGTGTAAACGCACTACGCACTGAAACATAGTGCGCGAAGCAGTGTTAGTGCGCTGATTGAGACACAGCCTTTATCATACTAGAGGCTATTACAAGACGTGAAAACCTAAATATTTTCCTAAAATAGCAAAAGTTACACAGTTAGTGGTCAGTACTCAGAGTTGTTTTTAAATTTAATGCTGAAGGCTGATCTCAATGAACTCATGCTCAGGTATGTGGTTTAGTTTAGTGTGGTGAGCGAGGGGTGGTTAATCCTAACAATGTATCTGATAACGCCACCCTCGGTATTGCACCCAAGGAAGTTCCAGTTTAAAGTAACCAAAAACCAAGGCACTTTTAAGCAAAAAATAATCATACAATAATGACAGACATTAACAAACAAATAAATAAAGCAAATGTAACCCACTGATCATGAGGCCTGCTTTATTTTGGTGGGTTAGGGTTAATAAGGTAATGAGCCAATGCAAGGTAAAACTTCACATGCTGAACTCTGACTAAATATTACTGATTACCAGCTCACCAGAGGCATAGCTTCAACTGTAAAGTTTTTCAATTAGGATTGTCAAAATTTGTTCTCCTTAGACCTTTCCATTTAGCTGGAGGTGGCGAGCTAAACCAGATCTGCCTCTGTGGTAGGATAAAGCTGACTGATTAAAAAAAACCTTGTTTCATCTGTGCGGTTCACTCTGGGTATTGCTTCCTTTGGATGCATGGTGTATATGTTGCTGGATCTTGGACAATGTTTTGGTCACTCTGTTCTGAACAGTATCATTACCACTGACTAAGGAACTATTGATTGCAAAAATATTTTGTCATTGTCTGTGTACTTGTTGTTTGTGTAATACACTTCTAAGTCCCACCTTGTTCTTCTTTTAATGTATTCTAAATATATATATATATATATATATATATATATATATATATATATATATATATATATATATATATATATATATATATATATATATATATATATATAAATAAGCATGATTATGTTATGTAAATCTTCTTAAAAATATAGCTGTACCATTTTCTTTTCCTATTAATTGCAATGGATAACTTGTGTAATGACACTATATTGAATTATACATTTATTTATTCCCCAGTGAGTGGAAACGTAGTGGATGATTTGCTAACATCCACTAAAATTGTATATCTACAGAAATATCATCCTTATTCATGATTATACAAGAAAAAAAGCTTGTAAATAGGTGTCCACGATGGCCACTATGCATGAAAGGGTTAAAATCGGACGTGATCCTGTACTGCAAATAATTGCATGGGCTCATTAAGACTTCCAGATATCCCTCTCTGTTAACATAGTTTACCCTGAAATCCATAGATGCAGGTTAAAGCCCTATCATGCCAACAAGAAACCATATGTGAACACGATCCAGAACCAGCACCATCTTCTCTTAACACTGTTCTATCCAATAAACCACATGCTACATCAATCACAGCAGCATGATTTCACAGTAAAAGTAAATAAATAAATGTAAAATGGACCACATTAAAAATAAAAAGAACAACAAAGGTCCAGGCTTGCTCAACAACCAGTGTCCTCTTTCAGACCAGAATGGGACAACATTCCTCTCCAAAAGAGGGGGAGGAAGGGTGTGCCCTGTCTCACCTGCTAATTGATGGGATAGGTACAATCAATCAATTTCCTAATGTTTATGAAGTGAAAGAACCTCATCCTAATTATGTTTATCATATGCAATATGAAATCAAGATTAAAATTAAAGATAACTCTGAGGTTCTTTCCTTCTTCAGAGGGATTAAAATAAAATTATTTAAGTTTTAAACCCAGTGTGTGCTTCCGGACCAATAGCTACACTTCAGTTTTGTCCTGGTTGAGCTGAAGGAAGTTTTCTGCCATCCACTTTCTGATATCCAAAATGCAATTAAGGTAGTCTGTATAACGAGTGTCATCAGGAGACACAGCCATGTAAAGCTGCATATCATGTATCAATGTAGTGTCTCCTGACGACATCCGCAAGGAGCAACATATAGAGATTAAATGGAGTTGGGCCGGAAACTGAGCCTTGTGTAACGCCATACATCATCTTGAATTTTCTGGAAGTTGACTCATCAATGCTTATAAGCAATTCTCTGTCTGTTAGACAAGACTTGAACCAGTTTAAAACAGTACCAGAGAGCCCAGCCTGTTCTGGAGTCTGTCTAAGAGAATACCATGATCCACAGTACCCCTGCAATCCTGAATTGAACTAAGCAGTGTAGAAAATAAATTAATTAATTTTTTATTCTTTTCTTTCAGGGTTTATCATCTCTGTAGAAGCTTCAGTAAAAAAGCGAGCTGGAGAGACAGTGACCCTGAATGCGAACATAATAGGATCTCAATTTAAGGACTTTCTTTGGTCCTATGGCCGACATGCTCCTGTTGTAGCCATTACCATTGTAACCAACGGTGAAGTGACTCAAGTGAATGGAACCAGATTTGAAAGTCGACTACATACAGATGTAGAAACTGGATCGATCACCATCTCCAACCTCACTGTCAATGACACTGGAGTATTTTCAGTCCAGATTCTTTCAAAAACAGGATATGTTTTTCAAAATATTACCTTGAAAGTCCAAGGTAAGTGACCTTTTCATTGCACCATTGATTGTTTAGCCAATCAGCATCTGTGATTTTCAGTCTTTTCTTGCCTCTGTTATGTTTCTGAAATGTGTTGCTTACAGCTTATCCAATGCAGTGTCGTTCATTTATATTGCATATTACGTGTACAAGTTAATTCAAAGTGCTTTGCAAGAACCTTAAATGCATTGCAGAAAGATACAAAAACACATTAAAAACTGAAGAATTAAAAAAGAATGATATAGAGGAAAAAGCTCTGATAGACAATAGAATACTTAGTGTGTTAGACAAACAGTCAGAAATACATTATCATCACCATAATTTTAAACAATAATCATTATCTTTGTATGAGAAAAAGTAAAAATTACCTAATTAAAAGTGGTGTTGAAAAAAAATACATTTAAACATAAGTCTCTATGAGAAAAATCAAACGAAAGTTGTGTAGCATACCAAAGTATTCATGGCATCAGTGGAGGACTTCGCAGCATCTGCCAGAGCCAAATTCAGGATATGAGTCCCACATGGCACAAAAGCAGCTCTCGGATTCATTTGGAGAAGCCTGGCTTGAACACCTCTGTTTTTCCCCTTAGTGTGTTCCCCACTGTCATAGATTTTTCCTCTGCAGTCCTCAAAAGAAATCTTTAGCTCCTCTAGTCTCTTTAGAATGAGAGATGCCAAATGCAGACTCGTTGATTACTCTGCCTCCAAAAACCCTATGAAATGTTCCTTTATGCAAGGCTCTGTCAGTGACACCACATGAATTACAACTGACAGCTGTTTGGTATGACTGATGTCCGGCGTGCAATCAATAATAATGGAGAAGTACACTGCTCAAAAAAATAAAGGGAACACTAAGGTAACACGTAACACCACTTTTGTCATTTTGAGTCTTCGTAGTTTTTGAGATATTTAGCATTTTGTGAAAATTAACTCAGCCTTCGGATTGGATGAAAGTCCTTCAAACCAAATGCGGATCGGACGTACAAAAAAATTAATCTAGGCGATTGGTCGGTTTTTGCATAATGAGCTGAAAACAGCTTCAGCGGGGATTTGGAGCTCTGCACTGGTTTGCAGTATGGTTCATCTCGGTCCCGGTCTCCATTGTCTTTCCTGCAAAATGTTTGAAACGCTACTCCTCCTACACCTCACTTCAACCATTCATGTATCAAATTCTTCAGCCCATTCAGGAGATATGTGCTATGATTTTTGGTCTTTGTGACATTTAAACTCTTTTAGTTATTCAAGTTTTTGTCAATGTACTCAAATCTGTTCCTGTGATTAGACGAAACGGAATTCAACTCAGCGATTGGTCCATTTTCTTCACCGGTACACAGGTACATATATCCAAGGCATGGGTTCAAATGCAGCATTTTCTATGTAGCTCTGTTTGTTTGGTGGCTGTTGTGTGTGTGAGATGTTCCTACATGAAAAAAGAAAGGGAGGGCCTCGGTATATCAAGTCAGCTCAGTACCTCTTAATAGTACCTATTAATGGCACCTAAAAAAGTGTTCCTTTGCATGGCCACTAGATAGCAATCTAACGCCAGAAATGAAAAGAAACTGTGCTTTCAGTCTATGGTGCTTTTCAGTTGACCAACACGTCAATGGGAAAAAAAACTGAGATGAGCTTGGATTACAAGCAGGTGAAGGCGGCAGTCCTCAGAGCATATGAGTTGGTGCCTGAGGCTTACCGGCAAAAGTTTCGTTGTTATAAGAAAATGGTGGTCAGAGTTATGAGTTAGAGTTCCTGAATGAAAAAGTGGCTCTTTTTTATTCCTGGTGTTTAGCCCAGAATGTAAAATCATTTGATGAGCTGCGTGAGTTGATACTTATGGAAGAATTTAAGAACTGTGTCTCAGAAAATATCGCCACTTATTTAAACAAACAAAAAGTCACTAAAGTCGCTGAGGCAGCTGTGCTTGCAGATGAGTACATCCTCACCCATAAAGACGCTTATGACAAGCCAGTTTGTGTAACGCAGCGCAACTCCCTGATCTTTCGTTTTTCCAAGCCTACTGAAGCAGATGGTGCTTTCAGGAGCGGCTCTGAGCGGACTGGATCTTTTTGTGGCCATGTCATTGCTAATTGTTTTCTGTTGAGTAAAAAAAATTTCTCTCCAAAGGCTGTTAACTTAATTAAAGCCCCTACTGTGAATGACTCATCAGAGGGGGCTGATTTGGATAGTGACGTTTACTCACCATTTATGATGAAAGGGTTTGTCTCATTACCAGGGGGTGTGAAAGTCCCTGTGACTATTTTGCGGGATACAGTTGCTTCGAGGTCTATCATTTTGGACAGTGTCTTGCCTCTGTCTGAGAAGACTTCTCTTGCATCTAGTGAGTTGGTGCAAGGTTTTGGAATTGGGTTTGTTAATGTTCCACTGCATCACATTGAGCTGGAGTCAGCTCTGGTGTCCAGTAAAGTGGTTGTAGCTGCTTGCTCCGCGTTCCCGATTAAAGGGGTGGATTTTCTCCTGGGAAATGACCTGGCTGGCGGGAAAATCTTGGCCTCTCCCCAGGTTACGGCTGTTCCTGTGGTTTCAGAGGGCCCTGATGACCTCCAGCAAAGATTTCCCACCATGTTCCTAGTGTGCGCAGTTATCCGAGCCATGGCAAAAGGCGGGCTCAAGTGCGCGACAGCTCATGGTGTTGATTTAGATGGCAGCACTATGGGTGATCCCCGTTTAAGTGCTGCTACGGAATACCTTGTTACTAGAGTCGTTTCCTCACAAGTGTCACAAGTGTCTTCTGATATGAGTGATGCCATGGTATCTGAGTCTACATCGAATGGTTCACCAGTAGTTGAAAGCTCTGAATTGCAATTATCCCGTCACCGCCTCTTATTGGAGCAGAGCCGAGATTCTTCCCTGTTGCCTTTGCGTGCATTGGTTTTGTCTGATGAGGACATTGATAAAGAGTCCTCGGGTTATTTTCTGAGGAACGGTGTCTTAATGTGCAAGTGGACTCCACCGTTTGCATCAACGCAGGATGACTGGAGTGTTGTGACCCAGATTGTGGTTCGTCATGTGGTCTGCCCTGTTGTCCTTGGTCTGGCACATGATAACCTGGGGCTGGTCACCTGGGGATTAATAAAATGTATGACCGTATCTTGCGCCATTTCTTTTGGCCTGTAAGTCATGTCACATGTGTCAAGTATCCGGAAAACCGGCTCAGACGCCACCTGCTTATCCCTTGTGTCTTATTCTGACTGTAGATTCCCCTTTTGCTCATGTTCTGGTTGATTGTGTGGGGCCCTTTCCACGCACAAAAGCGTAAGATGAAAACCTGGTATGATAAATCTGCTTTGAACCGACAGTTTGAACAGGGTGATAAGGTTTTAGTTTTCCTGCCTATACCGGGTCCCAGTCTGCAGGCTTGGTATAGTGGCCCATATGCGGTGGATAAGAAAATCAGTGACACCGACTATATTATCGCAACGCCAGACCGTGCCAAGCGTAGTCATCTGTGCCACATAAATATGCTGAAACCGTATACAGAGCGTGTGAAGCATTCTCCTGGCTTGGATACAGCAGGTAGCCCGAAACTGCCATGTTTCTGTCTTCTGTTTCCATGGCATAAGAAGCAGACGTGAATTCAGCACCTTCGGCCCAGAGTGGTGTAAAGGGGGCGTGTTCCTCACAGGAGCTGTCCGGTGCTGAAGTTGATGTTGACGGGCCGTCCGAGGCCTTGCTATGGGGTCGTTTACAGAACTCCGAGATTTTAGGTGATCTTGACGCGTATCTAGCGCATTTGTCTGACATTCAAAAGGGGGATGTGATCGGTCTCATTAAATGCCATCGTTCTTTGTTCTCTGACATACCATCGCAAACTACCGTTTTACAGCATGACATAGATGTGGGTGACACCTCTCCTATTAAACAGCATCCTTATAGGGTCAACCCTGACAAGCAACGGCGTTTGCGTCAGCAGGTGGATTACATGGTGTCACATGGAATTGCAGAGCCAAGCTGCAGCTCCTGGAGTTCACTGTGTCTTTTGGCTGTGAAGTCCGACGGGTCTGACCGCTTTTGCACTGACTTCCGGAAGGTGAATCAAGTTACAAAGCCGGATTACCATCCGTTACCACGGATGGAAGATTGTGTGGACCGTGTTGGGTCTACTGCTTATGTGTCAAAGCTGGATCTTTTAAAAGGTTAGTGGCAAGTTCCACTGACGCAGAGAGCGAAAGAAATATCCGCATTTGTTGCACCTGACTCTTTTCTCCAGTATGTTGTCATGCCGTTCGGGGTACGTAACACCCCGGCTACGTTTCAATGGCTGGTAAATAAGGTGCTGTCGGGGGTGCCAGGGTGTGAGGCATATCTTGATGACATCTTGGTGTATTCTAGCTGCTGGGAGGAGTACGTCGGTCAACTGAAGGCTGTGTTCGAACGACTGGTTGAGGCAAATTTAACAATCAACCTTTCAAAGTGTGCATTTGGTCGTACCACTGGGGTCTATTTGGGAAAAGTAGTGGGCAGTAGCCAAGTGACACCAGTGGACTCTAAAGTAGAGGCCATCCTGCAGTTTCCTGTTCCGTCTTCCAGGCATGAACTGCAACGGTTTTTAGGCATGGCCAGTTACTATTGTAGTTTTTGTAAGAACTTTTCAGCTGTTGCCGCTCCTCTTACCGACCTTTTGAGCCCAAAACGACCGTTCATCTGGTCAATTGATTGCGCCCATGCTTTTGAGTGCGTTAAAGCTCTTCTGACTCATTCGCCTGTTCTTGCCACTCCTGGTGTTTGGATCGCCCTTCAAACTGGCTGTAGATGCCAGTGATACCGGCGTGGTCCTTTTGCAGGATGGTCCTGACAGGGTGGAGCACCCTCTGTGCTATTTCTCTAAGAAGTTTAATCGGCATCAGGTGTATTCAACTGTCGAGAAGAAGGCACTCGCGCTCGTGTTGGCCTTGACACATTTTGAGGTTTATCTTGGTTCATCTATCTGCCCAGTCACCGTTTTACTGACCATAATCCTCTGGTGTTCATCTGTCAAATGCACAACTCTAATCAGCGACTCATGAGGTGGGCTTTATTTTTGCAGGGGTTTAATCTAGATATTAGACACATCAAAGGTAATGATAACATTTTGGCTGACACATTGTCCCGCATTTCTCCTGATGTTGAGTAGTGGTCCTGGGCATTCCCTGCTCAACATCTTGGGGGTGAAGGTGTTGCACGTGCCATGGTCAGCTGTTTTAACTTACCGTTTCCAGCTGTGTGTCATTATGTCTTTGTTTCCTCTACAGTGATTGGCTGGAGTGGCATGTTGAAATGGACATAAGGCGGTTCCTTTTGGGTTGTTTTGAGTTGGGAGTCTCTGGTAGTCCAGTTTGCGGCTTTGGTTCTTTGGTTTGATTTTCTTTTGTTTGGGGAGCAGCCCAGAACCTACGGCCCATTGAGTGGCTGGTTAGTGACTGCTCCCTTCTTTTGTTTATTTTGGCTGGGGCTCCCTCCTCTTTTGGTTCCTCCCTCCTATTTTTGAGTCATATTATTTTGTTTAGGGACCATAACAGTAACATTTAAACTTTTTAAGTTATTCAAGTCTTTGTCAATGTATTGAAATCCGTTCCTGTGATAGGACGAAACGGAATTCAGCTCAGCGATTGGTCCATTTTGTGCACTGGGACTCAGGTACACATACAAGGCACTGGTTCAAATGCAGCATTTAACATATAGCTCCATTGTTGTTTGTTGGCTGTTGCTTGTGTGATGGCATGCAGTTCTGCAGGCTGCTCGATGTGAACTGTTGGTCTCAGCTGCGCACTTCAAGGAGCAAAGGAATTTATTTGCAAATGTCACAGTTAAATATGAAGGATTTGTTCCAACAATGCTCCCTGCAACATTTCAACACTTTGGTAAATCCTAAACAACTTAAAAAAGGTTTTTCACATTGAACAATAAAGTCTGTCAGAGTTTAGTTCAACCTCGCACATGTTTTTGCAATCCTGCTAATTACACCCTGCTGGAAGTGAAAAACAAAGGCATTCCCGTCCCAACTGGAAAAAATTTCAATGCTTTTTCCAAGCTGTAACAAAGCATTCTGGTGGAGTTTTGAGTAGGTCGGTGTGCTTCAATACAGGAGTTCATGAATTCAAATCCCAATGTGGGGCAATTACAAAAAATGTCAGTTGTGATTTTTTTTTTTTTATTTCTTATACTGATGCAATTTCATTTCAATCATCCAGCATAGTTCAATAAATGGTCATTCACATTTGCTATTATTTCAATAATAGCTGTTTCTAGTTGACATTACCTTTTGGAAAAAAGAGCTTTGGTAATAATGATCTAATATTGTATATTTGTAACTTTTTTGTGATTTTCTAGACAACGGTGTCATTCCTGTGAATGATCTGGAAGGAGACAACGTTACTCTGGATTCTGGACTAAATGAACTGGAGGACGACCACAAGGCTACGTGGACACAGGGTCAAGACTTTGCTGGGGATTGGATTGCTCAGTGGATAAATCATAAGGTCACAATCGTTGAAAAATACAAAAATATATCACAGCTGGATCCAGTCACGGGAGAACTCTCCTTCCTAAAAGTCACAAAAGACCTCACCGGGTTTTATTGTATTAAGATACTGAAGGGTCGTCAACCTCACATTCTGAGACGGTATCAGCTCACTGTCTACGGTAAGTCTTCTTAAGCAGCACTGAATGTGCTTCAAACTTTAAAAGAGAAAAAAAAAGCACAACAAAAACACAAACAAAATCCACAAAAGAAGGCAGTGATTATGATAAACATGCTCTTTAGGATTATGAAATGATTATGAACTTCAGTTTGTTCGTTTTATTCCTTATTTACTATTCTTTAATTGCTCACTGTTATGCATGCAATAGTTGGGATGGGTACATGTGGGAAAAAGTTATATTTCCACTGAAAAAGAAAAAACTAGAACCAGACACTAATTTTCTCACAAGATGAATTACAATAGAATAAACTGGTCTAAATGCTGGTCATATCACAAAAATGGTGGAATAGTATTTGCATTTAAATTTACTCAATAGACTAAAGAAATGGACCAAACAAAAGGAAACAAAGTTACACAATATTGTAATATGGGTGAGACTTAGGCAGAGGATATGTCACCAACCAGACTAAGATCATACATACTAAATTTAAAAGGTCATTTAAAGCACAAAAGCACACGTTTTATTAAGTTATACATATGTGTGTCTTTGTTGTTTTGGCTGAGTGAGCAATCACTCCAAGGATTCTTTATCCTCACTGTCGAGGAATTTATCTGATAAGAAATAAATCCATAAATCAACTGCGTTCTGTCCAGTTTGTTGACAATGCACAGTTATTGCAAGCAAGAGGTCTCGAGAGCTCTGCCCTTGCTCAGGGTGTTACAGCGTTCTTTAGGCACAAACAACCTTCGGCCGGCATCCCCAGTCAAAACAACTGCCAGAAGATAGACACAGTCAAAGCTGAAACAGGCCTTGGAATACAACATTCAGTTGTTGCATACACTTACTGACGCAAGCTTTCTAAACTACTTTAAACCATGCAGAATATATATATATATTGCACTACATAAAAGAACTTAGAATAAATGAGTAACATTAAAACAGTAAAAATATGCTATATGTCTAATTTCCACTACACTCACTCAACATGAATGTGCACCAGTCAAAGGCCTCAGCTGCACTCAGCTGTGTCGAATCTCATCTGAGAGTCTGCCCCAATTAATCCTTATGTGAGTCAGGCGTGTTGGAGTAGGGATATATTGAAAATTGGCATTGACAAATCTGAGTGGCATGTCCTGTTCTACTTTAATGCCATTATTGGCAATAATGGCCACAATTCTACATCAGCATGATTATTGTCTTTTGACTGGTCAGAATTATGCTTCTCTGAAATTGTATAAAATAACTAAAAAACATGTTTTTTCTTTGTAGAACCAGTTTCCTCTCCAAGCATCACCACACCACAAACAAACATCACAGCACACACAAGTGATGAGGTTTGCTATGCCAGTTGTTCTGTAAAGAATGGGCAGGATGTAAACCTAACTTGGTATCAAGGAGCTATAAGAATAAACCAGACAAGCAACAACATCTCCAGAAGCCTTATCCTCAACTTGAAGATTGACAGAGGGAAGAAAGAAAACTTTACCTGTGAGGCAAATAACCCTGTCTGTACTAAAGCCAAAACCATCAACTCTACAGTATTGTGTCCATCTCATGAACAAGGTACATTTTGCTCAGTCTGATCAAGATGAATTATCAAAGGATTCTTACATTGCAAGTCTGTATGTTGATCAAACTGATTTATGTATATGTACTTGATGTGCCTGTAGGTGTACAACATTAAAACAGCAAATATCTTGTTTTTAATACCTTATAGATTGGCATCTTGCTATATGGATTTGTGTGGCAGTGGTAGTGGCAGTGGCAGTGGTGGTTGGCTGTTTGATCAAAACGTGCAGAAGAAGAGGAGGAACATGTATGTAAATATTTCTTGTCTTCATTTACCATTCTTGTAAGTCAGGTTTTTTCTTTTTTTTAATTTTCTAGTCACAGTGAATGTTTTTCTTATTTTTCGTTAATCTGCTATTTCCGATCCAGATTGTGCTGAAATGGACCAGAGGCACACAAACAACGGAGAGGTATCTATGCTGAAAATGTTTAATTTTACACCCGGTAAAAAACAAACATAATAGCTTGATGGAGAATAATCTATAATTAACTCAGATGGGTCATGAGTCATTCAACTCTCCAACAGAGGAAATGCTCCTTTTATACTCAGTCAGCCTCCAATCTCCAATCATATGTGTGTGTGTATGTATGTATATATATGCACATATATATATATATATATATGTGTATATATATAAATATATATATATATATATATATATATATATATATATATATATATATATATATATATATATATATATATATATATATATATACTGAACCAAAGCACCCCCAAAATCTGATTTCTTTTTTTCTTTTAGTATGTGAGTTTTTCTTTTTACATCAAAAACCCAAATAAACTATAAAAGCGTAGAAATTATGTACTGCCTGGTTTTGAAACATTGTTGTCCAGGCAGATGAAACACTACTGTGCAGAAGAGGCCTCTCTGATTTCCATTTTGTGTAAGAAAGACTGAGAGTCAGGTGTCTAGCAATAATCAATTGCTCTGATTCGAAGATACATTTTGTGTACTACATGGTTTTTACATTTTACTAGTTTTTCTTTCTGAAAAAATCATGCGCTGTAAAAATAAATAAATAGAAATCTCTTAAAATTTATTGGTGCCAGAATTCAATTCTCACTTCTAGCCAAAAAAAAAAACTGGTTAGAAGTGAGAAAGTGAGAATCCTAGAGTTTGAGTAAAGTACTCAGGAAACTTAAGTAGGAATGTTTAAAAATTGTCGGTGACAAAACTAAATTTTAATTTATTTCATGTTCTTGTGCATATATTTGTTGTTTCAGGGAAATGAGGAACCCCTGCTACACAACAGAGAAAATTATCCGGCAATGTGAATTAACCTCATTGCACTTTTTGGATGAAATGCTACAAATATCCAGCAACACAACACATCAGTGTGTCAGCACCACCAGTCCATCTATTAATCCTGGCTATTTAGTAAAATAAAAATTGACAGTGAAAGAAATCTATGAATTATATGCATTCACTTGACAAAAGTTTATGTGAAAACAAGTTGCCATCTTTTGGTAAATTATGAAAGTTGTGAAATGTCATTTTGTGTGTGCATGTGTGTAAATTCACTGCCAATATCTGTTCACCCAAATTTCTTCTTTTTATCTGGGTTTGAGGTGACATCCATTCCCTTGTCCTTGTCCCTTTTTCCTTCCAGCTCATTTGGGCATTCAATAATAACAGAAATTATAAAAGCTTTGCTGTTGTAATCGCAAGACAAATTATGTCACATTGTGTTTCATATGGATGTGTCCCTGCTTAAGGCACTTCTCGGTTTGTTTTTTGAAACTTATTTTCCTTCATATTGACTTCTCTTTGTGTCAATCGTAGACCCAACTAGTTGGTGGGTATAACATAAGTTATTGACAGCTTTGATTAGGAGCTCTTTATAACAGGTGGTTCCATAGAAAGAATATATTTAGACGCCTTATTTAATTATTTTACCTCACTGGTTGTTCAACATCCTACTAAATTTCTTGTTATTACCAATATTAGCTCTGAATTGAAAATAGGAGGACAAAATGATCTTTTAAACCGTAGGACGCTTTCATAGTATACCACAGGTAATTCAGTAAAATTATGATAAAGACTTTTAAAATCTTTTGGCCACATGTGTGGCTGAAGATCTGAAAGACCTGAGGATCCTGACATGCTGTTTGGAAAAAATAGTAAAAAAAAACCAAACAACAACAAAAAAAAAACCCCAACATTTTATTTGAGACATCAGAAAGTAGAGCATTATTAAAGGCAATCCTGGAAGTAATAAAAAACCTGTAGAAGTGTCTGCATTGGCTTGAGAGACAAACTGTTATACTCTGGTGACATTAAGATGAATATCCAAAAAGGCATCCGGCTGGACCAGTTTAGGGCAGAGAGGCCAGGAAAGCAATATTAAATAATTTTATATTTTATTCTACTTATTTGTTTGTACGTATATTCAATTAAAGAGACAGTGTTAGGGAGTCATGTTAGTTATGGTGGTGGGGTGGAGGGGGTGAGGCACTTGCTGTCTGTCCTTGCGTGTGTTTGACTGTGTGAAAGACAAGATGAGACTGTTTTTAAATGATTTTTAAATGTTATGTTATCAATTTTCACTTTTTTCTGATAGAATTTTTTATCCCTAGTTTTTCTAAAACCCTAGATTTCTTGTGATGAGTCAGTTTTTGTCTTCTAATATACTTGCTGTTTCTGTCATTGTTTTAAGAAGGTGAAAATATTCAAATTCTTTTTTTTATCAAGCATTGTAAATATGTATAGGGAGCTTCCCGGTGACCCTGAATCTAATTTAGTGGAAAATGGATGGATTGATAAAAAAAATATGTACAGAATTAATGTATTTTGTCCAAAAACACAGAGTCTTGGGATGGAATAAATGAACAACAATGTCAAGCAGATGATTAATGTCTAACCTGACCTTTTCTATAAAAACACAACTCACTGTCCAATCAAACGGTTATCAAACTCATTACATTCACATTGGATTGTGTCCATTTTTCTATCTCTGATTCCAGCATATTAAAAAGTGTCAGGACAAACCAAGTAACAATCAAAACATTTTTTGTTTTTATATTTTTGTTCAGGAGATAATTTAGCTTGGAGACTTTTGGTGCTTAGCAAACATTCAGATTTTGATGCTTTGATTAAAAAACTGTTACTGTGAATGAATAAATAAGAAAATGTACCAAAATACTCTATTTTTACTTTTGTATCTATGTTTGCATTTGTTCAAAATTGTTTTCAATAAACTATCCAATATGATTGAAGATGCATGTATTGGAGAAAAAAACTTGTGTGTCTATGTAACCTGTTAGCCTTGGTAATTCTTACAGAAGGTACATTCATTTATTATTGACAAAGTTTGGTCTGCATTCTGAATTTAGAAATAGGTTAAAACAGAAAAATATCTGACCGCATGATGAAACATTTCACTTATTTCAGCACTATTTGTTGTGTCAGAAATTAGGAGGAGATGCGTTGAGGATTAAGTTAACTATTTATTAACTAACTGAAAGCAGCACAGTAACAGAAACCATGCTGTTTTACTGCTAGATATCTTGCCACTATAGAGCTGTTTTTTCTTGATTTTGTTTTCTTTTTTTTTTTTAAATGGAACCATCAAGTAAAACAATGAAGTTGAAAATAATTAATTGTTTGCATGTTTATAATGTTATCGAGGCATTAAGATTGATTTTTGACATAATTAGACATACACAGGGTGTTTTTCCATTATCTGACTGCTTGTGATCATTGATGAAGAAAACGGTAATGTGCAGTGACTAAAAAGTGAGGCTGCAACATATGGTGATGCCTCGTTGAATGAAATATAAGACAACATCATTGTAATCTAAGTGTATCGGGAGACCAGTGAAGATGTACAGCCCTCTTATGCAACAGCATAAAATGGCCAGTACTGCACTGTAAATATTAATTTTTAAATGTGCCAAAATTGTTAAAATTTATTAATTTATTTTTTTTATGATTATGCTTTTTTCTACATTTTTGAGCCCTAGTGCAAACTTACAATTTATGCTGGATTATTGTGTTTTTTTATGGGAACTGCTTCAACCCACTTTTGTGAAAGAGTCTGTTATCACCAACTGGTATCTAAAGCCAGGTACAGTGTCTTGCAAAAGTATTCATACCCCTTGAACTTTTCCACATTTTGACACATTACATTACTTGAGTTAGATCCAGAACATGCTGGAGGGATTATATCTCTCAGCTGGCCTGGAAAAGTGTCAGGATCCCCCTGAAGAGCAGGCAAATGTGGCTAGAGAAAGAGAGAAGTCTGGGCTTCCCTGCTCAGCTGCAACCTGAACCCTGAAAAGAGGTAGAAAAGGGATGGGTGGATGGATGGATGGAGTTCAATCCTGATTAACTGATGGTTCATGAGTTGGTAAGAAGTTATTTAGCATTTATGAGTCTGATGGCAAAGGGAAAGAAGCTGTCCATGTAGCAGGAGGTTCTGGTCCAGATGGAGGCTTCTGCCCGTGGGGAGTAGGGCAAACAGATTGTGTCAAGGGTAAGAAGGGTCAGCAGTGATCAGACCTGCATGCCCCCGTGTCCTGGAGACATTCGGGCCATGGAGAAATGGGAGCCTGCAGTCAATCACCTTCTCAATGGCATGCACAATGTGCTGCAGTCTGTATCGATCAGTTTAAAAGGAATAAATATAGAGTTTGATCCTTTTTTCTACATTTCCATCCTGTCAGATTTCTTGATGAGCTTTAAAGGTACAGTATATAAATAATCTGGCTATTTATGAGCAAATATCAATTACTGTTTTAATAAATATGTATTTTACCAGCAAATTCCAGCAACTACTTTATCCTCCTGTTTGAGTCTGATCATTTTCTGTCATTTGCTGTGTAGAACAGCAGATATACTAATTAATTAGCCTACAGTGGAAAAGCCCTTTTGCAGCAGTTTTCAGTTGCTATTTCTCTTCACAGAAGTCATACTAACAAGCGACCGTGTGCTTCTTTCAGATGTATTTTCTTAGAGTTTTTCTTTGTGTTTCATAATTTATTTCAGCTGATTTGTCAAGGGGGTGAGGGTTGATGTCTTCCCACTCGTCAGACAGAATAAACCAAAGTTATGCAAGTTTTCTTCTTGTGATTTAATCACAAGAGCAACAAGCATTCTAATGCTAAATGATCCTCAGATTATTATTTTAAATCAGTACCTTTCCATCTCTTGATAAATCAGCTGAAATAAAATAATATGAAAGACCACCATAAAAATGATGATTCTGCCTCAAGTCAATTATCTGCCCAGCTATCAAACACCCAAAATGTTTCAAAAGCATCTAGATAATTTCTTCTTTGATGGCCTGGTGGGAATTTCAGGAAGTTCTGGTTGTTTCTGTTGTAAACTATACTTTATAATATTAACTACATATTTAATTTTGCCTCTGAGATTGATAAGGTTATCTGGAGTTATACATCCTTGAGGAGATAAAGCCTCAGAGGCAGCAACATTATTCGATAGAAACAGACTGGTCCTGTTTGATAAATGTGGATGTTATTAGTTAAAAAAATAAATAAAATTAATTGATTGTAATAGTGTGTATATAATTTTTATTTTTCAGCTAATGTCAATGTCTGGTGATGAAACTCTTCTAATGTTGGAACAGCATTTCTCTGCCTGATGCAGTTTTCCAGACAATCTTTTCCATTTTGTTTTTCCTGTTTGCATGAAACAAATGTCTTGCTGCTCCAGTAGGTCCAGTCTCATCCTTAGAAAGCTTTCCTGTTTTTTGCTGCAGCTCCATGCTTGCTACAATTACTATCTCATCCTGTTTAAACACAGTCTCCTTCCCTGTGAAATCATAAAATAAAAAATGTTTTCTGGTATTCTGTATCTTTAAAGTTGTGTGTTTTAAGATGTAATAAACTCATTTAGTCATATCATGTTATTAATCAAAAAATGTTTTAGATTAACTTAATTTTTTTGTTAATTGTAAGATGGAAGAGGGCGTGAGGGTTGCAGAGTCGGTTGGGCCGAGGTGTAAGCCCAAGTCTCTCTCCTTGAGGCAGGGTAGACCTGAGAATGGAAAGGTGTGGCCAGGACAGGTTTGGGGGCTGTACGTGCAACATCATTAGCCGGTTGGTGTTGTTGGCTAATAATCTGCTGGTCCCTCACTGCAAGGTTGCTCAGGCCCCCAAGTAGATCCTCATCTGGTTCAGGCCATGGTGGAGGCTCAGGCCACTCCTCATCACTTTTATCTATTATTATACCAGGAGGCCCTACATTCTCTTTCACAGCACTGACTGGTGGAGAAAGGGTAGTGTTATACTGGGGGGAAGCCAACTGTCTCAAGTCCGTTCTGAGAGAATGGGCCTCTTCCACCAGTGCTTTAATTTCATGCCACGCTCTGTTAAGCTCCTGTATACCTTCATGAAGCTCCCGTTGTGACTGGAGCAGCCGTGTGGTTTCCTCTCTTATGGATTGAAGTCATATGTGAGAATAGGACCCAGAATATCTATTCTGCAGGTGTGGATCAATGAATTCTGATGGTAGGTCTCATTCTACATCTCTTCTATGGGGGTAACTCGGGGATAGCTGAGGAGTCTCACTGTGAGCAGCATTCCCATCAAAACCTCCGGAGAGCGGTTTATGTCCATGAAGGGAAGTTGTCTGGACAGGACTTCTCTGAAGTGTCCTTATCCCACCGGTAGCAGGTGGTAGATCTCACTCTAGGGGTTCTCCTTCATTATATCTCCCATAATTCACTTCATAATCCTCAAACCTAGCAGGGCGATGTCTTTGTCTCTTAGGTCTGACATCACGGTGGAAAGCACTGTCTTGCTCCATCATGAATACTGTATCCGGCGTGAAGGACCAATATTGGGATGATAACCCGGAAGATGGTTCGTTAGGATTCCACAGTAAACAAGATGGTGTATCGGTCAGGATACAGGAAGGGAGGCTGAAGCGTGTTTCTTCATTGAACTGTCTTAGTTCCTTTATTGTAGCCGTTTGAACTTGGCAGTGTTACATAGTCTCCCTCAACAGGATGTCTGAGCAGGTAAGCTTCACCTTGTTGAACCCGGAACAACTAGCTCGACGTACGTCACTTCCTCTTTACTGACATCGCAACATGAAGATAGAATAAGTGTGCATACATACAATACGAACATATTACATTATCAATTTCAACCTTCAGTACATTAATATTCTAAAATAGTTTTCCATCTGACCTCAGATAGAGAACAGACAGGCTGATTGATTTCTTTCACAGCTGGAGTATTTAGAAAAAGTAAATCCTGGTAACAGACAGTATTATCATGGACTTTAAAATGTAAATGTGGAAGTAAGCTCAAACTATTGTTAACCACTAGCACACCGTAGCAGGATGAGTTTCATTCTGCATTCCTATGCTGAGAAATGCAGCAGAGAAAAACAGCTTTAAACTGGAGGTTATACCTCAGTGTTTTTCCTTGTAAAAAAAAAAAACAAAAACAAAAAAAAATTACACATATTGCAATAATTAAAATAATTAACTTTGATCGCTGAATATAATCTGTAAATGCATTTACTGTTTGTTTACAGTCTTGTATTTATCAAAAGTGTAGAACTGTGATACGTGTTTTCTGCTGCTTCCAGCTTTGTCAAAATAAAGCTTTGATAAATTACAAAGCAATACTAATCCATACACATACTGGGCAATATAGGGGAAATTGGGAGGAAAATTGATACACTTGTGATGCCTCTCACCAGAACGTGTTCAAATAGACTGACAGTGCTGAGCTGTTTGGAACTTTTGAATGCTTCATGAACCACATAATTGCATTTCTGCAAGTTCAAGAAATATCATAACTCTCTTATTAAATGGCACTGACCGGGACAGGTGCTGACCTGCAGTGGGTGGCTTACTGGAATGGCCCTGGTCTCTCCCTGGTGCTGGGCTGGGCCTTCCCGGGGGTGGTGGGTGGCTCTCAGGCACATCTTGGGTTTTGTCCCTAACTCATGCATATGGGGTCAGTGCCTGTTGGGGCTGGCAGGCCGCTGACCAAGTTCTTCTGGGGCCTTTGCCCTCTGGTGAAGGAGGGGGCTCTGGCTACAGCTTTCCTTTACCTCTTTCTGGGCAGGTGTCTGGGTCTTGAGCTGGGCAGCCTTGACTCCACACTCTGTGCAGGCTGCTGGTTTCCTGGGACTTGGAGCCCTCTTGGTCCGCCCCTGATCCTTGGAGGAGGTGTGGTTGCATTTTCATGATCACTCAACACAACTCACCCTTGATATGTTGTGCACATTCACCAATGTACACGGGTGCATAGAAACACACCCAACAGGACCACGTCATCTGCAAAAAGCAGGGACCCAATCCTGAGGCCACCAAGTCGGATCCCCTCAACACCTCGGCTGTGCCTAGAAATTCTGTCCATATAAGTTATGAACAGAATCACTGTTCACTAGCCAGACTCTTTTCCTCTGTTGTGCCACAATGGTGGAATAATCTCCCAAAGTCTGTCCGCTCTGCAGAGTCCATGGCTGTGTCTCAATTCGTTAGTGCACTGGAATGTAGTGTATAGTGCGCACTACACACTTTTTTTTGTAATGCACACTGTATGGAGAGAAATTTGTGTCTTTATTATCCAATCAAAAAAGTTAGATTTGAAACCAAAAATGATTTTTGAGAGCAAAAAAAAAAAAAAAAAAAAAAAAAAAAAGTGAGAATCAAATTTTTTTGTAGAAACTAATTAGGTTCCAATTAAAAAACATGTATTTGAGAAAGCATACTTCTCCAACTTCAATCAAAACTAGTTTTCTTCAATCAAAACTAATGTTTGTAAGTCAAAAACTACAACCATTGTGCACAAAAATAAGTCATTTTCTCTTTACAGTTAAAAGCATTTGGTTACAAGTTATAAAGTTTTGTTTGCAAATCAGTCCTCTTTGCTTGCAAATTCTAAAGTTTTGGTTGCAAATTTAACTGCATTTAATGGGCAGGGCCTGCGCTTGTAAATGAGAGCAGAGTTTCTATTGGTTAGTTTCACCTGGCTGTTGCCAGCTATACCTTTCACCTATTTCTCTTTTGCTGCGCCCTGCAGCAGTTCTCCAGACTAATACCGCGCATTTCCAGATTAAGTTAATAATTACATACATATTGTATGGAGAATGGCATTTTGCCTGTATGTAATTTTTCTTTGTTTTCCTGAAGCACTTGAGACCACTCAACCCTGCCCATCTCCAACTTTCAGCAACTTCCTAGAATACAGGAAAAAGAAAAATGAGGAGAGGCAAAAGTTTTCTCTGGGAAGAATGGGTTTAAAGCAAAGGGGTAAAAGAAAGGTTAGGGTAAGTTGGCTATGGCTCCAAGTAAAGGTAGCTGTTATTACCTAATTTCCTTCATTACTGTGAGATCTACCGTATTTTCCGGGCTATTAGCCGCTACTTTTTTCATATGTTTTGAACCATGCGGCTTATGAAAAGGTGCGGCTATTCTGTGTTTTTTTTCTTCCACCGCTAGGGGCGTGCTAACCGGAATTAGAATCAAAACTAAAGAAAAATAAAGCAAAGAAGCATACGTTACTTTTTTCTTTAGCTAGTAGATAGAACACGGACGAAGAATTACCAACTATTAATTATTTTCGAATTCTTGCCCCTTCATTATGGAACCCACACGAAGAAGTTCGTATGATGCAAGTTTTAAGTTGAAGGCCATTGATATTGCTATCGAGGAAGGAAACCGCGTGGCTGCACGCAAGCTTGGCATCAATGAATGTATGGTGAGACGCTGGAGGAGACAGAGGGAAGAGCTCATGAAATGCAAAAAGTCAAGGAAATCTTTCAGAGGACAAAAAAGCAGGTGGCCTGAACTTGAAAATGTCCTGGAGGACTGGGTGAACATACAGAGAGCCGGTGGCAGAGGTGTATCTACTGTTCAGATCCGACTTAAAGCTAAAACAATAGCGCGCGAAATGAATATTGAAGATTTCAAAGCGGGGCCGTCATGGTGTTTCAGATTCATGAGACGTAAAAACCTGTCCATCAGGGCACGGACCACTCTCTGCCAGCAACTCCCCCCTGACTATCAGGAAAAGATTAAAAACTTCTGCACATTCGTTGAAAGTAAGATACAAGAGCACTCCATTGGACCAGACGAGATAATAAACATGGATGAAGTACCTCTGACATTTGATCTGCCTCTGACCAGGACGGTTAACAAGGCTGGTGCATCCTCCGTGTTGTTGAAAACAACAGGTCACGAGAGGACGCACTTCACCTGCGTGCTGGCATGCACGGCATCTGGACAAAAACTTCCACCTATGGTGATTTTTAAGCGCCTAACTATGCCTAAAGAACAACTACCGAGAGGCGTAGTGGTCAAAGTTAATGCCAAAGGGTGGATGATGGAAGGAATAATGAAGGAATGGTTAAGAGAGTGCTACAGCAAGCGCCTCGGAGGATTTTTTCACCAGAAAAAAGCACTGTTGTTTTGGACAGCATGAGAGCCCACGTCACAGATTCTGTAAAAGAGGCAATCAAGAAAACAAACTCAATTCCAACTGTGATTCCTGGAGGTACAACAAAGTATTTGCAGCCACTTGACCTCAGTGTGAACCGGGCATTTAAAGCAGCACTCCGAGTCGAGTGGGAGACTTGGATGACGAGCGGGGATAAATCATTCACAAAAACCGGCCGCATGCGAAAAGCGTCCTTTTCGGATGTCTGTCAGTGGATCCTAACAGCGTGGAGTGCTGTGAAAGAATCCACCATCACCAACGGCTTCAGAAAGGCAGGACTGCTACGTGAGAGCGCTGCACCTTCAGAGCGAACTTCACCGGAGGAAGATAGTGACACTGAGAGTGAGGCAGACGGGGACAGATGTGACGAAGCGCTGATGAGATTGTTCAACTCCGACACTGAAGAAGACGACTTTATGGGTTTCAGCGAAGATGATTAAAGTGACGCAGGAGAAATTAAGTTAAGTAAATACTGATTATGTTCTATTGGTTCTGTTCCGTTTTAACCAGCAAAGTTGCTGCCGTGTTAGAAGGCACTGTTATGAATTCTGCGGCCTGTACTAAGGTGCGGCCTGTGTATTTTTTTATTATCGTTTTTTTAAAAATAGAGCAGGTGCGGCTTTTATAGGGAAGCGGCTAATAGCCCGGAAAATACGGTAGTTTTAAATTTGACATAGCAAAGCTATGCTGAATAAGAATAATTGTTCACTAGTAACAGTAAAATTGGGTTGTCAAGACAACAAAATTAGGTTTTCCCAACAGTCAGAAATGTAAATTGGCTTTTAAAAAAATACTTAACAATCATTTTTACTAACTGTTTGGATCCAAATCTACAATTTATTTAATTACTCTGCTTTGAGTGATGCTAGTAATTAATCTTGGTCTATTGGATCTAATAGTAACATGTAACAGCAGAGTAAAAATTGTTTGATATTGAAATTTAAACATTGCTCAGTTGTTTACATCTTTTTCCCTACAGATAAATGTTGGCTTAATGATGATTCAGAAGGATGGACTAAAGCCCCAACGTGGAAAAACCGTTTCCCTAACAACAGACCCTGACATCAGTGCCACAAGTCTGCTCAATCAGGCTGTTCAGAAATTTAAGGCCTTTAACGAAGATGTGAAGGATGGAACTTTCCTCCTAATGTATCCAGATGGCACAGAGTTCATTAATATCCCTGGGACACAACAACCATTTACCCTTGAGGCTTATAAGAATGAAGTTGGCAAGCCATATCAAAGGATCACTGTTTTCATCTGCTTAAAACAGGACTTTGAAGAAGGTAAACTGTGTGTATGTGTGTGGAGTTGACACATAACTGCAAATGTAAAAAAGGTGAAATAACATAACAGGCATAAATCACCTGAGTTAATAACATAGTTAATTGGCTTGTAAATGTGAAAAGACTTTCTGGAAACTTGAAATCAAATCAAATCAAAGATACTTTACTAACTCAGGCATTTTCACCAATGCTGTCCTTAGATATAATGTATTACTGTTCAATGACTATGTTTTTGTAATGTAGTACAAATCAAGATAACTTGATTTGTTTTCATCTTTTGCAGTTGGAGAATTGTCAGACACTGACCCAGAGATTGTTGTTACATGTCCCTCTGAGTTTGATCTTGCTGATAAACTGGTAAGTACAATTCAGAACTTATTTTGATGGATCCTTTTTTTGTTGATATTGTCAGAATACCAACATTTCTGTTGCAATCCCCAAATCAGATAAGGACTCAGGACTTTCTACTTCAAAAGGAAGTCCCTCCACACATCTCCAAAACAGAGCTCAATGAAAGCCCTAAAAATCAGATCCATCTTAATCCGGGTAGATAGACCTCAACTTTAAACCAGGAACCCTGCTGGTTTTATCTTGTTCCTGGTAGGAATTGTGTACACAAACAGACTGTGGCACCCTATTGAAGTTGGACCCTGGTAAGAGCCTGTTGTCCATCACCCCAGGAAGTCCCTTTGTATCCACAGCACACAAAGACCAAATTCCAGAGCAGAACCTTTAAGCTCTGAATTCTAAACTGTATAAAACACTGGATGTATCCTCAGCACACCTGGGTAAAGGGACTCTTCTTCCTTTCTAAATTATTCCAAGACTTTAACCGTTTTTCAGATGTGAAATCCACAGAAGTTAGCAAGTTAGTTAATTTCTGTGATTCCTTGGGTGGAGCAATTGTGCCATCTAGCAGACACCCTCGAACAGGTTGAGATATGCATTTCAGGCTGATTAAATACACCGTGATTAACATTATATGCTGTTGTTATTAACAACTCTGACTCAAAGTAAGAACTTGTTGTGTGGAAATGACTTCTTGACCCACCAGGTCCGTGGAAAGTGAAAATCATCGTTGAAGTGTATTGAAATGTCTTGTACCTGTTAACAAACCTTTTCCCCTTTTGATGATTTTAACCGGTGTGGTTTTTAATAAAGTGTGTTATATTTTAACTTACAGTAAGTGTATTCTGAGACTGATTATCTGTTATTAGACAAATATCATTGTCATATTACGGTATTCCCTGCCTGACCGTATAACAAATTTAGGGCTGGGTGGTGCCCCGAGATCGTCCGCTTGTGTAAGGACACCGCGAATTAATAATTAAAAACACCCACTGTCGCTCAGACATTGGATCCCAGGTTAACTTTAATGATAATACGCTACATTTCTTTACCTTTTACCTAAGCTCAATAGAATTATGTAAATATTTATGTTAAATACATTGTCTTTGTTTCAGCCATGGGAACCTTTGCAGAAAGGCAGTCCATTACAGAAAGAAGCAGAAACAGAGTCAGTTTTATATTCAGAATTTAACATAGCATGATGTGTGTATGTACTGAAGAAATTTGAACTTTACTGCATTTGCATACAGCATATGTGATACGCATATCGATGTGCTTATTGGAACATGTACTATAGATTACTGGCATTTTATGTTTGTTGTTTTAAAGTGTCAACAGTGTATTCTTATAGTACACAATAATATATGCTTTTTTGTCTTCTAAGGAATGTTGCTGGGGATGTTGTGCTTGCACATGAAGTACATCAGGTATTAAACTATTTTATTAGTAAAACAGGGTGTGGGAGTGCATGCTCACCGCCTTCACCACATTACAATTTACCCTTTGCAATTTCATTCAGTGTTACAATACAGTTAATTTCATCCCATCTTTATTTTCTATACAATCATATATTACTTTTTTTTTTTTTTAAATCAGTATACTTTACACAAGCTGATAAATATAAACCTTTTATTATACAGAGGTCTTAAAGACACACTAGAGAACTTTTGCCATTTTCCCGCCCGTGTCCCCTAACATCGGCTAATTCAATATCCATCTTGTACCTTGCACCTGACCTGTTTGCTCTCTCCCGCCTGCAAAAGAAGATCTTATGATGACTCCTGTTTCGTCTCTCTCTCTTAATCATCTTGTGTTTACCCCTAGATTAACCCTTCAGTAATCTATTGGGAAATTGAAATTAATAGCAATAAATCATTCGTCAAATATAAATTTTTATTCATCCTCATTTCTGCATTTTCAGGTTATCCATTTGAATAAAAACAGAAATGATCCAGGTACCAGTGAATGCAACACTGTCAAGAGTACCTGTTATAGGCGAGCTCTCATGTAAATATTTCAGGAAGATGGACAAATTAACTACACTCACAATGATATTACATGTATTTACCTTAAATCCTATACATTTTACTCTTCACACAAATTAGATATTTAATTCTACAAAATTGGATCTGCATGTTTATGCATTTATATTTGCATCTGTACTTTGTGTACATGTTTTCATTCCAAAGAAACTACACTGACCTGTTTGAACCCATTGTGAATGATGACGAAGATGAGGAGGAAGATCTTGCTCCTAACCAAAAGAAAGTTCTGACTCCAGAAGAACCTGTGTAAGTAATTAAGACATTTGTATCCTACTAAGCAGTGTCTGATTCTGGACATAATTACATCATGCGAAGTGTGAGCAATCAGTGGAGTAGTATATAAACTCAGTCAAAGATAAGTTTCCCTTTTTTTTTTCCTAGAGACACAAATGTGCAGGACATCATTGCACATTTGGCACTGGCAATTGACCATAGGAAGGTCAGCAGGTTTAATATATCACGGTCAGATGTATGGGATGGAGCGGTTCGAGGATTTCGACGCAGCACATACTCTGAAAACAACGATATGTTCATCAAGTTTAATGATGATGCTGGTGGCTTTGAAGAAGGGTTGGATACAGGTGGTCTGAGACGTGAATTCCTCACACTTCTTATAAACCATCTGAGAAATCGCCCTATCTTTGATGGACCTCCAGAAAGCCGTTTTCTTGTATATAATGCAAGAGGTGGGTCTTTTTCTTACAGAAGTGATTTTTTTTTTTTTTTTAATGAAAACTAATAAACCTCTGGTTGTATATTTCCCCTCATTGATAAATCGAAGTAGTAATTAACCTTGAAAATAATGTTTTCTGTATAATAGCTGCCAGGGAAGATGAGTATTTTTTAGCAGGAAAGATGATTGCTGTATCCATTGTACATGGGGGACCAGCACCACATTTCCTCTCAAAGAACCTGGTCAACCACATGATAGGGGATCCGAGTTTCAGCGCCTCTGTAGAAGATGTGAAAGATGAGGAGATAGGGAAAGTTCTACATCAGGTAGGAAATGGGCGAGGCTCAGGAAATAGATACTTAAAGAACACCAAGAGATTTTTGAGATTGATATTAAGATTACTCTTGATTCATATGTTTTCAGTGGACAGATTTCCACCCCTTTCAAGAACAAAGGTTAAGTAACTAATTGAATCATTTTTTTAATCATATATTTGTATTCATTAGAAAAGCAGTCAGATATTTTGTTTTTTCTCCTTGAAGTTTCTGTTTCAGTAAACATTTTATTTCATAGGTCCTAGCCGCAGAGTCAGAGGAATCTTTGCAAAATTTAATTTTGCAAAACAGCACCATGTTTTAAACTGCTGGATGCCTTCGAAGTGTGAAGATTTCTGAGAAGCAAGCTTTTGTGGAGGAGTATCTCAGATGGTACATCATTGACAGAAACTACAGTGCCATTCAACGGTAATTAATAACATACTTGCCCTCTATTATCAAAAATATAGTGTAATGTTTAATTGAAAAATTCAAAGCTCATTACTCAATATAAATTCAGCATAGTTAATTGTGGCAGCCATCGACATTGTGAGACCTTGAGATATTAATGAAAAAGCTGATTAAGTAGCATCCCTGTGATCTTGTGAGCAACAAGAAATTACTTGTGTGTGTGTGTGTGTGTGTGTGTGTGTGTGTGTATGTATATATATATATATATAAATATATATATATATATATATATATATATATATGTGTTTGTACGGTTGTACTACGTATGTACACATACATACTTAGTTTTCAATTTAGCAAGAGGAACAGGAAATATCTAATTGGTTCAAGTAGTTTGTGTCTAAAAGCCAGCAATGTCCTTAAGAGCTAAATACAGTTCTGAGGCTGATACCCACTCTTGTGGCTGCTGCAGTCCATTTTGTTGTACAGCCTGTTGTAGATATTCTTCAATGTTTGAATCACCACACAATTCAAGAGCCTGCCTTGCCTCAGGGAACACATCCAGTTCGCTCTCCTCAACAGCAAATCCACAGTCCCTTGAACCATATCTGCACAATGAGAGTATAAAATGGTAAAGGATTTTTTTTTTTAATTCAACAGTTTAAAATGTGATATTTGTTTGCTGACTATATGGAACTGTAAGTGAACACTAGCAGTCAAAGCTTATAAATCGCTGTATTTTACCTATGTGTACGATAATCGAATATCTCCCAACTTACACAATAACACTTTTTGTATAATGCAAAATGTTAAAATTTTGGTTAAATGTAAATTACCTGTGAGGCAAGAGATACAGTTCATTTGGAATCCCCCCAGGACATGATGCAAGTCGACTTGGCCGGATCCTGTGTGTGTTCCAGAGGTCTTTGCATGTATCCGTCTTTCTGCAGAACACCACTGAAGCAGAATCTTAGGAGACATTGGTGTTCATGGCTTCCATTGAAGTTTCCAGAGTCTCTAAGCTCTCCAAACAAGTCCATCCAAAACTGAGATCTGGGGATACATTGCATTTAAAATTGTGTTATTGTTCAGTTCATAGGGATTTTATCAGTGTCTCCCCTCGTCCATTTGTGGTCATTTTTAATCATGCTACAGTTAAAACAAATAATGCTTATTGCCCTTTACATGCATAGTCTAATGTATACCTGAACAATGGAAATGACTAATTTCAGCCTTAGAATAATCACTTTAAGTTATTAATTAATTATTTAACTAAATGAGAAAATGTTATGTCAGCATTGACCAGTTTTCACTATCAATCTCATTTACCAGACAGATATACCAACCTTCCTCTTGTGAGAAAAGACCACCATGACTCGATGCGCTGATTCCCTGTTGATGATCCATAACTGTGGCTGGATGAGCCAGCATAATAGTCCGTGTGCGCATGATGAAGGGTACACTGTATTGCTGCCATAGTCCCATTCTCTGTCCCGAGGTCTGTTCGTAGTCTCATTGGTATCACACCATGACTCTTAACACAGTTAATATAATTATGCACGATGACACTTGGATTGTTGTTTGTTGTTCCACAAACAAGCCACATAATTCTTCTTGAAAACCCATCAATACATCCTGAGAGGGCTAAACCAAAAGTTTACAGTTTGTCATAACCATCAACATGGCATATGTAATTCGGTCCCATGGAGTGAAACGTGTGTCTTGTAAATCTCCTGCGACTTCTCAAAGCCACTCCTTGAGGATTCAGTTGCCTCAAAAGTCCCATAACAACACTGCGTTTAACACGCAGCTTGTGTTTTTGTTTGAGAACTTGCCACATGGTCCGATAGCCGAACAATTGCCCTGGTCCTCGTAGCTTGGCCAAAATGGCACGCCTCACCTCGGGGAGTGGAGAGTAGTTGCGTCTTCTGAACAGTATAGCTTCTTTTAAATACGTCTTCAGTGTACACATACTTATTGAAACGTCATGATTAGTCCTGAGCATATCCAGTATCACGTCATATGTGTGTCCTGAGTCAAAATATTCGTGGATAACTGCAGCTATGTTTGGGCTTTGGGTTACGTTCATGTTTTGAAAACTGCGCTACATACACAACAACTTCCGGTTCAAAAGCCGTCTGGCATCATCGTCAAATCAGCGATTTCTCTTGTTGCCCGCTGGTACCTACCTCTTCCAGTATGTTAATGTCGTTGTGCTTTTTCTAAGTTTGTTGGCGTTTTTTATTTGTCATTGTGTTTTATCTTTTTTTTTGTGTTTTTTTTTTATTTGTTGTGTTTTTTTAGAATTTTTTTTGGTGTTAAATTTGTTGTGTTTTTTAATTTGTCATTGTGTATTTTGTAATTGTTGTTGCCATTTTTAATTTGTTACTGTTTTTTAATTTGTTGTTGCGTTTTTTTGTTTTGTATTTGTGTTTTTTGTTTTATTGTTGTGGTTTGCACTTCAGGGCCATTGTAGATTTGCAACCAAAACTTTATAACCTGTAACCAAATGTTTTTAACTGTAAAGAGAAAATGACTTATTTTTATGCACAATGGTTGTAGTTTTTGACTTACAAACATTAGTTTTGATTGAAGAAAACTAGTTTTGATTGAAAACATTAGTTTTGATTGAAGTTGGAGAAGTATGCCTCTCAAATATATATTTATTTTTAATTGGAACCTAATTAGTTTCTATCTCTACAAAAAAATTTGATTCTCACTTTTATTTTTTTGCTCTCAAAAATCATTTTTGGTTTCAAATGTAACTTTTTTGATTGGATAATAAAGACACAAATTTCTCTCCATACACTATGGTGGGTAAGTGCTGTCCCAAATGGAACACTGGACATAGTACACTTACCAGTAGTGACGAACTTGCATTTGAACACAATTCTTCTGCCACCAAAAGTTAAAAAAAAGCGCTAAATTACGAGAATGAATTTGCTTCTCTCATGAAACTACATTGCATCAAAGTTGACGGAGGATCCTCCTCCGATTGGCTAACATGAATTGGTACGTATATTTATTTATTTTTATCGTGTATGACCTGCCTGCATGCATGCCCAGAGTGCGTACCTATTGCCAGCCTCACTTCATTATTGGCTTACTGTTTCAGAGACAGTTCGTCCCACTAAATTCTTTTTAGGAAGTTGTAATAAATTAAATAATCCAGCAAACATAACTTTATGTATCGTATCATCATATATTATGGCCTACACTATAGTGATCTATCTCAGTTAACAATACAAAGCAATATCAGACTGTCGTGTGTTTTACATTTCTCCCACATGCTTATTGATATAATAAAGTTGAAATCAAAACACTAGTAAAACAGCTTTTAAATATGCAAAGGCATTTTCAGTGTCCTTTACATTAAACACATCTGTTTTTATTGGTGTTGACTCTGATGCTGTGCACATTTGGCAACAGGAAACAAATTATAACTGATAATGTAGGATATGCTATGCTGTAAAGAAGATGCTCAAAAACAGGGATGCAGCAAAGTTTTTATTGAAGGGCAGCTGGGAAACAACCAGCAGAAGAACCAGCAAAACCTCCGGGAACCATCTGTGAGGCTGATGAGAGGCAGAGGATGGCAATGATGTGTTACTCCCTAGTTCATGACTGCATTTAAATCTAAACAATAAATAGTTTGGCGAATGGGAAACAAATTGTGTGTCTCTATATAATGAAGATCTACAACAAACTTTTCTTTACATTTATCAAATATAATTATTTTGTAATGATTCATTTATTATCATACACAAAACCAAACACACTAAACACTAAACATTCAGCAAATATTACATGACACCAAATTCAATGTAAACTAAAGTAACACACACATTGTATATGTATATATATATATATATATATATATATATATATATATATATATATATATATATATATATATATATATATATATGTATATACATATACATATATATATATATATATATATATATATATATATATATATATATATATATATATTTAATCGATCGATTTTCAATCAGAGAAAGTTACACACCTCTGCATTCTACTTATCATACCAACTAAATTCACTACTATGTTTATTTTATATCTGTATTTTCTCATTCAGTCTTAGCAGTTCAGATCTGACCACACAATGCAGATTTATGGCACCAGTGGTAACCAGCGTAACGGACGGCTCTCTAAAGACTGGCGCTATATCGGTATTAATAGTTTACGTTATAAACACCACAATTCTTAATCTGGACGTTCAGCAATGATCAATGAACATACAGAACCTATAACATTTATCATCTTTAACACGTATAACATATCTATGTCCACTACGCCGGATAAAAACAGCTAACATTTACGTGTGCTAACCTATGGTGCTAACTACCGAGTCGGCAACTTCAAACAAATGGTTGGATCAATAACTGTCGTCAGGGATAGATTAGCAGGCTGCAGTATACATCAGAATCATAACGGAAGCTGAAGTAATTCTCTTTGGATCTGAAAAACTCAGAGCTAAATTTTCCAGTTTTGTAATGAACAAAACACTGTAGCTTCCAGTGCTACAGTGAGAAAACTTGGAGTAATATTTGACTCCAACCTGTCCTTTGGCCCACATATTAAGCAGGTTACTTAAACAGCCTTCTTTCATTTACATAATATAGCCAAAATTAGGCACATTCTGTCTCAGAGTGATGCAGAAAAACTGGTTCATGCTTTTGTTACTTCGAGACTAGATTACTGTAACTCTCTATTACTGGGCTGTCCTAAATATGCCCTGAAAAGCCTTCAGCTGATCCAAAATTCTGCAGCCAGAGTCCTGACCAGAACCAGCAGGAGAGATCATATTTTTCCAATTTTAGCCTCTCTTCATTGGCTGCCTGTTGAATGTAGGATAGAATTTAAAATCCTTCTCCTTACATATAAAGCCCTCCACAGCCAGGCACCACTATATATCAAAGACCTCGTAGTTCCTGATATACCAACCAGAGTACTTCGTTCAGACTGCAGGCTTACTTGTGGTTCCTAGAGTTTTAAAGTGGAACTATTATGTGCATTTCAGGCTAATTTATTTTTATTTCTGAGACCAGAAGGGCTGGGATTGATTGAGTTATTGCCACAAATCGCTTTATTTACTTCAGACCGACCCTCTCCGTAGGCTGTCAGATCAGCCTGTGGGCAAAATGAGTGGATTGAGACTCTTCTGCATTAAGCCCCGCCACTGCACTACATCGGGAGCGC
Organism: Telmatherina bonti; assembly: GCF_933228915.1. Classification (NCBI taxonomy): domain Eukaryota; kingdom Metazoa; phylum Chordata; class Actinopteri; order Atheriniformes; family Telmatherinidae; genus Telmatherina; species Telmatherina bonti. The sequence goes on from NC_136621.1 coordinate 16,115,417, forward strand.
GCACCGCACCTGCTTTCACCGTCATTGTAACATCTCATAAACAGAAGGATTAGGCTAAGATGAACTCAATAAAAAAACAAAATACAATGTCAACACATAGCATACAGCCCTACATGTTGGAACCTGAATCAGACCCTGAAAACGAAGTGGAAACCAGCAACCCACAGCAACGAATGCAGCAGGATGTCTCTCTTTGGGAAACTCACCAGCCATCGTTTAAAATAACTTTATCCAACGTTTTCCACCCGCCTGATGTATTTGTACATGCCCTTGTTAACCAGTAGAAGGTAACCAATCACCGAACCTTATCCCCCGAGACGTCACAAGGATTTTGAAGTAGAAAAAACTCTCTAAAACGAGGCATTTTTCGTCGCCATGGAAATCGAACGGAGAGTGTGCTGGAACTCAAACTCAAACACGTGTTTAGGTGATAAAAAACAGTGCCGTTCACATGTCTGATGAGCTGCCTGTCCTTGAGCCGGGTTCTGCCGGAGGTTTCCTTCCTGTTAAAAGGGAGTTTTTTCTTTCCCACTGTTGCCAGTGTGTTTGCTCAGGGTTGGTTTCCTTATGTAGGCTATTATGAATTGACTTTCATTATGCTTTCTTCTCTGTCCGTAAAGCGTCTTGAGATGGCATTGCCGTGATTTGACGCTATATAAATAAAGTTGAATTGAATTGAATTGAATAAATGAATACTTACATTTATAGAAATGAATCCCCGCCTGGACTGGCGTTAATCGGCGCCATTATTCACCTGGTAAACTGATGGAAAGTCCATCCTCTTCTGCTACGTCAGCAAAATGGCATCGATTTAGTGCGCGAAGTGTCCATCGTTCCACACTACATTAGTGGGTGGGGTTAGGGCAGCATCCGGGTACTTTCAGAGTTTTTTGCGTAAAAGTCAGTGTAACACAGTGAAACATAGTGTTTGAGATAATATCTATGCAAGAAGACTTTGTACTTTAAAAAAATCAAGATAGCAAGTCAGAGCTACTACAATCTGCTGCCAACAGACGGCGCAATTTAGAATGGAAATTATATGTATATGTAGACGTATATGTATATGTAATTAGGCCATATTAGTCCACATCTTTAAGACTATGGCCACATACTAGAGGGTTTAACAAGACATGAAAATATTTTAATATTTATAACCTGTATAAATATTTTCCTAAAATAGCAAAAGTTTAGTACTGACAACTGATTGAGTACAGAACAGAATTCTTTTTAAATTTAATGCCGAAGGCTGATCTCAGTTAAGTAGCTGGGATGTAACTTGATGTTTAGTGATTTTGTTTGAAGAACTGTGTGGTTCTGATGACTCGTTAACATCAACTGAAGTGGTTTATTTACAAAAATATCATCCTCATTCATGAATATGCAAGAAAAAAGCTTGTAAATAGGTGTCCACTATGGGCACTGTGCATGAAAGGGTTAAAATCAGACGCAATTCTGTACTGCAGATAGCTGCATGGCTCATTAAGACTTCCAGAAATCCCTGTCTGCTATCATAAATTACTCTGAAATCCATAGATACAGGTTAAAGCTCTATCATGCCAACAAGAAACCTTATTTGAGCATGATCCAGAAACACCACCATCTTCTCTTAACACTGTCCTATCCAATAAACCACATGCTACATCAATCACAGCAGCATGATTTCACACTAAAAGTAAATAAATAAATACAAAATGGAGCACATTAAAAAATAAAAAGAACAACAAAGGTCCAAGTTTGCTCAATAACAAGTATCTTCTATCAGACCAAAATTGGACAACATTTTAACCCCTTTCATGACAGCATTCCTCTCCAAAAGAGAGGAATGCTGTCATGAAAGGGGTCCAAGGTTTCTCACAGGGGAGAAACCTTGGAGAAACCGTACTGGAGGCCTGATCAATGCCATCCAGATTGATTACATAACTGGATAATTTTGTCCTAAGTTTTTCAGGCCCGAAGATAACAACCTCTGTCTTGTCTGAGTTTAAAAGGAGAAAATTCAGAGTCATCCAGGTCTTGATGTCTGTAAGACATCTTTTAATCTAAGAAACTGATTGGTTTCATCTGGCTTCATGGAGAGGTAAATCTGAGTGCCATCCGCATAGCAAGGAAAATTTATACCATGCTGTCTGATAGGGGTGGGAAAATCGAATTGAAAAATCAGAAATCGGGATTTTTTTTTCTTCACAATTTTAAAATCGATTTTTTTTTTTGTTAAATCGATTTTTTTTAAATAAATAAAATTAGTCCACTATAAATTTTTTGTCATTTTAATTGTTTTTATTGAACTTATTACTTGTCTTCTTGGGCATTATAGCTGCAGAACGATGATCTGGCTACTGTGTTGTTTTTACCTCATTGAAATCAAGAAAAATTACAAGCAAAAAGAAGTTAAAAAAAAAAATGTTTTTAATCGATAAAAATCATCAATATTGAAGAATTTTGAGAATCGCAATTTAAATCGAATCGGCACCCAAAAAATCGGAATCGTATCGAATCGGGACAAAAGCATATCGTCACAGCCCTACTGTCTGATGATATTGCCCAAGGGAAGCATGTATAATGTGAAAAGTATTGGTCCAAGTACAGAACCCTGAGGAACTCCATAACTTAACCTGGTGTGTGAGGAAAACTCATCATTTACAATAACAAACTGAAAATTTAATGCGTTCCCTTTAATCCCAATAACATGTTCTAGCCTCTGTAGCGGAATGTTGTGATCAATGGTGTCGAATGCAGCACTGAGATCTAGAAGGACGAGTACAGACAGAAGTCCTTTATCTGAGGCCATGAGAAGGTCATTAGTGACTTTCACCAGTGCTGTCTCTGTACTATGATGAGCTCTAAATCCTGACTGAAACTCTTCAAACAGATTGTTTCTGCTCAGGTGGCCACATAGTTGAGCTGAAACTGTTTTCTCCAGAATTTTAGACAAGAAGCAGAGATTAGATATTGGTCTATAATTAGCTAAAACTCCAGGATCCAGAGTTGGTTTTTTAAGTAACGGTTTGATTACAGCTGTCTTAAAATATTGAGGTAAATATCCTGTTAATAGAGATGAATTGATCAGGTCCAGTACAGATGTAATGATTAAGAAACTTATTTTCCAAAATAATCTGGTTGGGATGGGATCTAAAATACAGGTTTAAGGTTTAGATGACATTATGTTGGTTAAACTCAGAGAGCTGTACAGGACAGAAACACTCCAAATGAAAATCAGCTTCTACAGACGTCTCTAAGGCTGCTGCAGATGAAATAGCATTAGTAGTATGAAGGTTATTACTGATTTCCTCCCTAATAGAAACTATTTTGTTTACAAAGAAACTCATGAAGTCATCATAGCTGAGGTTGAAAGGAATAGATGGCTCATCAGCACTATGGCGCTTTGTCTGGTTACAGTGCTGAAAAGAAACCTGGGGTTGTTCTTGTTCTCCTCTATCAAGCTATTCTAGCCTTACACAAAGCTTTTTTTATACACTATTAAACTTTCTTTCCAGACTATGTGACACTCTTCTAGGCCAGATGAATGCCATTTTCTTTCAAACGCCTTGATGTCTGTTTTAAAGCTTGAAGCTGGGAATTAAACCACAGGGTCCGCTTCTTCTGACTGGTTATCATCTTCTTTAGAGGAGCAACATTATCTACTGTTATATGGATTAAAGCTGTAACTCTAGCAACATATTCTTCAACCTGTGTCGGAGTAAAGTTCCAAGATCCAGAGTATGACGATGAGAATGAGTAGGTCTGCGGACGTTTGGGGAAAATCCTCATTATCAACATGGATATTAAAATCCACCAGAACAATAACTTTATCAGTATTCAGCACTAAGTCTGATAAGAGGTCTGAGAAGTCAGTCAGGAACTGTGAGTAAGATCCAGGTGGACGGTACACTACTACTAGCAGAAGTGGCTTCTCTGATTTCCATTTTGGTTGAGATAGACTGAGAGTCAGGTGTTCAAAGGAATTGTAACTATTTTTTATGTCTAGGACTGATCAATAACTCTGATTTAAAGATAGGTGCCACACCTTCTCCTCGGCCTGTGGTTCTAGGAACATGAAAATTTAGACAATCAGGTGGAGTTGATTCATTAATACTGACCTGATCCTCCCGCTGTAGCCAGGTTTCCGTAAGACAAAATAGATCCATATAATGATCAGTAATCAGGTCATTAACTGACAGAGACTATGACAGAAGAGATCTTATGTTCAATAAACCACATTTAATGGTTTTATTTTGTCTGGTTGAATTTATTGTTTTCATATTAATTAGGTTGTTATGATTTACCCCACCTGTGCTTCCTGTTTTATTCTTTCTGGGTTGTGGGGGGACAGGTACAACCATTATGGGTTTTGGGGAGGGTGGCGACAGGGGTGATATTACAGAAGAGCAAGTAAGACTACAGCTCTGCTTCCTGGTTCCAATCCTGAATAGTCATGGGTTTAATTGACTAATAAAATGATCTGTGTTCCTAGAAATAAGAGCTGCTCCATCCACAGTGGGACAAATCCTATCTCCTAATAAGACCAGGTTTTTCCCAGAAGCTTTTCCAGTTAACTCTAAAGCCCACATATTGTTCTGCACACCACAGACAGTCAGCGGTTAAAGGATGACATACAGCTAAACATGTCATCACTGGTCAGATTTGGCAGCTGAAGGAAGTTTTCTGCCATCCATGTCCTGATATCTAAAATGCAGTTAAGGAGGGCGTCTGTATGACGAGTGTCATCAGGAGACACAGCCATATAAAGCTACATATTATCAGCATAACTATGGAAGTTAATGTAGTGTCTCCTGATGACATCCGAAAGGAGCAACATATAGAGATTAAATGGAGTTGGGCCTAAAATTAAGCCTTGCAAAACGCTGTACATCATCTGGTATTTCCTGGAAGTTGACTCATCAATGCTTATAAGCAATTCTCTGTCTGTTAGACAAGACTTGAACCAGTTTAAAACAGTACCAGAGAGCCCAGCCTGTTCTGGAGTCTGTCTAAGAGAATACCATGATCCACAGTACCAAAGGCTAGCCCCCTGCAATCCTGAACTGAACTAAACAGTGTAGAAAATAAATTAATTAATTTCTTATTCTTTTCTTTCAGGGTTTATCATCTCTGTAGAAGCTTCAGCAAAAAAGCGAGCTGGAGAGACAGTGACCCTGAATGCGAACACAACAGGATCTCAACTTAAGGACTTTCTTTGGTCCTATGGCCGACATGCTCCTGTTGTAGCCATTACCATTGTAACCAACGGTGAAGTGACTCAAGTGAATGGAATCAGATTTCAAGGTCGACTGCATACAGATGTAGAAACTGGATCGATCACCATCTCCAACCTCACTGTCAATGACACTGGAGTATTTTCAGTCCAGATTCTTTCAAAAACAGGATATGTTTTTCAAAATTTTACCTTGAAAGTCCAAGGTAAGTGACCTTTTCATTGCACCATTGATTGTTTAGCCAATCAGCATCTGTGATTTTCAGTCTTTTCTTGCCTCTGTTATGTTTCTGAAATGTGTTGCTTACAGCTTATCCAATGCAGTGCTGTTCATTTATATTGCATATTACATGTACAAGTTAATTCAAAGCGCTTTGCAAGAACCTTAAATGCATTATAGAAAGATACAAAACCACATTAAAAACTGAAGAATTAAAAAAAAAGAATGATATAGAAGAAAAAGCTCAGATAGACAACAGAATACTTAGTGTGTTAGACAAACAGTCGGAAATACATCATCACATAATTTTAAACCATCATTATTATCTTTGTCAATATGAAAAAAATTCTCCTAATTAAAAATGGTGTAGGAAAAAAAGAATTTATTCATAAGTCTCTATGAGAAAAATCAAACTGAAGTTTATCAAAACCTATGCATAATCAGAGCTGTCACACATCCACAACTCCTCAGAATGACGACTCTGCTCGCAAGAGAGCAGCTCACTCTTTCATAGATGACCAGAGATGTGTATTTGTTACAGAGGTCTTTTGCATATTTAGAGACACAAACAGTGGTTCACTACAGTTTTGATTTACTTTATGTTGTGAATTGATTCAGTTTAGATTTAGGGACAACAAGAAATTAAACAAAACAATTAAATTTCCTCCAAAGTGGCAACAAATTAAGGATAAAACCAGGTTGAAATTAACTCGGGTTTCTAACAGACTTCAGGTTTATGTGTTACAGATATCAGGAGTAGAAAAAAGAAATGGTCGGGAAGCCAAAGTCTCAAAAATGGGTTGTACCTCACATCATCTGCCATACCTTTTATTTGTGTTTCTTCTGTTAAATTTACCCTGACAGCCAATTATTAGAAGGTCTGCTGGAAATATCGTGAAAAAAGATTGTGGTAATTTTAGTGTCTGCAACTTTACTTTTTTCACAAAAAAAAAAAAAAACTTTTGCCAAATCCTCAAAGTGTGGGGTAGGCTGTCAATAAATGCATTCATGATACACAAAAAACAAGTGCTGACAACATCCACAGAAAAAATAACTCTTGAAACACGTTTCTATATTTATTTTAGCATCAGTTTGATGAAAAAAAATTGAGTTTTTCCGCCAAGTTATGACATAAGTCAATATGCCATTTTATCCATTCTATTCACAAACAGTTTACTCTTTCCACAGAAGAAATGGTAGAAATCCAACCAAAATTTTTTGATCTGTCAGAACTTTAGACTACTGTCAGAATTCTGAAAAAATTACTGCTGGACTTGGACTTCATTCCAAGCATTTCTCATCCCAGATACCACCCCTGAAAATGTGATTAGTTATGGTCAAAACATACTCAAATGTGGTTGATCAGTCTGTTCATTGCTCCAGGAAAAGCTGGAAAGCTGGAGCAGGAAAAGCTCAAATAGACAAGAGAATACTAAGTGAGTTACATTACTAAGTGAGCATTTCTCATCCCAGATACAACCCCTGAAACTGTGATTAGTTATGGTACCTTCTTCCCCAAGTCAGCAACAAACTTAAATGTGGTTGATTAGTGTGTTCATTGCTGCATGCATGGGTTGAGAAAACATTATCAAGAGTATGTCATCATCACATGTGATACCAAGCAATCTATGAGGGGGATCTGAGTCTTCAAAAGAAAAACAAAGAGAAGTCTGCTAAACTCATCTTGCACATGGGTGGCTTCCATATTGCTCAAAATTTTCTTGGGGCCACTGGGCATTTGATGCAGTCCACTGGAATCATGGCTGATGCTGATGTCTGTTTCTATGGAACAGCACATAAAATCATCATTGGGAAGGACTACTTCGTATTGCTACATCCCTCCTTTTTATTAGGGAGTCTGCAACACATTTTGCACCTGCCACCATTTATGCAATCACTCTTAGTAATTTACCCAGAAAACAGATGAGTGCATCTGTTGGAGGAACACCTGGATGATATGAAAAATATGTATTAGATTTATGTATTAGTAGATTTATTAGGAGTTTGCCCTTTTGCTACAGTTCAAACTTAGAGTTACGCATACAGACCTGTTGCTCCCACCACACTCATTGCACACTAAAGCACAAAAATAAGATAAAATAAAATAAAATAAGGAATGTGATTCATTGTAATTATATTCACAGCACATCTAAATTTAAAAATTTTGTTGCTTTCTGAATGGGTAAGATTGTTTTGGCAACAATGTCAATAACAAACAGTCAAATGAAATATATCAGCTATTAACTGCTAACAGCTGTACCATCATCTGTATGGACTGCTGTCCCTTAATACACATGGATAATACGAGGGCATACCTTTTCTTCCAGCCAATCAGAGCTGAGCATCTCTGCACTGAATTATCTACTGACATGAACAATGACACTCAGTAAATATCAATACAACAGAATATGTTCATCTCACTTGAACTGAACCGAATTCACCTGGATGAATGTATTTTAAGGACGCAAATTAAATTAACTGCAAATTTTGTACTCGAGATCACAACATGTGGGAAACACAACTTTTTCTGATAAAACTGGCACCACACAACTAAAAAATTATTCTTTGATTGTAGCAGTCTGAAACACAAAATGTGTTGACCTGTGTAATTAAGTGCATCTCTACTCTCTGTTCATTTAGAAAGCATAAGGCTGCCATGATTCTAAAGTTTAACACAAACAAGTGTTGATTCTACTTTATTGTAGCTGTTATTTTATGCTGTGTCAATTGTTGCACAGTAAAATGTCAAACGTAAAGATTGTAGTTTCTACATTTCTTGTTTAAGTATTTATCAGTAATGCAGTAAAAATGAGAATAAATTTGAATATTTGCTTTGCAAGTTATTTCAATGTGCACCCATAAAAGTTTAAGTTAGGGGCCACCGTGTTCCTAGTAAAAGTCTATTACTCAATCCGATGACGGGAATACAAAGGTTATGTAATCATGAATTAATTATTAGTCCTTGATCGGGTTTTTGTCTTTCTATAATTAACTGATCATTATCTAATCATTCATGAATCAATAGCTAATCAATCCGATGTGACGGGAATATGAAACTGAGGTAATCATTAATGAATCATGAGTGAATCATTAGTGCCTTATTCGTTCCTCATTAGTTTCTGAGTAGTTAAGCCAATTTTGTGGCCCCTATTGTAAAGTGTTCCCCAAAATCATTTGTATTTTAAGTGTAAATACTTCAATGTAACCAAACAAATGTCACACGGGGCATATATTCTAGTAAATTAAATGTACCTAAAGGTTAAAAAAAGGAATGTGAGCAAAGAACAAGAACAGGCAGTCTGAAGCAGCTTTTCGTGGAACCACAGGAAGTTCAACTCAGAGTCATCATAGCTGTTTACAATTAAACTTTTGATCCCCTATCTCTAATATCTGCAGTTTAATCCTTTAAGGCCTGACCCAGGATAAAAAAAAAATGGGGAAAATAGACCATTTATTTTATTCTCAAGTTTTATGTCCCTTTGACAGAATGTAAAATAATCATAATGAAAATAACTCTGTATATGTAAAACGTATCTGCTATTGCTATCTGCCTGTATTTGCTACTCCCTATTATCCTTCGTCTAAATTAGTCCGTTGTGTCCTGTTCTTTATACTTTTTATATTTCTATTTTGATTGTTGTTTTTGTATTTTACTTAATTTTATGTATTTTTGCTGGTAGTTGAAGTTGAGTTTTATGAAAGAATTCAAATTTATCAATAATATTATGATTATTGTACCCAACTTGGTACAGAAGACAATCATTAGGAAATGTACAACATGGTTTTGAACTAAAGAAATTTTACATAATTGATGGGAAAGGTTTCATAAACAGAATTTACTGGATATGATACACCGGGCCTTAAACAATTACTGTAAATGACTTGCAGATGTATTGGACTTTTTTCAGTTTTCGTTGAGATTACCTTTTGGAAAGAGAACTTTGGTGTTAATGATCTAATATTGTATATTTGTAACTTGTTTGTGATTTTCTAGACAATGGTGTCATTCCTGTGAATGTTCTGGAAGGACTAACACATACTCTGGATTCTGGATTAAATAAACTGGAGAAGGACTACAACGTCATGTGGACAAAGGGTCGAGATTTCGCTGGGGATCCGATTGCTCAGTGGGTAAATTATAAGATCACAATCAGTGAAAAATACAAAAATATATTAGAGCTGGATCCAGTCAGTGGAAGCCTCTCCTTCCTAAAAGTCACAAAAGACCTCAGTGGGTTTTATTGTATTAAGATACTGAATGGTCATGGTGAACTTTACATTATGAGACAACATAAGCTCAATGTGTACGGCAAGTTTTCTTAAGCAGTACTGGATGTGCTGCAAAGCTTCAAAAGTGGTTGTGATAAACATGCTCTTATGAGGCTTATGAAATAAATATGAACTTCAGGTTTGTTTGTTTTTTTCTTATTTACTATTCTTTAATTATTCACTGTTATGCATGCAATAGTTGGGATGAGTACGTGTGTGAAAAAGTCATTATTTCCCCTAAAAAAAGAATAAACAAGAACCAGAGACTAATCTGCTAAAAAGATTAGTTACAGTAGAATAAATCACTGGTCTAAATGCTGGTCATATCACAAAAAGGGTGGAAACGTATTTGCATTTAAATTAACTTAATAGACGAAAGAAATGGACCAAACAAAAGGAAACAGTTACACAATACTTTGATATGGGTGAGACCCAGGTATAGTGATATGTCGCCAACCAGACTAAGACCATACATGATTAATTGAAAAGGTCATTCAAAGCACAACAGCACACATTATTTATATGCATATGTGTCTTGGTTGTTTTGGCTGAGTGAGAATCACTCCAAGGATTCTTTATCCTCACCAAACATGAATGTGCACCAGTCAAAGACCTCTACTGCTCTCAGGTGTGTCGAGTTGCATCTGAGAGTCTGCCCTTTGGCTCTACTCCAAGGTTTTGGCAGGGGTTCAATGTCTCACTGCTCCAACATACCTGACCTAAATGGATCCAATAGTCTATGAAGTTCTGCACAATTACTTATTCATTTAAGTCAGGTGTGTTGGAGCAGGGATATATGGAAAACCAGCAGGTAAATTGAGGAGCCTGTCCTGCTCCACTTTAATGCCATCTATGGCATTAATACCTACCATTCTACATCTGCATGATTCTTGTCTTGTGACTCGTCAGATTCATGCTTCTTTAAAATTTGTTTGAAGTAACTAAAAAATATGTTCTTCTTTGTAGGAAATGTTAACTCTCCAAACATCACAATACACACAGCAAACAAGGGGGTTTGCTATGCATGTTGTTCTGTAAAGAATGGACATGATGTAAACCTAACTTGGTACGAAGGAGAGAAACGAATAAACCAGACAAGCAACAACATCACCGTCAGTCTCATCCTTGATTTGGAGATTGACAGAACAAAGAAAGAAAACTATACCTGTGAGACAAAAAACCCTGTCAGTACTAGAATGGAAACCATCATGTCTTCACTGAAGTGTCCACCTGATGAACCAGGTACACTTAGCTCAGTCTGATTAAGATGAATTAGCAGAGGATTCCCACATTGCAACTCAGTATGTTGCTGATCAAACTAAATGATTTATATGCACTTGATGTAACTCTAAGTGTAGAATATGAAAACAGAAAATATCTTGTTTTTATTCCCTTACAGATTGGAGAACTCATGGTATACAAATTGGTGTTTCTTGCGCAAGTGTTCTTCTTCTTCTTGGGACAGTGGCTGTCATCTTTCATTACCTAAAAAAAAGAAACCCAGGAGGAACAAGTATGTGAGAATATATATATTTTTTATTTTCTGTTTCTGAAAAACTTTACAGTCTTTGTGAAAGTATCTCTTATCATTCTTTAATCTATTTTTCCCTTTCCAGATTGTTTTGAAATGAAACAGATGGATACATCTGTGAACAACAGTGAGGTATCTTCACCAAAAATCTTTAATCCCTTACTCCGTAAAAAACAAAAACAAAGCAAAAAAAACAACAAAATGTTAGCTTCCTGGTGGTTGATCTACAATTAGCTCAGATTCTGATTAGCTCATGAGTCATTCAACTCTCCCATAGAGGAAATGCTCCTTTTATACACAGCCTCCAATCTGTTGCCGATCAAATCTTCCTCTAGTTGCTTTTATTCATTCAAATTATTTTCCAGTCATTTGACGCTCCTGTTCTAACTTTTACATTTCCATGACATGTAACATGTCTCAGTTTCAATATCTTGTGTTTTGTTTTTGTACAACGCCTTCTGACCAACCAGTAAAATTTGGACAAAATGCTGAAAATCAGAATCAAGTTTTTAAAAGGTATATTTATTACAAAGGATGTTAATTAAGCCACAGAGAAATCAATATTCACAATAAAACCATTTCAGCATGAGCAAAGAGCAAGTTTAGCACAAAGGTAAAGTGTGTTACAACAAATACCTGGACACAGAGTTCCCTGAGTCACAGAGAGCCAGGGCCAGCCATTGTGTGCTCTGGCTTTGAGTTCACCCCTCATTCACTCCGGATGAATACAGAAAATCCTCATTGACTCCTATATTATAAAGGCCAACTTTACAGCAGAAATAAACATGTTTCTAGTCTGGTACAACAAAAAACCTTTTTTGTTCAGTGGGTCAGGCTTCCCTTCATGACAAGTTTGGGGGCGAGTGAATATTTTTTTATAACTCATCCATTCAGAAGTAATTTCATCTTGAAATTTGGCATAATTAGGGGCGTGTCCATTTGATTTACGGGTATCCAATATCTCACTGCAAGAAGGCAAAGTGTAGCACAACCAGCTTAGCCAGCTAACAGCGTGATTTAACTTTACCCCACTTACCTCTGTTAGCTGGTTAGCTCCTGTTAGCTCCAGGTTAGCTCTGTTTGCTCTTAACTTCAGGCAGGTCAGAGTTTGATAGATGTCTATCTTTCTCCCCCACGCTCACACCCCCTTTCTCTGTTCGACCTCTTTGCCCATGTTTGTGTCTTCCGGGATAAACGGCACAACACTTATTTAGTTTCAAAATGGGAACACTTGAAAACTGACCTAACACAAAAACACCGGCTGTAAACATGTTACAAGCAAGCAAACTATACCTACGAGTGAAAAACACACTTGACCAGGAGACATTTCCTCAATAATAGGAAATAACACAATGTTTGCAAGCTGAAAATCATCCTCATGAGAGCTGAGGACACATATTTGGCCAATGTCCTTACGCAGTGACCAACATGCTCTCGACCTTGCCGTTGCTCGCCTGCTAGACTATCCTTAAATATAAGATCCCCTAACTTTTCTACATACACAGAAAACATTTCCTTCAAATATTGTTCACAAATCAGTCTAAATCTGTTAGTGAGCATTTCTTCTTTGCCGAGACAATCCATCCCATCCCACAAGATGCTGATTAGACAGCATGATTATTGAACAGGTATTTAAAATAGCCAGTTCCTTTATAATGTGAAGCAAAAGTCTGCTGCAACGTCACGTCTCGTCCCAGATGAAAAAGTTGTATTGTACGGTTTCTCAGCTTCGGATTGCCACTGGGTAGCAGCAGATCTAGAAATGCACATGATAGATGTCACTGTCACAAGTCCGGGACGCAGAGTTTGAAGGTAAGAAAGTTTCGTAATGCGCCTTTAATCAGCCTGTCTATAGTGTGGAAGAGAAACCTGGGATTCATCCAGTTCTCTATCAATGACCATGGAGGTAATTTTAGGGAGGGGCACAGGGACATGTCCCCTGCACTTTTTCAAAAGACCATTTTTGTCCACTGCTCTTTTTACTGCCCAAAAACAATGTTTTTCTACAGTAAACAGAGACACGTCAAGCACTAGCACCAAGCAGAAAATGGCTGCTCAAGCTGAAGCCTGTCTCTCTTAGTTAAGATCTGCCCACAACCTTCTCCACTGGCTGCTATTTCTTGTGTGATTGGCCTATGTATGTATGTATGTGTGTGTGTGTGTGTGTGTGTGTGTGTATGATGATTTTTTTTTTTTTTTTTTTTTTTTTTAAAACAGGAAAAATACAACGTTTAAAGATGTGATTTTTATACATTCAAACTCATAAATAATTAAGAAATACTTTTTCCTCTCTAACCATATCAAAATTGTTATTGTATTGGTATTGTTGTACCCTAAATTGTCCCACTGTTCATGTCATGTACCACTATATTTTTTTCAGGTGACAGAAAGAGATGCGGGAGAGACAGGGGAAAACTCTGGAGGAGGGAGAGTAGGAAGAGCTGAAGGAGAAGAGGCTGGAGGGGAGAGAGTAAGAGAAGCTGAAGGGGAAGACGGAGTCTCAGAGGTGAGGGTGAAAGAATAAACATTTATTAGTTATTAAGCATTATAACAAATATTAGGAGTCATGATAATCTTTCAAAATTCAAACACCACATATCTCCATGTTTTGTCGAATGAAAAAAGCTTAATAGCTAGGTACCATTTTATATTGAGTCCCATGTACTTAAAAATCTGTGCAAATGCTTAAATGTATTATTGTATTGGTAAGAAATAGTAGAAACAAAGCAGTAAGTTCATGCTGGGTGAAGAACTCACAGTCGGGACGGAGTGATATAAACTACATGTTCTACAACCAGTCAAACCTCAGCAATGTATATTAAGTTTGGAAGTAGCAATAGAAAACTAGAAGAACTACTAAGAAAAAACACTGTAAGCTGAAATATTAGTTTTATGAAAAATACTATGAAGAGACTATGAAGATGAGAATGAGTTGGTCTGTGGACATTTTGTGAAAAGCCGATTGAATTTGATATTGAGTTAAATCAATATTTAGGCTGTTATTTTCATCATTAACATGAATGTTAATCCCCCAGTACAATGACTTTATAAGTATTCAGCACTAGGTCTGATAAGAGTTCAGGAAAATCAGTTAGAAACTGTGAGTAAGGTCCAGTTGGATGATACACTGCTGCTAGCAGAAGCGGCGTCTCTGATTTCCATTTTGGGTAAGATAAACTAAGAGTCAGCTGTTCAAAGGAAATGTAAGCAATCTTGGTCGAGGACTAATGCTGACACACCTCCTCCTCAGCCTGTAGCTCTAGGAACATGAAAAATTAGTTAATCAAGTAGAGTCAATTCATTGACACTAACATAATCATCCTGCTGCAGCCAGGTTTCCATAAGACAAAATAAATCAACATTATGATCAGGTCATTGACAAACAGAGACTTTGATGGAAGAGATCTGATATACAGTAAACTACATTTCTTTTTTTTTTTTTTCTTTTTAATTTTGTTCTGTTTATTTTATTTATTTTGATTTTTTCATAAGGTTTTCATCATTTACTCCACATGTGCTCTTTGTTTGATATTTTATTGGTGGTCGGGGGGTATATACAGTTATTTTAGTATTTGGGAGGGTGGTGGGAGGTGGAAGACTGCAGAGAAATGAGTTTAAGGGAATGACAAAATCGTCCAAAAACTCGATATGAGAGCTGCTCCATCCAAAGTGTAGGAAACGTGCCATTTCTCCTAATAAGATCAAGTTTTCAGCAAAAAGTGTTAGCCCACACTGTGTTCTGGGCACCACTAAGAAAACCAGTGGTTGAAGAACGACATATGGGTCATCACTGGTCAGATTTCTTCAATGGAGCAAATAAGATGATTGGAAATTATACTAATGTGCTGGTACTGAGTGGTAGCAATAAAGAACTGTACCACAACTGTACCAGGTACCAACAGCACTATTGGATATCACCAACCCAGGAAGGCAGCAGCACATGTGCAGAGCATATCTCCTGCCCACGGGCTCAAACCATTTTTGAGGTGTAGTGGTGGTGCTCTATTTCTGTTCTGAAAATATTACATTCCAGCCAGATACTCTGTTTTGTTTTTTTTGTTTTTTTTAATGTTTTAAGTTTTTCTTTTTTAAAAATTGTACCATAGAAAATATAAATAAATAGAAATCCCATGAGATAAAAAGAAATCCAACTTTTTATCGAGAAGAAAAATACCACTGAAAAGAAAGTAGCTTTATCTCTACTATTCAGGAAACTTCAGTCAGAATGTTTAAAATTAAGGTCTATGACTAAACTAAAATTTTATTTTCTATTTTGTTCAGGAACATACCAAAATTGTGCATATTTTTGTTCTTTCAGGGCTCAGCGACACCACTGCTAAGCGCCAACAACAGACAAAATTATGAGACTGTGGTGAATTAACCTGTGCACAACTTTTTGGAGGAAATACCATGAATTTCAAGCAACACAAAACATCAGTGTGTCTGCACCACCAGGACATCCGTTCATCCTGTCTATTTAGCCAGAAAAAAATTTTACAGTAAAAAAAAAAAAAAATGGATTATACGCATTCACTTGACAAAAGGTTATGAGAAAAAAAACTTGCCAATTCTTGGTAAATAATGAAAGTTTTGATAACTAAAATGTCATTTTGTGTGTGCATGTGTGCAAATTCACTGCTAATATCTGTCCACCCATCCATTTTATTCTATTTACCTCGGTTTGAGGTGACAGATGTTCCCTTTTCTTGGCCACTTTTTCCTTCCAGCTCGTTGAGACATTTTTTTCCATCCTGGATCTTCTGCGGACACTCCTCCCAGTTGGATGTGGAGGAAATCCTAACCAGATGTCATCACTCTTCTCATAATATTTATAATAATTATAAAAGCTTTACAATCATAATCATGAGGCAAATTATGCAATATGTGTTTTATATGAATGTCCCTACTTAAGGTACTTCCAGTTTTGTTTTTTGTTTTTTTTTAAGCTTATTTCCCTTTATATTGATTTTACTTGGTGTCAGTTGTAGACATCATGAAAAAGCTATATGTTATGAAACGTTTGGGCTAGAATGTCTTAATTAACCCACACATTCATTTTTCTCGCAGTAGATCATTTAGTTACTGAATATTTATCAGTTTGGTGTAAAATTATTTAAATAATATATTTAAAGCCCTTATTAAATTAATTAACCTAACTAGTTGTTCAGCATCCTACTGCACTTCTTGTTTTTTCCAATATTAGTGGTGAATTGAAAGTAGGAAGACAAAATTTTTGTTTTAAATCACATAAATGAAACAATTCAAAAGCCGTTAGGTTTTAATAAAAATTATCTCATGATGTTAAAACACAAAAATTAGAGAGTTAAATGCTGCAATATTTAAAGAACAAAACTTTCATAGTGTATCACAGTTAATTCAGTAAAATGATAAAGATACTTAAAAACTGTTTTTGTTCTGTATCAGAAAAATGCTGCAGAGCAGGGCAGGAAAGCAATGCTAACAAGCACCATAATAAGCAAAGGATTCCTGCTGAGACAGAAGAGAAACACACATTTTTGACAACATCAGATACTTCTATGCAACGTTACCCTCATATGGTCCATGTAGGTTTTTTTTTTATTTATTTATTTTTTTTTGTATTTCTAAATTCCTGTATTTCTTTGATGTTTGATTGTGTTCTTTTTCTTTAAAAAAAAAAAAAAAAAAAAAAAAAAAAGGTCAGGCCTTTGCTATTATTATAGGAAGGTGAAAATATTCATATAATATAATTATTTTTTATCATGCATTGTAAATATGTATAGGGGAGTGTCATCTGCATATCAACAGAGATGTTTATAATTCTGTCTAATATCAGCGAATGGAAATATGTACCTGAGATTGACGGGCTACTTGTCCGGCATCTGCCTATAAGCTTCAGCTTCTCAATTTGATTTATTGATTTAGAAAATTGATGGATTGATGGCTACATGTACAGAATGAATGCATTGGTCCAAACCTAGATTCTTGGGATGGAATAAATGAACAATAATGTCAGGCAGATGGTTAATGTCTAACCTGTCCTTTTCTAAAGAAACACAACTCATGGCACCATCAAACTCATCCCATTCACATTGGATTGTATCCTTTTCATTTCTATCTCTGATTATCAGCTATTTTAGCTTGGAGATTTTGAATGCTATGTTTTTATTTTTGTATCTATGTGTTTCATTTTCATAGTCATTGTTTCAATAAACTGTCCAACATGATTGAAGATCTGTGTGACATTAGAGAAAAAAGTTCCTTTAAATTTCTTACAAAAGTTACCTTTTTTTAGTATTGACAAAGTTAGGTCTGCATTCTGAATTTAGAAATAGGTTAAAATACAAAATTATCTGACTACATGATATCTTTCACATATTGCAGCACTATTTGCTGTATCACAAATTACAAGATGCGCTGAGGATCAAGTTAACTATTTATTAACCGATCAAAGCAGTACGTGTCACGGTTTGGTGGAGGTGTGGACCCAAGACGTGGAGACAGGAACCAGAAATGCAGAAACTAGACGTTTTTTTCAAAAAGGTAACTTAACTGAGGCCAAGCAGACACAGGAGGCTAACAGAACTAAACACAATGGACCTGCAAACAGAACAGAAACAGACGGCTCTAAAAACAGCCAGAAACCAAACAAGACACAGGTGTAATGAATAAACTAATGAGAACAGTTGAAGCTAACTAACAGGAACGAAGGGCTACACAGGAAACAAGACAATGGGACTAAACAGGAAAAAACTACAAATACAACAGGAATCTGGAACTTAGAAAACACATAAAACAACAAGACATGACAGTATAATTACGTAGTTTGTGGGTTCTGAGTCACTCAAGCCCTAACAACTAGAGTGCTCCAATGAAAGTGGTGACACTACCAAAGACTTGTACCGTAAGAATGAAGTGCGGAAGTCACGTGGTCAGTCAACTGGGCCAGTTGAAGTTCATTAGGTGTGTAATTAACAAGCTAGTGGTAGTTTAAATTGTGGTTAGCTAACATGAGCCAGATTCTAGACGTCATCAGTAAATCTGTTTTTATCATGAATTTATAGCAGTTATTAGCTGTTGTTTGTTCGTATGTGAAGATTTATGTTGGATTTTAGATTTATCCTTTGGTGATGGCTGTATTAGTTTGCCTGGTTTTAATTCCTGGTTGTAAACTAGACATTATAATATTGACTACATACACAACTTTTTTTTTCTGAGACTAATGAGGTTAATTTAGTTTGAAAAATACATCCTTGAAGAGACAAAGCCTCAGTATCAGCAGCATTAAAGCAGGGACAGCTTGGTCCTGCCAAACATATCTGCATGTTATGAGTTTGTAAAATCAATACATAAGAAATATTTGACAGTTAATGTGTATTTAATGTTTTTCAGTGGATGTCAGAGCCTGGGGAACCTCCAGGTTTCCTCTGCCTGATGCAGCTGCTGTAGTTTTCCACAGTCTTTTCCATCTTGTGTATCAACATGAAACATATAAATGTGTTGTCACATCCTTAGAAAGCTTCCCAGTTCCTCGCTGCAGCTCCACGTCGCTGTGATTACCTTCTCATCCAGTTCGCACACATTCTCCATCTCTGTGAGACTGTACAATAAAATTACACTGTACAAAAATGGTTTATTGTTCTCTGTTTGATTGAAAGTTTTGTTTTTTAAGACGTGATGAACTGATTTATTGTTATTAACATAAAATATTTCAGATTAATTTAATATTTTTGTTAATATTTTACAATAGTTCTCTGGCTAGAAAAACAAAAAACAGGGTTACACATGTATTTGTTTAATTTACATAATGAAAAGTGAAATATGAATTACATGAGTGATAATGTGTCTTCTATAATTAATTACATGATATTAATCAGAAAATTTATCTCAAAATTAATCCCAAGTCATAAATCAAAATAGATCATTGATACATTAATCCCAAATCAGCATTCAAAGTACCTGCAGCCACTTGTCCTTCAAAACATTAAAACATCTTTGAAATGATTTCTTGAGATCACATCTGCCATTCAGCTCATTTCCCATCTGACACCAGTTAGAACAGACAGACTGACTGGTTTCCATTGCTGGAGCGTTTGGAGACAGCAAGCCCTGGCAAGAGACAATGTTGTTGTTGTATAATACTGTGTAGATGTGAAGGCAAGATCAAATAGGTGCTAACTCCAGCACACAGTAGCAGGATTAGGTGTAGCATTCCCAAGCTAGCATGCAGAGAAAATCTGTTTTAAAAATGGAGGTTTTAACTGTTTCATCATGTCAAATAAAAGACACATTGCAGTTATTGCAATAACTTTAAAAAAAAAAGAGAACCCGAGCTTGAGAGATAAACAGCTACTTGCCGCTACGACTGGAAGGTGGGATGCCACCAGGAAAAGAGACTCCTCATGGTCTGTGTTCTTGGACAGTGGGACAGACCATGAGTTTTCTAAGTCATTAGGTTTGCCAAACCAGCTGAGAGGACCATCATGAGCTCTCCACAGACTATCTGTACATGTGGCCCCAAAAGCAATCCAACTTTGCTGTTCACAGGGCCCTGCTTCTTTTAGCAGTACTTCTAAGTCTTCTCGGGAATATTACATCAGGCTTTGAGTTTAGAAGACTCTACAGTCCTGCTAAATCCACAACCTTCTTTGCAGTCATGTCTGCCGCATTGTTGCCTTTTGCCACAACTGCATCTTCCTCACAGTGTCCCATACATTTCATGATAGCTTCCTTTTCTGGCAACCTTAGAGCCCTTGCCAGATCCATGACTGCATCCTAATGTTTCATCAGATATCCTGATGCTGTTATGAACACTACCCTAAACCGCTTTGCCAGCTCAGTACCAGTCCGTGGCAATAAGCACAATCTGTATAAATATTTACACGTTTTCCTTTACCAAACTCCAGTGATTTATTAAAGCTAACATTTCTGCTCTCTGCTTAGACAGATGCCTCAAAACTCTCTCTGACGCTACTGTTTCATATTCTGCACCACTTCCTGTTTGTTTGTATGTACTGCTTTCAAACCTTCCTCTGGGTGCCTGTAGCAGCAGCTATATATCAACAGCACTCCTGTTTTTTCTATGTTCAGTCGCTCTGCAAGTCTCTTCATAGTTTCACATCTTGTTCTACTCTCTCTTCAAATGCGCGTGGGGGCAGCGGTTTCATGTGATTTGCCATGTTGACTCCTTTGTGTAAGTGGCGTGTGGCTGTAACAGTTTTATACACGGCCCACAGAGAAAAAGGAAGACTGTTTAGCATCATCAGGATGGTCAGACTTCTCTCTAACATGAAACCCACCGAGTTTCTGATGTTATAAAAGTGCCAAACATCCGTAGTGTGATGCACACTCTTAGCAAAAAGTATACATAAAGTTTATTTTATGAAGTATACCTGAGTATAAGTGTACAACAGAACATATACCAGTGTACGACAAAATATATTAACTTAATATTGCTTCGGACAAAACATTTTTAGTTTATAAAAGTATACTTCAAGTATACTTCATAAGGTCATTTTAAGTTCACCGAAGTACACTTTCAAGTATGAAACTAGTACACTCTATACGTTACCAGTGTAAGAAGTACATATTTCTAGTCCAAAGTTTAGTTTATTGAATTATGCTAATCAAGTCCTTGGCTGGAAAAATTGTGCATCTGTTTGTAAAACAATAAACAAAAAAGTGTCTCAAACTGAGAACTGAAGTCATTTGTTGTCAAAGAAGGTAAAAGAAAAGTACTTTTCTTGGAACCAAAAATAATCATGATCTACTTAATTAAAGTATAATGTACCAAAATTTTTTTAGACTTTTCTTCATACTTCGCAGTATAAGCGAAATATATTTTTACTATATTATCCTGAAGTACATACAATGTAGTATACAGAAGTAAACTTCAAGTATACTGTCTTAGTTTTTGTATAAAATAAGTATACTTATAGTATACTTAAATAAACTACTTTTTTTTCTGAGGGCAATTTCTTTAAGAGTGGTCATAGGAAGAAAAGAGCTCCTGCGGCAAGGAGTCTGGACCCAGTCCAGTCTTTTTCAGACTGGAGAATACGCCCCAATACATATCAGCTGATTGTGGGGGACAAGGACTGTTCCTTCCTCAAGAACCCCTCCACTTGCACCAATTCATCAGACACAGCAGGAACGAGTGACTTGAAAGTAGAATATCTTGCCCCAGTGTCCACCATAAACTGTTCATTTCCAACAGGGCTCTGTAAATCTCTGTGGTTCAGGGCTCCGCAGGTCCTATCAGTGCTGGGGAAGGAAATGTTGCCACATCTGAGGAGCTGCTGAAGCACTGGGTGCATGCATCACCTGTAGCTTAGGCAGGCCATGTGGAGGCAGAGGTTGGGTTGGAGGTCCACCTTGTGGATAGGGGCAGTTTCTGTGCCAATGCTCAGGCTGACCACAGTTATAGTATGCTGAGCTCTGATGTCCTGATTTATAACCCCCTCATCCTGTGTTGCTACCCCTAAGTCCCCTCGGGCTCAACTGTTGTTTGGAAGTCCATCGGATGTGGTCTCACATCTGTAGCTTGGTCATGTTCTAACATGAGCTCCTGTTTTGTCTCACGTACTGTTTGTCCTACTTCCTGCACTGTCCTCTCCAGATGTCTGATGTCAGTTGTCATGCTCACTACACCCTGCTCAATCCAATGATACTTTCTTTCCAGGAAATCTGACTCCACACTTGTCAGTTCAACCACCCCTGACATTCCCACCAGTGATTGCACTACTGTTGCAGATAGGGTACCTGTTTTCGCTGGACTGTATGGGGGAGAATTGAGAGGAGGCAGGTTAGGGTAAAGTTTGGAAGATGTCCATGTGTACCAGATGTTTGCTTTCCATCAGTTCTGATAATAGAGTCCTTTAAAGTCGATTTTCTCTTTAGTAATGCTTTCCTGTCTGTGGCATTATTTATGTTATTCTGTTTTCTTTTTAAGAGATTCTCACATTCTGTTCATTCTGAGCTTTTTCTACTTCCTAACATGCTATTTTTGATTCTTTAGTCTGGGATTCTTTAACAGATCCAGTCTCATCTTTAGGAAACATATTCTTTCATCAGCTGCTGCAAGTCTTCTGTAAAAGTCTTTCTGTCATGAATCTTACACTCCTCAGTCAGAGTCTGGTGGCTTGGAGGCTAAAAGAAAGCCTGGTCACATGGTCTGGTGTCCTGTTTATAGCTTAGGACTAGTGGTATCCTGGCATCTTTGGGAATTTGGGTTCCAACCCCAGATTCTCCTGATGTTGATCACTGACAGAGTTGTACATGGCTTCCTGAGATATCTACCTATTCTACCTATTATCTATTTACCTGTATAACACCCAATGTTGCTTGAGTTACTGAAAAAAGTGACTAGTTAGAGTTACTATTTACTTCATTCATAAATCAACTCAAGTTACTTTGTTGAATACTCATATAATCATTATAAAAGATTCAAATATTTTCTTTTTTTTTATGTTTTGTGATTTCTGTGATTCCATAACTGCAGGAAATGACAAGAGCCAAAGACGAACTGTGCATTTGCCACCTTTCTTTCACTGTGTTTAAAATATAAAAGCTGCGGAAGCAATGAGAAATGTTCAACTCTCTGTGGGCAGTAGTAGGTGTTTTCTAGGAAAGATAACTTCTCTGTCAAGTTCGTCTAAACTATCCTCCTGCAGATCCTTCTGTATGTAGTCGTTATTTTATTTCTCCACCAGATGTCCCCACCTCCCCTTCAATTTCATCCCCCGCCATGACCTGTCCAGGGTGCCTCTCGATTGTTGGGATAGGCTCCAGCTTCCCTGAAACCTTTAATTTGACTGAGCGGTTAGGAAAATGGATGAATGGATCCCTCACCTAATCTCACATATCTTCACATTTAAAGGTTGAAGCTCAAGTAAAATTCAAACTGAGAGACAAGGTGAGACTTAGGTATAACAAGACAGGCAAAACTTATGAGTTCAGGAAGTAAAACTAGACATACAGTTTTCCATCAGCAGTTGTAGAGGAACCAAGGAAAACACAGACTAAAGTCAGGAACTAAGTCAGGAACTTAACTAAACCAAAGAGCAATCAGTATCCACACTAAATGACCTAATACAGGAGCAAGACAACAAAGACTGAACAGGAAGCGGAAAAGGACTACATCCACTCAGGAAACAGACAAATAAAAGTGAAGCATTAGGAATCAAAATAATACTAAAGATTTTACCAAAAGCACAAATTTAACAAGTTGAAAGCAAAACCAAGTCCACACATCATAAAACATTTGCATTTGTGATCTTAATGCTTCATGCAAATCAGACCAGATACATCAGTCCATGTAAATGTGAACTGCAGCTTCAGAGACAAAGAGAGGTTTGTCTCTGTGAGGTTGTTTTGCAGGTTGAAGGTGTTTTATTGTATTTGAACAGGTGTGTTTTCTGACTAAAAACAGGAACATGTAAGGCCACTTACTTCCATCTTTATTTCTCATTTAACTTCCCAAACGTATAAACATCAGCTGCCGCCACAGAGTCTGATTAATGTAAAAGTGACAATTACGCCAGTTCTGATAACAGTTATAAAGCACAGTTAGGTTCTTTGTAAAACTGAAAAACAGTAATTATGGTAACCCAACATAAAGCCCACAGTGCAAACACAGGCTAAGATAAGTGAGGGGAACAACACTGTCCTGGATTGTACAGACAAGTCATAAAAAGAAAGACCATATGAACAGCTGAATACATCCAGTTAACCTCTGCATGTTACTAATTTATTTTGCTACCTTTTTACTAACACAGATACTATTTTTTAAACAAACAAAAAAACAAATACTGAGGTCTTCTTTTCTGCAAATAACAGATTTTGGGTGTTTGACAATTATATGCTAAGAACAGTTTTAGATATTCTAAAGATTCATTTTCAGAGGGGGGGGACCATGCCTCCCAATCACTCCCCTCCAGGTCTCACTGTCATTGCCCACGTGAGCATTGAAGTCCCCCAGCAGAACAATGGAGTCCCCAGAAGGAGCACCCTCCAGCACTCCCTCCAAGGACCCCAGAAAGGGTGGGTACTCTGAACTGCTGTTCGGTGCATAAGCACAGACAACAGTCAGGACCCATCCCCCCACCCGGAGGCGGAGGGAAACTACCCTTTCATCCACCGGGGTAAACCCCAACGTGCAGGCACCAAGCTGGGGGCTGATGAGAATGCCCACACCTGCTCGGCGCCTCTCACCATGAGCAACTCCAGAGTGGAAGAAGGTCCAGCCCCTTTCGAGGGTACTGGTTCCAGAGCCCAAGCCATGTGTCGAGGTGAGTCCAACTATATCTAGTCGGAACCGCTCAACCTCGCGCACAAGCTCAGGCTCCTTCCCCACCAGAGAGGTGACGTTCCACGTCCCTAGAGCCAGCTTCTGCAGCCGGGTCCCCGCCCCTTGCTGCCGCCCAGCTCACATTGCACCCGACCCCTACGGCTCCTCCCGCAGATGGTGAGCCCACGGGAGGCGGGGCCCATGTAACCCTTTCGGGCTGAGCCCGACCGGGCCCCATGGGCGAAGGCCCGGCCACCAGACGCTCGCTCTCGTACCCCGCCTCCAGGCCTGGCTCCAGAGGGGGGTCCCGGTAACCCGCGTCCGGGCAAGGGAACATTCATGCACAGGTTGGTCGTCATCATAGGGGTCTATGAGCCGTGCTTGGTCTGGTCCCTCCCCTAGACACCTGTTTGCCATGGGTGACCCTACCAGGGGCATAAAGCCCCCGACAACATAGCTGCTAGGATCTTCAGGACGCACAAACCCCTCCACCACGATAAGGTGACGGCTCAGGGAGAGGTGACGGCTCAGGGAGAAATGGTGTTTTGTTATTGGACTTCTGTGCTCGTTATGGATTGTCTATAACGAACACCATGTTCCAGCATAAGAGTGTCCATATGTACACCTGGCATCAGGATTCCCTGGGCCGCAGTTCAATGATCGACTTTGTAGTCGTATCGTCGGACCTGCGGCCACATGCCTTGGACACTCGGGTGAAGAGGGGGGCGGAGCTGTCAACTGATCACCACCTGGTGGTGAGTTGGCTCAGATGGTGGGGGAGGAAGCCGGTCAGAGCTGGCAGGCCCAAACGTGTTGTGAGGGTCTGCTGGGAACGTCTGGCTGAGTCCCCCTGTCAGAGCAAGCTTCAACTCCCACCTTCAGCAGAGCTTCGAACATGTCCCGGGTGAAGCGGGGGACATTGAGTCCGAATGGGCTGTGTTCCGTGCCTCTATTGCTGAGGCGGCCAGCCGGAGCTGTGGCGGCAAGGTCGTTGGTGCCTGTCGTGGCGGTAATCCCAGGACTCGTTGGTGGACACCAGCAGTGAGGGATGCCGTCAAGCTGAAGAAGGAGTCCTATCGGGCCTTCTTGGCCTGTGGGACTCTGGAGGCAGCTGATGGGTACCGGCAGGCTAAGCGGCATGCGGCTTCGGCCGTTGCCGAGGCAAAAACTCGGGCATGGGAGGAGTTCGACGAGGCCATGGAGAAAGACTTCCGGACGGCTTCGAGGAGATTCTGGTCCACCATCCGGCGGCTCAGGGGGGGGAAGCAGTGCTCCATCAACACTGTGTACAGTGGAGATGGGGTGCTGCTGACCTCAACTCGGGACGTTGTGGGTCGGTGGAGGGAATACTTCGAAGACCTCCTCAATCCTACCAACACGTCACGAGGGAGCAGAGCTGGTGGACTCAGGGGTGGACTCTCCTATCTCTGGGGCTGAAGTCGCTGAGGTGGTCAAAAAGCTCCTTGGCGGCAAGGCCCCGGGGGTGGATGAGATCCGCCCGGAGTTCCTTAAGGCTCTGGATGCTATGGGGCTGTCCTGGCTGACACGCCTCTGCAGCATCGCGTGGACATCGGGGGCAGTACCGCTGGATTGGCAGACTGGGGTGGTGGTCCCCCTTTTTAAGAAGGGGGACCGGAGGGTGTGTTCCAATTACAGGGGAATCACACTCCTCAGCCTCCCTGGTAAGGTCTATTCACGGGTCCTGGAGAGGAGGGTCCGCCGGATAGTCGAATCCCGGATTGAGGAGGAGCAGTGTGGTTTTCGTCCTGGTCGCGGAACAGTGGACCAGCTCTATACCCTCTCTGGGGTCCTGGGGGGGGCATGGGAGTTTGCCCAACCAGTCTACATGTGCTTTGTGGACCTGGAGAAGGCATTCGACCGTGTCCCCCGGGGGCTCCTGTGGGGGGTACTCCGGGAGTATGGGGTACCGGACCCCCTTGTACGAGCTGTCCGGTCCCTGTACGACAGGTTCAGAGCTTGGTCCGCATTGCCGGTAGTAAGTCGGATTCGTTTCCGGTGAGGGTTGGACTCCGCCAAGGCTGCCCTTTATCACCGATTCTGTTCATAACTTATATGGACAGAATTTCTAGGCGCAGCCGAGGGGTTGAGGGGATCCGACTTGGTGGCCTCAGGATTGGGTCCCTGCTTTTTGCGGATGACGTGGTCCTGTTGGCTTCATCTGGTCGTGATCTCCAGCTCTCGCTTGAGGGATTCGCGGCCGAGTGTGAAGCGGCTGGGATGAGAATCAGCACCTCAAAATCTGAGACCATGGTCCTCAGCCGGAATAGGGTGGATTGCCCTCTCCGGGTCGGGAGTCAGGTCCTGCCTCAAGTGGAGGAGTTTAAATATCTCGGGGTCTTGTTCACGAGTGAGGGAAGGATGGAGCGTGAGATCGACAGACGGATCGGTGCGGCGTCTGCAGTAATGCGGGCTCTGCGCCAGTCTGTCGTGGTGAAGAAGGAGCTGAGCCAGAAGGCGAAGCTCTCGATTTATCAGTCGATCTACGTTCCTACCCTCACCTATGGTCATGAGCTGTGGGTCGTGACCGAAAGAACGAGATCTCGTATACAGGCGGCTGAAATGGGTTTCCTCCGCAGGGTGGCCGGGCTCTCCCTTAGAGATAGGGTGAGGAGCTCAGTCATCCGGGAGGGGCTCAGAGTAGAGCCGCTGCTCCTTCGCATCGAGAGGAACCAGTTGAGGTGGCTCGGGCATCTGGTCAGGATGCCTCCTGGACGCCTCCCTGGTGAGGTGTTCCAGGCACGTCCCTCGGGGAGGAGACCCCGGGGAAGACCCAGGACACGCTGGAAAGGATTACATCTCTCGGCTGGCCTGGGAACGCCTCGGGATCCCCCCCGCAGAGTTGGCAAATGTGGCTGGGGAGAGGGAAGTCTGGGCTTCCCTGCTTAGGCTGCTGCCCCCGCGACCCGACCCCGGATAAGCGGCAGAAGATGGATGGATGGATGGAAAGATTCATTTTTGTTTTGTTTCACTGTCAGGTTTTTTTTCTTTTGGCACAGTTAGTCAGTGCCACAACATCATCTCAGGGGAACTCCAGGTGTCGCGGTGATTCAGACACTATAACTGTAGTTGTTAGTGATTTAACCCACAAGACAGGACAGTGACTTAATCAGCAGGTTAAGGTTAAGCAGATTTGTGGGGGCAAAATATCAGGAATAAAGAGTAATCAGTGATGTGTGTGATCATATAAATATATGCAGGCCTTTGGAAAATAAGCTGATCTGGTCCAGGGAGACACCCAGCCAGTGGAGCCAAAATGATCCGGTTCTGTAAATTAATCTAGAAAGTAACGTCTCCCTTTCATCTGTTTACACAACAGACCTTTATCTGGTCACATTGAAAGGACACACAGAAAGGACAAAGAGTGTATCAACAAAAACCCGAAAAACATTAAGATCATGGCGATCTTAAAGCATAAATCTGACTGAATAGACTATTTTAGTTCTTGAGGATGTTTTCATTATATTTGTTTTCATTTTTATGTTTAAAACTTTACTTACTTCCTTACTTTACTGTGCGTCATTGAGCTCACATTGATCTCATCCTGTGGTTGTTTAGATCTTTGTTACCTGTCATCTAAATAGTGACTTTTGTGAAAGACAGAAGGTGCGAATGCTTTGGAAACCACCTGAGGAGGAAGAGGTCAGCTGCTCCGCTAAAACTAGTTTTTTCCAGTTTGTCATGTATGGCTTTTTTCAGTATTTGTCTCAAACTATCTGTTTAATCTGTCCAGAATGTGGACA
The DNA here is from genome assembly GCF_933228915.1 of Telmatherina bonti. Classification (NCBI taxonomy): domain Eukaryota; kingdom Metazoa; phylum Chordata; class Actinopteri; order Atheriniformes; family Telmatherinidae; genus Telmatherina; species Telmatherina bonti. Next base: position 16,143,677 of record NC_136621.1, read on the forward strand.
TGGTGTCCTTAGAGAGTGCCCCTTGACATCTAGATGTAGCACAGAGTTTATTAATAATTATATTGATGCTAAAATCTCAGGGAAGTCTCCATGGCTAACAAATTAGATCTCCTCTTTACTCCTGTGACATTAGGTGTGTCTGCTCTCGTAATCTAAAGCTTAAACCCTACCAAGCTCTTTATCAAAGTCTTTGAATCAATTGGTCCCTGGTTTGCAAACCTGATTTCCCTCTACCTGTTGACTGGTTTATTCTCCGGTGTTTTAAACACGCTGTGGTGGAGCCAAAGTGTGGATCTGAGCTCACAAAAGAATTTTAGGTTAATATCCAAATTCTTATATATGGCAAAAAAGTAAGTAAAGGGTGTCTCTGTTCAATGAACGCCCAACCTAGAGAAAGAAATTATCTATGATATCTGATAACTGAAGTCTGGATTTCATAAAGCACATTCCACTGAATCTATTTCTTTAAGTTTCCAGTTAAAATATGTCAGTAGATTCTGAAATACAGTGCTAGTGTTGTTTGACTGCTGCTCAGCTTTTGGCGTGGTCAGTTATAAGATCGTGATAAAGACTGAGTGATTTCATTGTCTTGTTTGGATGTGTCCCAAACTGGTTTTGGTCAAACATATCTGGTAGGAGTTTTGGTCTTCTTGCAATTAGATAACGTCAGATTCCTCAGAACTGTCATGTGGTGTTCCTCAAAGCTCTGTTCTGGGACATATTTTGTTTTGATAAATATAGGCTTCTCTTTGGTCTAATAAAAAAGTAGTTTGATATGTCCTGTCATCAGCATGCTGATGAGATACAGATGTACTGCTCATTCAAACCCCATGAGGTCCAAAAACTGTCCTCCTCCTTAGTAAACTACCGGATGAGCATTAATCAGTGGCTTAGCATCAATCATCTTCAGTTAAACTAAAGAAAAAAAACACAAATTACTCAACAGGTTAAAGAAAATGGAACAGTTACTATAATTACAATTGAACACAGACCAAAGTGGAACTCTAATTATTGCACCAGACAATGCCATTCCTGACATCAACACAAACAGGGCAGAAACCCAGAAACCTGGATCAAAGCGTTAACTCTGGCACATTGCTAAGAACATTTAATTGAAAACTGCTTTTTTTTTTGCTGAAAAACAGCTCAAAACTCAGAACAATAGTATCAATAAGTGAATTAGAGATCACAATACATGGCTTCATCTCAGGTTTAGACTACTGCAATAGCCTGTTTACGTCTTTTGGTGATCCAGAACAATGCTGCGAGATTCGCTCAAACAAAAGAGTTTCTGACCCACGTTTTGAAATAATTTTACTGGGTTACCAGTTGATCTCAAGATCCTCGTAGAAATATTGGTCTTAACATTCAGAGCAGTTCATGATTAGAATCCTCTTTCTATTGTTGACCTGCTTCAGTCATATTTGTCCTCTCACAGTGTGAGCTCATCCTATCAGATCCTTTAAATGGTCCTTTGCACTAGCTTTAGAGCAGTGGTGTTCAGCTCCAGTCCTCAAGGGCCAGAATCCTGCAGGTTTTCCATGTATCCCCGCTCAGAAAAACCTGACAAATTAATCAGAAGTAGAACTTAATCAGTGGTGCACAATCTCATTGGCTGTTTGATCCATTTATTGGAAGCCAGGTGTGTTGGAACAGGAATATATGGAAAACCTGCAGGACAGCAGCCCTCGATGACCGACTTTGGACACCACTGCTTTAGGGCAATTCCGGAAAGGACAGTCTTTTGAAGCAGTAGCTCCCCGACAGAAGTTCTTCTGTCTTAAGTTTGGACTCTGAAACAGCTGAAGACATTTTTGTTCAACATTTTTTTTAGTTAAACCTAGGCTCTTATAATATCTGAATGAGGGGAAAAATTCTAATCAAAAGCAAATCTAATGTAAACATATTTAAGGCTCAGATGGAGCCAAATCCTTTTTTCAACATCCAAAAAGGAGAACCATATTGCTGCACAAGAGAGAGGGAAGGAGTTTTTGGTGAGTGCTATAAAAAATGGTATGGTATGATATGAAAAATCCAGTTTACTTCTGTGCTCCTACATGATTAGAAGTTGTTTATAAAAACTGCTCTGTCTCATGTCAATTTCCTGTTAAACCTATGCTGGGATTTGCGAACCTACAACAATACAATAAATCTCTATCATTTTTGGTAACACTTTAATAACTACAGACTATGAAGCACTGGTTAAACATTAACAAATACTGAATTCATCATTTACAAAGCATATTTCTGACAGAAAAGTAATTTGTATATGGTTTATAAAAACAGTTTTAGATGTTTTAGTCATCATTGATAAATACATTTGTGAGGAGTTAAATCATCATTTCTAAAGCAAGTTTCTGACATTAATACTCATTGGTAGATACTTTATCAACACATTTATGAATGTTGTACTCTTTATTATTAAGCTCATCTACAATGTGTTTAATTATTGTATTTTCATACGGTATAATATGAGTTCAACATTTCAAAATCTAGTATTGCTTCATTTACCATCCAGTTATTACTTCATTTTGTGTATCCTTGTACTTACAGGGTTAAAGTGTGTGCTAATGGTTAGTAAATATTATAGTAAATATTCTATACAAACTCGCAAATTTCTTTTCCAACCAATGGTTTGTAAGCAGTTATTAATAGGAATTTTGTTATTGCTTGTCGTTATAAAGCACTTGCTACTTATCTATTAAGTATATAGTGTGAGCTAATCTAAAGTGTGCACAATCTTTGTCTTATGAAGCATTTATAAATGAGATTCAAAAGCTGGCAATACCTAAAGACTCACAAAAGTGTCTGTTATTCAAACAAAGTAAAGACAGCTAGATTAAACAAAATTCGTTAATATTTATTTCTACTTCTCAGGATGAAGAACATGGTTCAATAAATACTTCCCAACACTAACGTTGTTAATGCTTAACCAGTTTTTCACTGTTTGTAATAATGATAAAGTGCTACACTTTTATTTTTAGTTCAAATTAATCTCGAACACAGTGATGGACTTGAAGATGTTTGAAATGAACAAAATTTTAAAAGTTTCCTTTTCTGTAGTGTTTTTTACGGTGGCCCTGAAGTGCAAACCACAACAACAAAACAAAAAACACAAATACAAAACAAAAAAACACAGCAACAAATTAAGAAATAGCAACAAATTAAAAATGACAATTACAAAAAACACGATGACAAATTAAAAAACAAAACAAATTTAATGAACACTACAAAAAATTCTAAAAAACACAACAAATAAAAAAAACACAAAAAAAATGATAAAACACAATTACAAATAAAAAACGACAATGAACTTAGAAAAAGCACAACGACATTAACATACCGGAAGAGGTAGGTATCAGCGGGCAACAAGAGAAATCACTGATTGGACGATGGTGCCAGACGGCTTTTGAACCGGAAGTTGTAGTTTTGTACCTCGTTCAGTGTGAAGTAGAGGAAAGGCTAAAGTACTACTAAATTTGTTGTGTTAAATACTACAGAAGTGTTCAAAGTAGTTTTAGTGTGCTGATTGAGACACATTTTATGTAAAATGTGTAATAGGGCTTGGCAACGGACGTGATGACGTAATGCGGGACATAAATAGTAGACCGGTGTCATATTCGGAGGCCATTCATTCCTGAGGATCATTGATACAGGTTATTAGAGCAGTGATTTTTATGTTGAACAGCTGCTGTCAACCATAAGCTAAAGCGCGTTTCTTTTATTCACCTATCAAAAGCCAGCTGGTCTGAACCAGCCGATTAACGTGTTGCTACGTTGACGTCCGCAACTGAGTGATATGAACTTGTTATAATTAGGCGAACTACGTGTGCATGCAGACTAAAATAATGCACGCCAATATATATGTATCTATATATAATTTTTATTTCATAAACTCTGTTCATCGGTCCTCACAAGTTCTGCATTCTTAGCGGTTAAACGAGCCTATGCTACGGGCATAGACTGTATATAAAGAGCTACGGGTTACGTTTATGTTTTGAAAACTACACAACAACTCCCGGTTCAAAATCCACCAGGCACCATCGTCCAATCAGCGATTTCTCTTGTTGCCCGTAGATACCTACCTCTTCCGGTATGTTAATGTCGTTGTGCTTTTTCTAAGTTCGTTGTCGTTTTTTATTTGTCATTGTGTTTTATCTTTTTTTTTTTGTGTTTTTTTTATTTGTTGTGTTTTTTAGAATTTTTTGTAGTGTTAATTAAATTTGTTGTGCTTTTTATTTTGTCATCGTGTTTTTTGTAATTGTTGTTGTCATTTTTAATTTGTTGCTGTTTCTTAATTTGTTGTTGCGTTTTTTTGTTTTGTATTTGTGTTTTTTGTTTTGTTGTTGTGGTTTGCACTTCAGGGCCACCGTAGTTTTTGATTCACAGCTCACAGTTTAATGTTTAGGCATTACCAAAAAATTATCACACCCAACAGATTGCAAATGTTTGTTTTGAGTCGGTCAAATAGTTGACATTTAACTGACCTTCAGGAAACAAGATAAAAAGCTAACAGGAAGGGAAAGGTTTCCTGAAAGTAATTTCTGTTCCTAGTCATGAATCTGAGTCAGTTTTCCTGCAGATCTTGATGTGTGGAATTAACAGTAGCCAAACCTTATCCTGTTTGAGATCAGTTAAATGTAGTGTAAAGAGGTAGTGGCTCAAATGTTTATCTCTTCATTTCTGTTTTATGTATTCCCAGTTATCAGGTGGGATTTTCCCCACTGCAACAAGGAACTACAGTATAAAGTGCTCAGATGTTACTTTTACAGATTCAATGTAGTCTGGACTATTTACCAGGAACACTGGGACATGAGGAAAAACACTGGTGTGTCGATCAGTTTCTGTTTTTTTGCATAACACTAGAAAAAAAATGTAGCTTTAAAATAAATATATTTTTAAAGTCCCACAAATGTTAAGCATGCTACATACTCCAAGTAAAATGAGACCTTTTTTTCTTGTTCTCAAGGCACCGAGAAGAAAATGATGTCATTGTTCTCATGAACATGGTAAAAATAGTTTGGCACTTGGAGTTGGCAGAACACAGGAGTAGTGTGTGATTGATCGTACATTTGACATAGATATGGTTACCACAGATAAGCATTAAGCGGACAATTGCTGCTTCTACATATTTAATGATGCTGGTTAAATGGATTGTTTTGATAAAACAGCTGATCATGGTGGTGAGAAACTGCAAACATTTTTAGCAAAGAAACGCGGACTCAGCCTCATGCACAACCCACCCTCTATTAAATTTCTTATACAATGTGTAATGAATGTGTTTATTGCACTAAAAAGCACAGACATCCTCCCACAGTAATCCTCAAATCTTCGTGTGAAATATTTTTAAATCAATTCTTTGACAAATAAGTGTTATGCCCAGTCTAGGGGTTCCTGTACGCAACAGGAAAATACCATCCTTCAATTGAGTCAGACTGGCTCTTGGGAAGTTTCAAATGAAAAGATTTATTTTACAACGTGAAAATAAAGATTTAAAGGTAGCGTATGTAAGATTTTCAATATTTTCAAAACAAATTAACTAAAAAAATAACTACAATCACAATTAGATAGTTTTTTAAACATGTAGGTTTAAACATTCCTGCCCTCATTGGAGCTGGCAAGGAGGAGGGGTGAGGGGTGAGTTTTGCTCCTTACTGCCAACCTGTGGTTGTTTGTGGAGGTAGCAGTTTTGTGGTGTTGCTCACGACCTGGTGTTTGCCACCTGGTGGTGGAAAGAATCGCCTTGAACTCGTACATACTCTGCCTTTAACATCCTTTATTAAATTTATAAAAATGTATTTTAAATTTTTAATATATTGCAGTATAAGTCAGAGTTAACAATGTGTAAGATTAATCTCAACATGATCAAACGCCAAAAATAACAACACAGATCCTATGCTCTGACTTTAACTTACCTATGCAAAACAAACGTTAAAACAAGAGACAGATGCTTACCTCATTATCTAACCAAAACAGGAGAAAATTCAAGCCAAAATAGGCAGCTCACAATTATTAACAAATGTTGGAACGTTTCACAAGCCTTCGCACTCTGCCAGCTCCAGTCCTCAAGGCCCAGTGTCCTGCAGGTTTTCCTAGAGTCCCTGCTGGAAAACACCAGACTCTGGCTCAGACAAGTCTGCATATGTCTGCCAAATTTACATTGATTTGAATCAGGTGTTGCAACTGGGATGCCCGGAAAACTTGTTGGACACCAGTCCTCAAGGACCTGGATTGAGGATCCCTGCTGGTCTACAGACATTGTACAACAAATTCCACTAGAAATACTATTGCACTATTGTCCCTTTTTAGCAGGATTTTATTCTAAAATATTACATTTGATAAAGCCAACAGAGCCACATCATCCTGAATATGCAGGATGACAATCCAGACACTATCCATAAATATCACAAGAGGCCCTCCAGGATGTGTCCAAAACATGCTTCAAAGTTTGACATGACAATAATTACAGCTCTTACACTGAGCATCAAGGAACCACAGAGTCTGCCAGAGGGAGTCCAGACACCCACTGTTCAGAGTTTCTTGAAGCAAACCATTATAAACCTTCTTCAAGTCAACAAAACACATGTAAAATGGATTGTCCAACTTTCTTGACCTTCTCAATAGCCCTGCACAAATAGGATAAAACCCAAACTTACTACACCCCCCCCCCCCCCCCCCCCCCACACACACACACACACACACACACACCCTACCCCCATCCTGCACCATCCTACAGTGTTTCTTTAATGTTGTAAGGTCTGTGTTGGTTTTGTTTTTGTTTGTTTGTTTTTTTAATGTATTTGTCACCTCCATTCATCACATTTTTACACTTTCCAAGCAGATGCTCTCATGACCACCGAAGGTATTGTATTCCAGTAAAATTCCGGTTCAATGAAGCCCGCAAGAAAATAATCTTTGAACACATGGAAAAACAAATAATAAGATTAATACATTAATCCATTATTTTGGATTACTAACTATTTTATAGATGTAGAATTGTGTTTTGATCTCCTTTCCTACAAACATCACTACAGAATATTCAGCTGCGTCATTGGTTCAAAACTTTGTGGTGCTGTTAGTGGGTTTTTTTTCTGTTTCCTTTCAGTTGCTTGACTGACAACAATTGGTTAACAGCATCCTTGCAGATGGTAAGGTTTCACAAAGTGTATGTGCATAAATCATTCAGTTACAGTAGGATGAAAGGCAACAGAAAATGTGGACATACAATGTATAAATTTAATGCTTGCTTAAAGGCAGGTGAAGTCAAAGAAAATAAAAGAGAAAAAGTTGCCTAACCACTTTTTTAACATGTATCATGTTGGGTGGTCCTTTTAAATTTCTTGCTCTATCATGTTCATCCTGCGCACGTGCTGTTTATACACCAATGCTAGGAGCATTCATGTGCACTAGATTAACTGGGTTAAAGGCATAAACTTAAAGGACACATCTGACATTTTGTTCTATGCAGGTCGTTAAATTTCCATACAATGTGAGCTTCTCTTAAACATGTGGGCTGTAAAGATTATAGTCGTTCCGCATATTGTGTGAGAAGCTCTTCCTGTGGTTGATTTTAGTCGAAATGAAACAGGTTGTCAAAACACCATGGTGGTCTGCAGCTGTTTCCACTGCACAACAATGTTCATGTAGGTTGCATTGTGGTTGACTCGGCTGGACAAGCAAAGCAAGTCTTTTTTCACCATCAGTATACATTTGGTGGAAGAGTAAGAGATGTTTGTTTTTCATTTAGTAACAGACCTATGAGACCCTTCATGCTGCAATATGAGACCATGGAGTTTTGTTGTCTTTGAAGATGTTTGTTAAATAAAACTCTTAAATCATCTGAAGTCTTGTGCAAAAAGTTTTCATCATTATCATGTTAAAACATCTTTCAAACTTGTCTCTCTCTCATTCATTAATCTGACTTTTGGGGGTTTCCTGTGTTGCTCTGCACATAAAGATTAAAACTACTGGCTGCTGTTCAGCTCTGCATTTGGTGAAAACTCCATTGCTAAACAAAAATCTTATTCCACTGGAGTGAAAAGTACGTTTTTCAAGCTATGTCGTAAAAGTCCTTCGGAAGTCAAAAGTTGCAGCCAAGGAAGTTGTGTTTTGCCACGTTTATCCGTCTGTTCATTTGTTTATTAGCAACTTCACACAAAAACTATGGGCTGGATTTTTGTGTTTTATTCCCCTGAGAATAGGTCTTAATCTTACTTAGGATCCATTAATTTTATAAAAATAAGCATGAAAATAGTTTAAATCTCTCTAGCAGGGTCATCCCTCCAGTGAGCATGTCAGCCAGCTCTGAGAGTGAAGCATCAATTCGCTAATTCTCTGTGAACATGCGTAGATCATTAGCATAGTGCATTCGCAAGGTAGTGTAGCGATGTGTCTTTGTAGGAATATGATTTTATTTGGGGAAACAGACTGTTCATGTGTGAACACGCATCATTATGATATGAGATGAAAAGGCTGAGCAGCACTGTGCCTCCTACCTCGACCGTAATACATCACAAGGGTGAGTTGTGCTGCTCCTTTGTCTGACCAGGAGGAGGTGCTGTTGAGTTTTTTTTTTTTATTGCGCTATGAAAAGCACTAAATGCCTTCACTTTCAAATTGATTGGTGCTACAGGCTATAGGAAATTATCATCTGAAAATTTATATTATAATTAATATAAATCCCATCAATAACTACTTTATATATTTTTCACTTTCTTCTTATAATTATTCGTTTGACTATAATCTTACAGATTGTATTTCCATTTATTTATTCATGCCTTGGGTAGGCGCTTCCTACCCTGACTGCAAACCACAGGTGGAATCTCGAGCTTAATATCCCTCGTCAAGCCCTAATATCAGAAATGAGGCACCACCAACAATGATTGTGGCTTTGTCAACATCATAGACTGTATATAAAGAGATGGACGGAGCCTCTGTGACGTCACCCATAGGTTTTGGAAGAGCTGAATTGAAGCTTGGTGGGCGGTTTCTACCGTCGCCATGTTGGCAGCGTCATGCGCGTTGTCTCACTCGGAAAATATAAATATGGGCAAAGAGGTGGAGCTGAGAGGGCAGCCGTGAGCGTCATGGTGGATAATTGACATCAAGCGAACTCTGGGGTTTCTGTAGCTAAAAGCTAACCGAGCTAACCCCAAGATAACGGGAGCTAACCAGCTAATGGAGGTAAGAAAAAAAATCACTCCCCCCACAGTTGTCATGAAGGTAAATCTGACCTAGTAAACTGGAAATGGATTTTTGAACCAGGCTGTAAACATGTTTATTTTTGCTGTGAAGTTGGTCTTTTTAACATGGGACTCTATGGGGATTTGCTCTGTTTTGGATCGAGCCCCTAGCGGATGAAGGGGGAACTGCAGTTTTATGCACTTCCGCATAGGCTTCGCTTTTAACCTCCGGAGGTTGCCGCTTGGCCAACACGTGCAACAGGTTGTATTTTTAGTGTGCGCAACCACCACTTGAGTGCCACTCCACTAGAGAGTTAATAGGAGCTCATTGAATTGTTCAATAGTGCTTTTCTGATGCAAATGGAGTCTAAGTAGGAGAAAATACAGTTAGAAGTCAATGGTGCATTATACTGAATGTGGAAAAACTGCTAAGCATATACAATGGATTAGAAATACCTGAATTGGAAAAAGTGCAACTTACAGACAAAACTCGAGACCAGCCGATCACACTTGTCACAGGGTTTGTTGAAAGGGCTGAGTTTTCTGAGCTACAAGATGCAGGAGTGCCTCATTTGCTGGATATAAAGGACTTGATTAAGATTTAGAGTTAGCAGGAGAAGAAGAGAAAGAACACCTGCAGCAAGAGGTTAGTGCATTACAGACCACACTTCAAGCCAAAGAGGAAGCCGTACATCAGTTAATGAAAAGGAAACTGAGCGTGCAAAACACACCAATGCAAAAATTTAATTCAGCACCCGAAGATGGCTCCATGCAGTGCAAAGACTTTAGGATATCAGGCTAAATATGGGAACCTGGCCAAAAAGACAGATACACATTTTTGAGTTTGGCCAGGCAGATTGAAAGTGGGCTTGACAAAGGCTACCAGGAAGTTTAAACAGGATGTCTCTGTTTACTCTCTTTCTTTGCACAGCGCTTTGGTACACACCTGACTCATAACCGCTTAGTCCGATGAAGGGTTGCGGGGGGGTGGAGCCCATCCCAGCAGTCTTTTGGGTAAAGTCAGGGTACACCCTGGACAGGTCGGCAGTCCATCGCAGGGCAAAACTTGAAGATACTTTCCATAAATGTATCCGTTAAACTGTTCCCTGATTATACCACTGATATTGAAATACTTTTTAAAGTTGTTCTGACGCGCTGCATTTTTAACATTTTTACCTTTAGAATCATACCCCCTTCTCTTGCAGAAAATAAATTGTTTTATGATTAAATTTGTTCATGATTTCTGGCTCTGGATATTATTTGTGCTATTTGAAACTGAATCAAATCTGGAAATTCAGTGAAGAATTAATTTGTGTGAGTTCTATGTCCTGCATTGGTAATGATTTTAAAAGCACTTTTCTGCATTGAATTTACTGTTTGTATATAACTTTTGTATATAAAACATACAGAGCTTTCAGGTTAGGTATGTGTCCTGTTTTTCTCAGGATTGTAATTCTTCATGCTAACTTCCAACAGATATTTTTGATGTGTGGTTTCCAAGGTCATACTAATACATTAAAGTCATTCTTTTTATATGTATATTATCAGTGATTAACTTTACTTTGTCATTTCTCTTATGACGCCCTGCGATGGACTGGTGAGCTGTCCAGGGTGTACCTGCCTTTCGCCCAAAGACAGCTGGGATAGGCTCCAGCTTCCCCACGACCCTGAATTGGATAAAGCGGTTTGGAAATGAATGATTTCTCTTATGACACCCTAACAATATAAAACTAGTTTTGTTCCAATTTAAAAACAATTTATATATATATCAAACTTCTTTTTCAATCTATGTAGTTCCTGCATTCCCACACATAAACAAAAACATTAGTGTCATCTGCAAATAACACAATCTTTAATATATTTAATACTTTGTAGATTCTATTAATATCCATAATAAAAATTTTTGGACCTAAAGCCAATCCTTGAGCTATCCCACCTCTAATATTCTTCAGTCTAGACTGACTTCATTTGTACAAATTGTTCCCTGTGAAGTAAATGCCACAAACAATACTGTTCAATAGTCACATTTTCCATTTTTCAATATATGATGACTGAAAGTGTCAAACGCTTTCCTACATGTTTTATTCTTATTTATACAAACTGATCCATCACCGATCACTGATCAGTCACTGTTTCTTCCATCAGATCAGAGCTGAAATCGTGACAGTTTTTCCATCAATCAACGGACAGGCCTCAGCTTTTTATAATAAATAATTATATAATTATATATATAATGGGCTGCACGGTGGTGTGGTGGTCACTGATTCAAACAGTAGCCTTCCTCTGTGGAGTATGCATATTTTCCCAGTGTTCCTGGGTTATCGCCAGGCACTCTGACTTCCTTTTTGCATCCAAAGACATGCCATGTCATGTTAATTGGTAAGTTTTGGGATGAGTGATTGTTTGTGTCTTTATGTTGGTCCTGAGATGGTGATTTTTCCAGGATGTATCCTGCTTCTCATCTGCTGATTGTTGGGATAGGCTGCAGCTTATCCAAGCCTTGATCTTTCAAAATGGATGAATAATTATATAATTATATAATTGTTTAAATAATGACAGCAGGTCTAGTTTAATATGATAACAATGTGCAGCGGGCAGTAGGATAAATATTGGTTTCTATTTATAGGCTGTCTGCAATAAGGGATCCAATTAAAAAAAATCCTGGATTTAGCCTGGTTTACAGCAGGCTAGCTTCAGAGAATAAATCTCCATGGTAACTGATATCATAACATATACCACATCCCACATCCTACATTTAGGACGTAAGATGTGGGATTTAGGATGACCAAACTATCCTGGCTTAATCCCTTATTTTGGTTTTGTGCAATAGGCTCCTGGTATTACTGCTGTTATCTTTTGCTTAGCAAACACTGCACTAATCTCCCCCTCCTCCCAGCCAGACACACAGTGTCTTGAGTTTTTTTGGCTGCGTTACTTTGTTTTGCTTTCTTTCTATTCTCATATGTTGGAAATCGGCAGCAAAAATTAAGTTAGTCAAGCCAAAATAAAAACTGAAACTCTTTGTTGCTTGGTATCACTATTAACCCTTGAATTTGTTTATCTTATTTTAAAAAATCTAAATAAATACAGTAACAAAATCAGGGAAAAATTACGAAAAGAAAGGGACTGGAACAAAGTCATAAATAAATACATAAATAATAGTGAATAAGAGCAAATTAATTAATTATTTAGAACTATTATATAAAAAATAAAATAAAGAAAAGCCAAAAGTTTGATGCAAATTTCAGACACCAGAGATCACGGATTTATTTAAACGTTGGTCAAAGGAAAGAAACACTACAAATTTATTAAAGCTTTACTGTAACAACATGTAATATAATGCGCTGTTAAACGTTGAAGGTTTATTCTCCGCAGTGAAAAAAGATGTTAAATAAAAATAGGAATGGTTTGGTCTGAAGTCAGAAATCATGAAGAAAACAAAAATGGCTTGATGAATAAAACTAACTAATGAGATTAGAAACTATTTATTTAATTGCTTTAAAGGTGGAGTATGTAAGATTTTCAATATTTTCAAAATAAATTAACTAATAAAATAACTACAATCATAATTAGATAGTTTTTTGAACATGTAGGTTCCAGTCTGTCTATATTTGATGCGTTATTAAGTTTAATTAATGACAAATGACAAAAAGCCCTTTTTTTTACTGGTAGGCAAACATTTAAGAAGGGTCTTTGTCATTAATTAAACTTGTAATTTAATAACACATCAAATATGGACAGACTGGAACCTACATGTTTAAAAAAAACTATCTAATTATGATTGTAGTTATTTTTTTAGTTAATTTATTTTGAAAATATTGAAAATCTCACATACTCCACCTTTAAGAAAGCTTTTGTTAAGGACTGTTGATGGTTACAATCAGGTTACAATTTTCTGTTCAGTTCAGCACTTGAACCACTACGTGTACATGTATGTATGTAAGCTCTCCTGATGAACTGATAGATGTTATGTTTCCTTTAACATGGGTTTCTATGTGATTGCATTCATTTCTAAGCCAAGGTATTCTTTATAGATTGAACCTTTTGTGCTGCTGACCATTATTTGTCAGGGTTCAGAGTCAGTCATGACAGTTATAAAGAATAAAAAAATGAAATAAAAAATTTCACCATCAAACAGTTTTATTGAGCTGCTTTTTTACCGTTTCCAGTCATCATCCATCTATCCTTTTTCTTAACCACTTGTACCGATCCATCACAGGGCTCCATTTCACCATAATGCAAAGAAGTAAACCAGTGCAGAAGGTGTACTCATGTTTTCTGAGTTCAGTTTTCACCTATTTACAGTAAACAGTAAAGGGAGATGTACACAGAGATGAGTTTGGTGTTTTATTTCAAGAAGCAACAGATATATGTTGATTATTTTTATGATAAGGTTTATCTTCACCTTGTTCCTCTTTTCCCACTGACTAAACAGAATATTACCCATGACTTTTTGTTTTCTTCCATGGGAAAATGAACTTTCTGAATGTAACATGTCTTTCTAATAAAAGTTAATAAATCTTAATTGATGTAAACATTAAAGTGATACTAAATGTCTAATGATGTCATGATTGTAGTTGATAAAACGTGGCACTGCAGAAAAGTTGGGGAACTGACGACTTAATTGCTTAGGCTTGTCAGCAACAATTACACCTCTTAGCTTTTCATTACATCTGTCAAGGAGGTTATGTTTTACTGGCATTTGTCTGTTTGTTTGTTTGTTTGTTTGTCTGTTTTTTTGTGTTCAAGATAACTCAAAAGGTTATGGACAAATTTTCATAAAATTTTGGGGAGTTGCTGGAAATGTGAAAAGGAAGATTTAATTTTAGTGGATTTTGGAATGTTTTTGGAATTTTTTTAGAACTGTGGCCCTTGGCGGAGGTTTGTGCTTGCCGAGTGCTTTTCTAGTTGTTGTTTGCTATAAGCAGGTTAAGATAATCCTGCATCAATTTCATGTTTGTATTTGCACTGATAACTAGATTTGGCTGAAGGTAATATTAAATCAGCAAAGTTTGATCTCATTTAATGTAAAATTGTCTTATTTTGGTGATGTGACAATCAAGACTGAGCTGGATCTAATGGACATTTCCCACTGTTATTGGAATTTATGTGTACAGTGTAGTTTTAATATGTTACTCCTTTATTAAGCGTCTTTGATGTAGTGCAAAATATATATTCTGCATAGTTTAGAGTAGTTCTGAAAGCTTGCTTTAGTAGGTTCATGCATAAAACTGAATGTTCTGTTCAAGGCCTGTTTCAGCTTCGACTGTTGTTATCTTCAAGCTGGCAGTTGTTTTGACTACTGCTGCCAGGCAAAGGTTGTTTGTGTACGCCTAAAGATCACTGTAACACCCTAAGCAGGGGCAGAGCTCTCGAGACCTTTCTGTACATGGTCAATAAATTGAACAGAAAACAGTTCCAGCACCATTTTTAGCACCTACTCCGTTGAGGTTCTGATGGTGCCGAGTTGAGCTGACAATGCGATGTGTGCTATTTGTAAACCACTTTGGCCAGAATTTGACGTTATAGCATAAATAGTGATTCCAGTAAAATAAACAGTGATTCCCAATAATAACTTTGGGTAGTATCAATAGGTGGCAGCAGGATGGGTTTTCGACCTAAAGCCTTCTCTGGCTCTGTTCATGGAATGGGAATGAAGGACCTCTTTGAAGACATAGAATGTAGTAGTATGCTGTCCTTGCCCCAAGTAATAAGAAACTTAGAAAGGCCCCAAATGTGTACTTGTCAGTATCGTGACAGCTTCCTCTGATGTTGCTGTGGATGCAAGTCCATCATCTACATAAAAATGTCTCATGACAAACTGCTTTGCATCATGCCCATGTTCTTTCTCACCTTTAGCCGCAGCGCGCATCATACAGTAAATTGCTATAGCCGGGGAAGGACATATTAATACACCTAGTAGCATGTTGTTGAGGTCAGGTCCACTTAGTAAGACTTTGTTAAGTGATTGTCCTTCAAACTCTGCACTTGAGTCAAAAACTACTCTCAGCTAGTCAGGTTTCTTAGGGTGGTACACACCAAAAGATGATAAGTAGCAGTGCTTTTGTTCTGAGTCCAAAGGTGGTGCGAGCGCTGCATAGTCATTGTCCAGCACGTTTTGCATGAACTCTGAGTATTCCTCCCAGAGGGACGTGCCTGGAACACCTCACCAGGGAGGCGTCCAGGAGGCACCCTGACCAGATGCCCGAGCCACCTCAACTGGTTCCTCTCGATGCGAAGGAGCAGCGGCTCTACTCTGAGCCCCTCCCGGATGACTGAGCTCCTCACCCTATCTCTAAGGGAGAGCCCGGCCACCCTGCGGAGGAAACCCATTTCAGCCGCCTGTATACGAGATCTCGTTCTTTCGGTCACGACCCACAGCTCATGACCATAGGTGAGGGTAGGAATGTAGATCGACTGGTAAATCGAGAGCTTCACCTTCTGGCTCAGCTCCTTCTTCACCACGACAGACCGGCGCAGAGCCCGCATTACTGCAAACGCCGCACCGATCCGTCTGTCAATCTCGCGCTCCATCCTTCCCTCACTCGTGAACAAGACCCCGAGATATTTAAACTCCTCCACTTGAGGCAGGACCTGACTCCCGACCCGGAGAGGGCAATCCACCCTATTCCGGCTGAGGACCATGGTCTCAGATTTTGAGGTGCTGATTCTCATCCCAGCCGCTTCACACTCGGCCGCGAATCGCTCAAGCGAGAGCTGGAGATCACGACCAGATGAAGCCAACAGGACCACGTCATCCGCAAAAAGCAGGGACCCAATCCTGAGGCCACCAAGTCGGATCCCCTCAACCCCTCGGCTGCGCCTAGAAATTCTGTCCATATAAGTTATGAACAGAATCGGTGATAAAGGGCAGCCTTGGCGGAGTCCAACCCTCACCGGAAACGAATCCGACTTACTACCGGCAATGCGGACCAAGCTCTGACACCTGTCATACAGGGACCGGACAGCTCGTACAAGGGGGTCCGGTACCCCGTACTCCCGGAGTACCCCCCACAGGAGCCCCCGGGGGACACGGTCGAATGCCTTCTCCAGGTCCACAAAGCACATGTAGACTGGTTGGGCAAACTCCCATGCCCCCTCCAGGACCCCAGAGAGGGTATAGAGCTGGTCCACTGTTCCGCGACCAGGACGAAAACCACACTGCTCCTCCTCAATCCGGGATTCGACTATCCGGCGGACCCTCCTCTCCAGGACCCCTGAATAGACCTTACCAGGGAGGCTGAGGAGTGTGATTCCCCTGTAATTGGAACACACCCTCCGGTCCCCCTTCTTAAAAAGGGGGACCACCACCCCAGTCTGCCAATCCAGCGGTACTGCCCCCGATGTCCACGCGATGCTGCAGAGGCGTGTCAGCCAGGACAGCCCCACAGCATCCAGAGCCTTAAGGAACTCCGGGCGGATCTCATCCACCCCCGGGGCCTTGCCGCCAAGGAGCTTTTTGACCACCTCAGCGACTTCAGCCCCAGAGATAGGAGAGTCCACCCCTGAGTCCACCAGCTCTGCTCCCTCATGGGAAGACGTGTTGGTAGGATTGAGGAGGTCTTCGAAGTATTCCCTCCACCGACCCACAACGTCCCGAGTTGAGGTCAGCAGCTCCCCACCTCCACTGTACACAGTATTGATGGAGCACTGCTTCCCCCTCCTGAGCCGCCGGATGGTGGACCAGAATCTCCTCGAAGCCGTCCGGAAGTCTTTCTCCATGGCCTCGCCGAACTCCTCCCATGCCCGAGTTTTTGCCTCGGCAACAGCCGAAGCCGCATGCCGCTTAGCCCGTCGGTACCCATCAGCTGCCTCCAGAGTCCCACAGGCCAAGAAGGCCCGATAGGACTCCTTCTTCAGCTTGACGGCATCCCTCACTGCTGGTGTCCACCAACGAGTCCTGGGATTACCGCCACGACAGGCACCAACGACCTTACAGCCACAGCTCCGGCTGGCCGCCTCAGCAATAGAGGCATGGAACACAGCCCATTCGGACTCAATGTCCCCCGCCTCACTCGGGACATGTTCGAAGCTCTGCTGAAGGTGGGAGTTGAAGCTCACTCTGACAGGGGACTCAGGACACGCTGGAGGGATTATATCTCTCGGCTGGCCTGGGAACGCCTCGGGATCCCCCCCGCAGAGTTGGCAAATGTGGCTGGGGAGAGGGAAGTCTGGGCTTCCCTGCTTAGGCTGCTGCCCCCGCGACCCGACCCCGGATAAGCAGCAGAAGAAGATCTGAGTATTGTCTTTTCATTTCAGGTTTGCAGTCCAGTGTCTTTCGGAGAGACTGGAGACGTGTGAGCGCTTGCTCTCTATTACTTGGAAGGCAGGGTCTGGGCGAACGAAACGGCAATGGTGCCACCCAGCTGTTACCTTCATTCTGATACACTTCTTTTTCCATTATGTCAATAAAGTTTTTATCTTCTACTGACAGTGCTTTTTTCTCATCATCCTTTGTTCTGTCAAAAACAGTTTGCCCCAAGTGGTCTGCATGTCCGTTTACATGGTCTTTTTCAGAGTAAAGCACAGGCGTGGTGGTAGGCTGAGAGTTGGAACCACTTGGAGACTCTTTTATTCGAAATGTGTTTGGACATGGGCTAAGATAAGAAGCCCGAGCATTCTGAAGGCCGTGTGTTTTCATTACATTCACGTTTAGAGGCTTGTGAGTTTTCGAAAGGCAGGCTTCACCCATTATAACCCAACCCTAATTCCAAACGCTGTGCATAGGGCATACAGTGGGGACCATTGATTCTCTCTCTGATTTTGTGTACAACCGGATTCCAAAAAAGTTGGGACACTTTAGAAATTGTGAATAAAAACTGAATGCAATGATGTGGAGGTGCCAACTTCTAATATTTTATTCAGAATACAACAGAAATCACAGGTCAATAGTTTAAACTGAGAAATTGTATGATATTAAGGAAAAATATGCTCATTCAAAATTTCATGGTGTCAACAAATCCCAAAAAAGTTGGGACAAGGCCATTTTCACCACTGTGTGACACCCCCCCTTCTTCTTACAACACTCAACAGACGTCTGGGCATTGAGGAGACCAGCTTCTCAAGTGTAGACATAGGAATGTTCTCCCATTCTTGTCTAATACAGGCCTCTAAGTGTTCAATCGTCTTGGGTCTTCTTTGTCTGACCTTCCTCTTAATGATGCGCCAAATGTTTTCTATAGGTGAAAGATCTGGACTGTTGGCTGGCCAGGTCAGTACCCGAATCCTTCTCCCACGCAGCCATGATGTTGTGATTGATGCAGAATGTGGTCTGGCATTATCTTGTTGAAAAATGCAGGGTCTTCCATGAAAGAGACGACGTTTGAATGGGAGCATATGTTGCTCTAGAACCTGAATATATTTTTCTGCATTGATGGTGCCTTTCCAGATGTGCAAGCTGCCCATGCCACACGCATTCATGCAACCCCATACCATCAGAGATGCAGGCTTCTGAACAGAGCGTTGATAGCAACTTGGGTTGTCACTGTCCTCTTTGGTCCTGATGACCTGGCGCCCCAGATTTCCAAAAAGAACCTCAAAACGTGATTCGTCTGACCACAGAACAGTCTTCCATTTTGCCACACTCCATTTTAAATGACTCCTGGCCCAGTGTAAACGTCTTCGCTTATGGATCTTTGTTAGAAATGGCTTCTTCTTTGCAGAATAGAGTTTCAGCTGGCAACGGCGGATGGCACGGTGGATTGTGTTCACTGACAATGGTTTCTGGAAGTACTCCTGAGCCCATGCTGTGATTTCCTTCACAGTAGCACTCCTGTTTTTGATGCAGTGTCGTTTAAGGGCCCGGAGATCACGGGCATTCAGTATGGTTCTCCGGCCTTGACCTTTACGCACAGAGATTTTTCCAGATTCTCTGAATCTTCTGATGATATTATTCACAGTTGATGATGACAACTGCAAACTCTTTGCAATTTTTCGCTGGGTAACACCTCTCTGATACTGTTCCACTATCTTTTTACGCAACATTGTGGGAGTTGGTGATCCTCTACCCATCTTGGCTTCTGAGGGACACTACCAATCTGAGAAGCACTTTTTATACCCAATCATATTGCCAATTGACCTGATTAGTGCTGATTGGTCTTCCAGGTGTTTGCTGTATGCTCAAATGACTTTTTCCAGCCTCTAATAGGTTCTTGTCCCAACTTTTTTGGGATTTGTTGACACCATGAAATTTTGAATGAGCATATTTTTCCTTAATATCATACAATTTCTCAGTTTAAACTATTGACCTGTGATTTCTGTTGTATTCTGAATAAAATATTAGAAGTTGGCACCTCCACATCATTGCATTCAGTTTTTATTCACAATTTCTAAAGTGTCCCAACTTTTTTGGAATCCGGTTTGTACTTGTATTATGCCCCTTCCCAAGAGCAGTAGGATAGGAATGTGCTCTTCTACTGGAGGTACTTTGGCAGCTACCTTTTGTAGGTGTTGGAACTGCATTGCCACTTGTGGAGACGGAATTTCTTTCCTATTGTCAGGAATCATGCCGCACTCAATCAAAGTTAGCTGCTGTTCTTCCAATATTATCTGACAGTCCTGAGCATGTTCTCAGTGTGTACATGTCTAAAGGAGTCTCAACGTTAAAGAGCTCGAAAAACTGTGACTTTGCTAATGACCTGTTACTTTGTTTGTCAAGCACTGCGTACACTTTTCTGGCTTGTTCTCTTTAACCCTTGGGATAGACTAACACTGGGCTTATTTTGGAACGCATGAGTGTGGGCTGTCTGCATCACCACAGATTTTGGTGCATTTCGAAACTACTGAGACACTTGCACTATCCTGTGTGTCCCCGCCGTCATCCTTGTCAGGCTCTGTGCTCTCGGCTGGAGCAGGAGGTGGACCTGTGTAGTGCTGTCAAATGTCTGTCACTACCACAGTTCACACACTTTATTTGTACTTTACAGTCTTTTGCTATATGTTGAGTAGAGCCGCAGCATTTCTAACAGATTTTGTTGTCTTTAAGAAATGTCTTGCGCTCATCTATTGGTTTTCCTCTAAAGCTTTTGCACTTTTTAGGAGGATGTGGTTTTTGTGTATTGGACAGTTTATCAGGACTTTCTGTCAGCTTACTGTGACTGTTTTGTGTTGAATTAAAATCTGTGGGGATATCTGTTTTATGTACGCTTACCACTTGCCTTTTATTGCTTCTGATGTTTTTCTCTTTTGTAGCTTGTGCTGTCACTGATAGGAGACGTGACGACAAAACTTGGGTCGTTTCTTAGTTTTTGCCTGTTGTCTCACAAAGCTGGCGAAGATGCTGAAAGGGGGCAGCGCCACTCTGTGCACCTCCTTGTACCTTGCTCCTGTGGTGATCCATTTTTCTTGTAGACTGTAGGGCAGTTTCTCCACAATGGGGTTCACTCCACGAGCGGTGTCCAGATATGAGAGGCCCAGCAGATATCCTCCTTCTTTAGCACATTCTATTTCTTGTAGAATGTCTCCTAGCTCTCTTAGCTTCACGTTGTCTTTGTTATATAGTTTAAGAAATTGTTCGATCATTTTTAGAAGTGCATTTTCCACTGCTTCAGGAGACCTGTAACTTTCCTCGAGTCTTTCCCACACAAGTGTGAGAGCTGCTGCAGGTTGAAGACATACACTAAGCATATTCTTTTAGCCTGCTGTCTAGATTCTACACCAAGGCACTTTATGATTAGATCTAGCTCTTCTTGGGCTGTAACATTCAGGTCTTTTATAGCATTTTGAAACAATGACTTCCACGCCCAGTAGTTTTCCGGGTGATCATCAAACTGCTAAAGTCCCGTGCTCAGCATTTCTCTGCGTGCCAGGTATCTGGTGATGTCTTGCACACCCTGGATTTCTGGAGGTGAGCATGGGGTGTCATATGGACACAGTTTGGGAGGATTCAACATCTCTGTGTTGCAAGTCTGTTCTTCTACTTTGATGTGCACCTTACTGCGTGTGCTTTCGTTGTCCATAGCAATTTCGAATTGATCATGTGCTTTATAACAAGCATGTGGATCTACTGGTGCTGTGAATCCCTCATAGCAGTGTTCTGAGTACTGTCGTACGTATTCTGCAGTGCGTTGAACTGGATTGGCAGGTGGACCCACAAAATCGTGGCTGATTTCACTTCTAGCAGAATCCTCCTCCTTTTCATATGCAGCAGCTCCTCAGCAACTGCAACATCCTTGGGGCCATACATGTGTAGCATCTGCTTTAGCTCGTGCCTTTAGCGCTGCAGAGCGAATTAAAGAATACTTGGATGAACGTGTGGATACTTGTGAACGTATAGCCTTGTTTTGTGTGCTCACATTACCTGTGGTGTCCATGTTTCCTGCTCTCTGCATTTTCCTTGTTGTCTGAATTGTCTCCTTGTTCAGACGCTTGCTCCATCATATTAGAATCTAAAAGACTTTGCTGACTTTGCCGTCCTGATTGTAGGCTCAATTGTTTCGCTGTATGTATTCCTTCGTGGTGGTTGTGCCCGCTGCGCACGTGTCCTTTTACAATGCTGTCCTCGTCCCAAGTTACTTTTTGCAAGGCTAGACTGCGAGATAACAGTGCTCCAATAAACAGACTTTTGTATCCTTGAGCTGATTTATTGAAGAATTGGCGTTCAGCCATTGTCCTCTTTGACCAACCGTAAAACTGTAAACAATATATATATATATATATATATATATATATATATATATATATATATATATATATATATATATATATATATATATATATATACTTACTTATATATAAATACTTAATTAATCTCCAAAGGGAAATTCAATGTTGTAGTAAATAATAATTAACTTGAGGAGGTCTTGTTCCGGAGGCTGATGGCTGCTGGCAGAGAAACTATATATATATATATATATATATATATATATATATATATATATATATATATGTGTGTGTGTGTGTGTGTGTGTGTGTGTGCGTGCGTGCGTGCGTGCGTGCGTGTGTGTGTGTGTGTGTGTGTGTGTGTGTGTATGTGTTTGTGCGCGTCCGCTAATTTAGAAATTTACATTTGGTTTGGGATAAGCCCAGGTTGTCTTCAGAGGCTGGAGACGCCTCTGTAGCATATGAAAGATCAGACCACCGGCTGCAGTGTGTTTTTATGTATGGAGGCGTGATGGTGGGGGTTCTTCCTGAGTCAGTTTCTCTCTGCATCAGATTCATGACTGGAAAAAAACGACAAAAAATAAATAAAAGTCGGCATTTAAAGGATTTTTCAAAGCTGCACGGAGATTAAACAGGCTACCAAAGACAAGTCGTTCTCAATCATTTCTCACTCCAAACGTTGTTCTTACACCCAATAGTCATTTATTAATGATCTGAAACAGCGTTTATATGTTAAGTAGCAACGCGGAAGTTGATCACGGACGGTTAGAGAGAGAAAGGTACGTGTGTGTGTGTGTGTCTGTCTCTGTGTGTGTGCGTGTGTGTGTGTGTTTTGGCGAATGAGTGGGGAGTTGACGTCCCTAGGCGCCCACTGTGTTTGAGGGGAATGTTTCATTTCAGGAAAATCTTTACTGCCGCAAGTTAAGTTGCACTCAACGGGTTGAGTTTATGTAAAAAAAAAAAAGTTTTAACCCATAATGTCTCTCTCTGTGTAACTGTGATGAAAACAAGGATGAGGATCATTCTTTTGTGTTTTGGTGAGTCCTAAACCATTACTTCTTTTTGCTATAAGAACGGATCAACAATAAATAGTGAATACGAACATGATAAATAAAATGATAGATTTTAAATAAGCTATATAACAGCCTACTTTTTTGAAGAAGACTTTTTTGTTGCTTAGTTGTTATTGGCTTGAGTATTTTTGCATTTACTTGACATCTTGCAGAACAAAGCTGAAGAACCAAATTTATAAATGTGTAGAAAATAATCTTTTGCATGTTTCTATGTAATGTCAGAGCACGCTTCAGTTTTGAGAGTGATGCTATAATTGTGATTTTAGAATTGCAAAATCCATAATAACTTTAATGATCCCACCAAGTATGAAATGCAATAGAAAAAAATCTGTTTTTTATTTACTTACAGCAATAACAACAATCAATAGAATTTATTATATAAATTAGACCATTATTAATAATATTGCCAAATGAAGGACCTAAACTTGACACAGTTGAGGAAAGGTAAACACTTAGATGTGAAATTACATATCCAAACGAAGTATTAGAGATGGCTCAGGCAAAATGACTTCCATAAAATTTTAATAAGAATAATTAGTCACTGAAAAGATGGCTCTTTGAAACACTAAAAAGGGGCATTAAAGGTTTTTTGTTGTTGTTTTTGTTTTGTTTTTTTCAAAACTACGAATGGAAAATTATACAGATGTTTTTATACTAAATTAATTTTCATTTATTTCTATCTTAACAAACGTTTAATGGAAAAGAAAAGCATAGATTAAATACAATGTTACATAAGATTACAAATTTTAAGATACATCCCTGTCATTAGAAGTAAAGTATATAGATGTAAAAAGCGGCCCTGTTACTTAAGAATTCACACGTCACAAGTCTAAAATAAATGTATATATTTGGTTGAACTGAATAGAAAGTGTAATTATTAAATGTTGAGGCCCTAGAATGGATCCCTGTGGAACATTTCTTTTTAATGTTATCAGATTAACATGAAGAAGTTACTGTCAACAACTCCAGCGTATTCACAAATACACATTCACATTGTAACATTTACAAAAAAGATTATTGTCTTGATTTAAAATAGGAAATTCGCAACTAACTAACTAAGTTGATTGGACTGCTGTTTTTAACAGTTGAGTATTGTTTGCAGCACAGTTGTGTTTCATTGCAGAGACGTGCAGACCAGTTTACAGCGCTGTGTGAAAAGAAAGTTGTCACTTTTAAGAGCAAGCTATATTAATACTTTATTTACATTCCACTTTAAGTACAGATGGAATATATACATGAAATATATAAACGGACTGCTGTACATCAAACATCCAGCCGATGAGCCCATCAGACGAGGCTTTATGCAACGAACCTTTTGGCGAAACAACTGGCCCGAAAGACTCGACACATTCTCTGAGCTTCGTCAAACAACCACTTGTCACAAATGATCAATTTTATATTGTCTCTACAAATAGAAAAATGACTAAAAATATAATTTCCTAATCTAAATTTGAGATTTAGATTAGAGTAAATTTAAACAGATTGATCTTTTTGCCATTTGAACTGATGATTAGTTTCATTCATTCGTTTTCTATAGGCCTACTGTTTAGTCCAATTACGGGTCACAGGAAGCTGGAGTCGATCCCAGCAATCATCAGGGGTACACCCTGGACAGTTAGCCAGTCCATCACAGGGCCTGATGTCTTCAACACAAAAAACAAACAAGTGCAAAAACAGATAAAACATGGTCAACATAACACAAGTATAACCAACAGTAAACATACAATAAAAGTAAGGATTAAACAATGAGGAGCCGTGCATTAGACGGTTATTTTGCACAAGGCAGAGTCAAAAATACCACGACGCGCGGACCGAGGTAAAGTTAGTTTGATGTTTGATATTCAACAGCTATTCGGACACCCAGTCTCCCGACCCGAAGCCACTTCGTCGGGGGGTTAAGATGCACGATGCAACGACCTTCTCAACTTCATACATTCCATCTATATTCGAACACCCAGTCTCCTCGTAATAAATTGCCGACCCTGCGCTGCTTTGTCGTGGTGTTGTGATAACAAATTTCACCGCAGCGGTCTTCACCACCGGCGGACAGTTAGGGACCGTCAACAAATTTACGATAGCAGAATTTAAAGATAACTATCTCCGCAGCCACAGCGCCTAAGACTTTTTAATATTCTTAAGTTCAATAGCTTTTTAGTCATGTGACGTACACACCTCTAAACACTGCCTAATTACTCATCCAGTCCTGCCACATGTTGCACAGCCTTTATTTTCTCTAATATCCTCTTGTGGTATTTTATATGAATTTCTTAATATTTTAAAGTCCAATAGATTTTTAGTCATGTGACCTACACACCTCTAAACACTGCCTAATTGCTCATCCAGCCACAACCCCAAGCCACGACGAGGTGGCTTGGGGTCGGGAGACTGGGTGTCCGAATATCTGTTGAATATCAAACATCAAACTAACTTTACCTCGGACCGTATATTGCACGAATCCGAGTTGTTTAATCCACATTGGTCTCACACAGTAAACTATTTATAAGATATATGTATTTCTTTTTTTACAACACTTGCTAAATATGCTTAAGTATAGGAACTATTTCATGTTGGGCTCGATGTAGTTTTTATGCCAAACAACCGCGGTCAAGCTACAGCGCGTTTCTCTCATTCACCTGTTAAAAGACAGCTAATCTGCACCAGCTGATTAACGCGTTGCCACGGTGACGCTCTGTAATGGAGGGCTATTGCAGTGATTTAACTTGTGTGCGTTTATACGAAAATAATAAACGCCAGTTGTCATCAAAATTCTCACTGACCATGCTATAAATGCAATTTAATTGACTTATATGACAGTACAGTACGAGATCAAATACCTTATTTACAGTGTTGATACAGTTGTGTTTAAACAGCATTGTTAAAAAGTCCATAGACGTCTGACACGATCATATCTATTGAAAGAAAGATCAGAGTCATCTTTAGAAAAATGAGGCCTCTGTCATCAGAGCAGAAAATATACAATTCCTGCATTGTTCTCTACAGAAACTTAAATGAAAAATGAAATTAAATCATCATGTTTTTTCCGAGGTGTTTTCCTCTAAAAGTTTAATGACAGCGGGTTGTTTCTGTAATAATACAAACCTGAGTTGACAAACCAAACACTTCTGTCATCATGTTATGATTAAAACACAGCTGCACGGACGTGTAACCGGACCTGTGTAATCATGATGTCCTGTGATCTGATGGAGGACGTACATTCTATATATTCCTACATAAAATGTGTTCAAGCTGTTGAATATAAGGAGGAACATTTTATAAACTGATCGTTGAATGATTTATCTGTTTAACCCCCTCAACGATGGTTATTTGTCATTTTCATCCACATTTCTCTGAAACACTCCCTCCTTCTACAGTCTCTCTGCAGATCTGATGTTTGTAAATAATGTAATCAACATTAAGATAAGT
Source organism: Telmatherina bonti (assembly GCF_933228915.1). NCBI lineage: Eukaryota > Metazoa > Chordata > Actinopteri > Atheriniformes > Telmatherinidae > Telmatherina > Telmatherina bonti. The sequence goes on from NC_136621.1 coordinate 16,169,955, forward strand.
AATTACATTGACGATGTTTATCTGGGTGAGGATCAAGTTTCTAAAGTTTCCTTCCTGGTTTAATCAGAGGCAGGATATGCAAACGAGAGAAAATAACATAATGCAAATCGAAGCTGCTAAACCAACGCCTAAAAGTTTATAAAAAATAAAGTGGTATTTTGGTTTGAATACGCTGGAGCTAAACCAGAAGCTGCATACTTGGAGACCAGAAATCCAGCAGGATCAAAGGATTCTGGACATTTGTCGTTAAGTTGAATCATTATGTGGTCGTTCTGAACTTTGTTGGAGTCAGCAGAGGAAGCAAACAACTTTTAATAAACTACAGGGTAGTCAGATTAAAAGCGCTCTTTAGTTGATAAACCACATAGTTGCTGATGGTGGAACTCAGGAGGACATGAGAATCATTTACCATCCAAAACAGATCAAACTGAGATTATATGGTGCTTCCAGCAAGAGCTCACTTCTGTTTTGTTTTGTTTTTTTTTTTGCCACATCGCATCTGCAAGAGTTGCATGAAATGGGTAGCATCACAATTAATGTTGCATTATGGTGTCACAGATCAGTTGCATGATTCAGCATGTGATGCGATGGAATAAGAATGGTTTGTGGTTGAAAATAATGCAATAACGGTAAACATCATTGTGACTCAGAATTTGTTTGTTTGTCCAAACTGAGAGGGCCCTAATGGCAGGTTCCCCTTTTCTTCATGTGATGATTGACTTCATTTTGCTGTATTTTGGTAACATAAACAAGCTCTTTGGATTTCACATTTCTTTCAAACTGAAACAACTTTGGGGTCATGAGAACAAAGATTTGCATGTTGGTTACTGCAGGTTCAGAACACCAACATAGAGACACTGCTGCACCATGAAGGAGTTTAAAGTCATGAAACTAAAACTGATAAAGAGATGCTGCATAATTAATGAACATCAATCAGAATGTGATCTATAAAATACATTATTATAGTGCTAAGGTGTGTGCTTTTGTGGTGTTGTGATGATCGATATCATCTCCTTTGTGCAGTGTGCCGGCAGTCATGACTGAAAAGTCAAATTTGATGCAAATTTCCTGCTCAGCCCTGTTCGGGGAGAAACGAACACTTCAGCTTCATTTATTATTATATTACCTTCCCCAAGGTGGTTATGTTTTTCCCAATTGTCTGTTTTTCTGTGTGTTTGCAGCTTTACATAAAAATGGCTGGATTTTTGTGATTAGGGTTTATAAGAGAACAGGTCTTGGTTTAACTAAATTCCATTAAATTTCAGGATTGATCTGGGTGGAATTGAGGACACAGGAACATTTATTTATAAATGTACTGATGTTGATAGTTTTACGATTTAAATAAAAACAAGGAAAATGATAATAACAAGCCTACTATGTTTTCAATAAATAATTTTATTATTGTTATTTCAAATATGTAAGGTGTGTTTTGATCATTAGTGAATCTCCAAGTGTATATAAAATGAATGTAAGACTATACCATGGAGTGGAAATCACAGTAATGGAGGAAATGAGCTGCTTGGTAGAAGTCTGGGCTTTCCGCATGCTTTTCTATTTTATTCTTATTATTCCAAGAAGCTGCGATACTTGATGTGGACTCCGGTTGTGGTTTAAAATATTTTTCTTTGTATGTTCCAGGATGTTCTGCTTCCTGCTTTTCTGTTGATTCACATCCTTTTTCAGGTTCTTTATTATTCAGATACTCTTTACTCACTTAAAGATGATTATTTATAAAGCACTTTCATACAAAGTAAATGCATTCAACTGCTGGTTCAAATGAATAATTTCATGTTAGACCCTCTTTCTCTGTCCTGACTATTTGCTGGTAATTATCTGCTGTTTCGTTTGGGGGTTTTTTTTCCCCATTCTTCTGCGTTCCTGGTCAAAAAATACATAAAATCTCTCAGTTTAGTTTGGAACAAACTTTACAAGCTTTTGTTTTTAAAAGAATCAGGATGTCTGGATTGTTTTCTGACGGCTGGGAAGTTTGTGATGTACAATCATTTCTTCAATGTAAAGTTGATTTTATCCCTCAGTAATTACAGCTGATGATGAAGATCAGTCAGGTTGAATTTTTGCAGTCAAAGGACCGACACTGATGCAAATTTTCACATCCCAGTTCACATTAAATGTGGACATAAAGTTTAACTTTGTACTGTATATTATGATTACTGCTGCAGCTGACTGTCGTTTTTCTGGATGTTTTACAGGGATGATTTTATCTGCTGCTGAAGACGTGAAGAAGAACCTGACAGGTGTTGTTGGAGGAAACATCACTCTGCCCGACTCTCTGACGGAGTTTGGATTTCTTATACATAACTCAGTAAACATTGCTTTTGTGAATAACAGGGAAGTTGAGATGCTAGAGGAAATTTACAAAGACAAACTTCACTGGAACAAAAACACTGGAAAATTTACCATTAAAAACCTGCAGAAGAACCACTCAGGAATTTATAACTTTGACTCTAAAAAAGGGAATGTTTTCAAGTCAGCTTATATCCTCATGGTGTACGGTGAGTCACATTTTCTTATGAGTTTATATTGATTGGTGTGACAATGGTTATCTTTGTTCAAGCAGCATATTAAGTCCTTACGGATCCTCAACAGAGTAAATGTTACTCATAATTCATAAACTGTATTTTGTGATTTCATAGATGTTTCCCAACTCCAAAATTATAACATGTATAACATGATTTAATATTATTTTGTCAGCGTCTGGTGCAATCTGACTCACTGAAGAAGAAAAAATGTAAAGAGGCAGCTGTGGAATAGAATAATAATGTTTATGTTCAGTCTAATTGGGAAAGGATCAGATGATGTATGAAAACATTCATTATAATGAACTTGTTGGTGAACTACAATTTGACTAATCAGAGTTTAGACTGCTGTCCTGCTGATGGACTTTTCACCAAATCAAATGATGATGTGATAGTGTATATAAAATCAAAAACAAATACTGGAGAGAAACACAATATATGAAACAAAATCTAATGGTAGTTTTTTATTTTTTATTTTTGGCACCTCTTCCTCTGGTCCGGACATGACAGATAAATGAATTACTTATATATGTTAATGATTTATACCATATCAGGCTATAATCATAACTGTAGATGTAGTAAACATTAATTTATTACCAGTTGTAAATTAAATTTATCTTGTGCAGCCATATTGTACTCCAGTAGCAGATGATACTGCAGCAAAGACACTCCTGTTACATCCCCAAAGTCCAGTTAAACAGTCGGTCCACAACAGCTGTTTTTATCAATAAAGAACCTTATTAGATAAAAACTGAAAGATGAAATGGGGAAATTATTGTGACTGGCAATAGGAGACACATCTAAGATCAGATGTTTTGGCACAGCATTTGTCACACACTTGTCACTTTTGCCCTGTCATTGGTCTTAAAACTAGATTTATACACAAGCAGTGTCTGCGTATGGTTGTTTACAGTGTCATTGCATGGATTTGACCTCTCTTCCACTCATGATGTGAACCCCACACAGCATCATTCCATCTATTTTCTCACTGCTTATCCAGCGTCAGGTTGCAGGGATTGTTGCCTAAGCAGGGAAACACATTTTCCAACTTGAATCAGAACAGCGCTTGTCCAAGGCCAGAGAGCTATACCCTCAAATGAGTCCTGGATCTTCCCCAGGGTCTCCATCCAGCAGGACGTGCTCAAAACACCGCACCAGAGAGCCATCAGATGCCTGAGCTATCTCATCAGGCTCCTCCCGATGGGGAGGAGCAACAAATCTACTCTGAGCCCTCCTTGATCACTGAGCTTCTCGGCTTACCTCTAAGGAAAAATTTTGACCAGGGGTGGCCAACTCCGACCCTCGAGAGCCACAGTCCTGAAAGTGTCAAGAGTTTCCCTGCTGCTACAAACCCTGACTCAAATCAACGGGTAATTTACAGACTTGTGCAGTTTAATGTCGAGCTCACATCTTTTCATAAGATAATCTGTGTGGCATAACAACAAAGTTGTTGAATCTTAAGGCTTAGAAGTTAAAGATAAGAGGTATGTTGATTACTTTTTTTCAGTAATTTTTTTTATTTGTTGTGAGAAATCATGATCCTCTCAGGTTACTTCAGTCCTTTATAATACTAAAGAAATCTGACAGTTCCTGTCAAAATATAACGTCTTAAAGGAAGCTCCACCAGATTCAGAACCGGACTGCCCGATCTCCATGGAAAAGCAAAAAAACCAGCAAACACAAGCAGGCAAGCAGGTCAGATCAGTAACAGTCAAGCAGCAACATCCAGCGGTTTACAGTGATTATGCACAAGTGCCAAAACTTGCAGTTGGCAAGTTTTGGCACTTGTGCCAGCCCCTAGCTCATCTGCTAGGGGCTGGCTCCAAAAGGGAGTCAGTCCCATGTTAAAAAGGTCAACTTCACAGCAGAAATAAATATATTTACTGCCTGGTTCAAAGAAACATTTTAGGTTCAATAAGTCAGGTTTACCTTCATGACAACTGTGAGAGGGTAAATTTTTTTCTAGCTTGTTAAGAAGTTTCAGAAGTAATTTAATCTCGAAATTCTGCACATTTTGGGGGCATGTAATTTTGATTGACAGGTATCCAGAAGCAAGAAGGCAGTGCAGCCTTCTCTGTAGTCAGTTTTTAACCAACTAACAGCACTAATTAGCTTCAGAGGTGTATAAAGTATAGCAGAAGTAAAAATAAAGTAGAAGGCCCGCCTTGTTTTTGGATCTACCTGTGCATTTAGAACAGGTGTTTTAACTAACAAAATAATCTCTCGCAGAGGAACTGAGTTAATTAAATTCAGCTGGTTTAGTGACTGGTTGGATCAGTTGCCTGACAGGACTTCTCTTTTGTGGCACCTGGATGATGGAGTTAATATGTTTTTCTGGCTAAAATTCCAACACTAGTCCCACTTATAAAATCCTGCTGAAAATGTGTTTCTTGTAGGATAGAAAAATGTTAAATCAGCACTCAGGCAGATGGCTGCAACAGGTATTTATTTGTATTTGTAAAGATTGTTGACAGGAGTTTATATTTTTAGTTTCACCTTTAAATGTGAATGTATTAATCATACCATTGTTCCTGTAAACGTAGAACTGTTTAATTTTGAGAGGGCTTTAACAAATGTTGATAACGGCAACTAACTGCAACGAAAGAAACGGCAAAACGGCTTACTGAAAGACACAGAAGAAAAATACAGTTTAAGGTATAAAAAATGTGACAGCACCAGAATCAGCACCAGTCAAATGTGGCAACAAGCTACATTAATTCATTATCTTCTGTCATATGAGAAATCAGAAATGTAACTAAAGTTTAAGGCTATAAGTTAATGTATGTAACTGAAGTTATGTCAGAAATGTAACGTTTGTTTTGTTTGTGCTTGTGTCGTTTAACTCTTACTTTGGTTTATAATGGTTTAACGGCTGAACAAATAAAAACCACTCCGGACCATCAGTAAAGACTGTTTATTCAACTGGGAGCTAAAGTATTTACATGATTAATTTTCGTAATTCAGTTTCAGTTCTCTCTATTCCAGTTCAGTTCACAAATTCAATCTTTTGTGCCACAGATCCAAGGCCTGGCGTCAGGCAAAAGTAGTTGATCACAGATGGAGTAACCTCAGTTTTACCCATAGGTTTTACCACCGTTGTGTAGTTGTTATCAACAGCTACTGCGATGAAAAACAAGATGAAATATAATAAATTCAGAATAAGATCAATGGAAAAGACAACAGACACTGCTGATCCGATGTAAACAGACTTTGGATACACATTAAATATAAATTTTTCGCACAATTCTGTGCATTAATGATGTTGGTGTGCATTCTTTAAAGGTCACAAGACTTAGAATATGTTGAGCTAAAATGCAAATAGTTTGATCAAACATTAAAAACTTGTGGAGTTCTGCGATGCAATAAAAAGAAATTCTGTAACAGGTGGATATGAAACCAATGCAGTAAAGAGATGTACGAGAAAAGAAAAGCTGCGGCATTAATCAGAGAAATACACTTCACGTCCTTGTTGGAATCTGGAGCGGAGGCATACTTACATATTTCAAGTGGTAATCTTTCATTTCATGTTAAAAACAGATTTCTGCATTATTACTAAATGGAAGGTGGAATTTAAAAAATTAAGGGTCGGATCTAATTAAGGTTTGGTTGTACAAAAAACACGTGCAAACTCATTGCAAATGCGAAAAAACGTACAAACCAATTAAGGTGCAAAAAAGCTCATCTCCAGTTATCAAATCAAATTTTATTTGTATTTCACCTTTGATACTAGCAGTGAAAAAAGCTAGTAAAATGCTGTCCATCAAAATGGACACACCTGATCATTCTCACACACATACAGACACACCCCACCCCCAATCCCATGTTGCATAGCACAACTCCAGAAGCATGTCTTCTGTCTACTTAACCAAAAGTAAATAAGAAATAAAGAAACATCTGGCAGTGAATACGTAATATCAGCGTTCACAATCAAGTTTCAGGTGGAGTGTGACATGATTGGCTGAATACCAGTTCAATGGTATCCTGAATTGACTAGTTCTTCCAGTGGAACAAATTTTCTGACGGCAAATTTTAACCACCAAATTTTGACTGTTAAATATTGGCAGTCTGAATTTTTTTCTTTTGAGTTTTTTATCTTTGAATTTTGAGTCTTGAAATTTAAAACTCTTAAAACATAGTGGCGAAAATAAATTATTAAAAAATTAAAGCATTCAATTCAGATTAATTAAATTCAGTTATGTTAATTCGCTTCAGAAAATTCTGGTGCTAAAAGTGTAAAACTGATAAATATATAAAATTCAAAATCTGATGGAACAGATTTATTTCCATACAGTGTCAACAACCTACCAGGAATCAGTCCAGGAACAAATGCAGGAGAGTCAGACATGGTAGCAAAGACAATCTGGCCGAGCATGAGTGGAACAAGACTTATAAAGAAGAGGTGATGAGAGATCGATGGCAGGTGTTGTCAGCAGGTGGAGCAGTTTTACTGGCGAGCCAGAAAACAGGAGGAGCATGGCTAAGTGTGACAGTGGGTCATGTTGGTCATGTCAGCCAACAACTCCAATTCAATTGCATCAAGTTTACTCATTATTTTTGCGCTTTCTCGCCATGCTGCAAATCACGAAACATGCGAAACCTTCAGTTGAATAGAGTGTCTTCAACACATTTGCGTCTGCCACCATTGACAAAATTACTTTATTAAATCACCCACAAACTGTGGCTCAGCCTCACGTACAAAATTTTAAATTGCATCTATACAGAAAGTGTGACACGAGACGAACACTAGAAACAAGAGAAATATATTGAGAATATATGGAGAAATATCATTTGCTGTCCAGTATTATCAGTGTACCAATGTTATCGGCTGATATCGACATTAAAATACAAATCTGGAAACTATCGGTATTGGTTTTTACTTTTTTCATGAAATTTCTTTTACACAACATAAACATTTCGTAGCTCAAACTCTTCAACTACGTCTCCTCTAAAGCTTGTTACATACTCCACAAGAAGCAAGAACTGAGTTCTTGCTCTCAAGGCTGCAAGAACAAGAAAAAAAATTTTTTCGTCAGGTTCATACATACTCCACGAGAAGCACTGGGAGGGATCACTGCGGGGGGGGGGGGGATGTCTGCTTTTATGTGCGAACCCGGTTGTTACCTCCACCAAGTGGGTCATGTTTTTTCTAGCGTCTTTGTGCTCAAGATAACTCAAGAGGTTCCGGACGGATTTTGATAAAAATTTCAAGAGTTGTTGGAAATGTGAAAATAAAGAGCTAATTAAATTTTGGTGGTGATCCGGATCACTGTTTGGATCCAGAAAGTTTTTTAAAAGGATTCTTTACTATTGTGCTTGGCAGAGGTTTCCACCCTCCGAGTGCTTTTCTAGTTTCATATTTAACGTGCACACAGCTGGGTCTGAGTATTTTAATGCCACGTGTAAAAATGTTCGTACTTTCTCACCACCTCGATCAGCTGTTTTATCAAAACAACCCGTTTTACCTGCAACAGTAAAAACACAGAAGCAGCAACTTACGCTTCATGCTTTCTCCGTGTTAACGACACTCACCTCAAGTGTCCGACCAATCACACGATACTTCTCGGAGCCCCGCAAGAAAAAAGAACTGTCAAGAACTGTCTTCAAACGCGTCCACGCGAACGAAATGACGTCATTTTCTTCTCGGGGCTTCGTGAGCCAGAATAAAGTTCTGCTTCTCATGGAGTATGTAACAAGCTTAAGTCCGACTGACATAATATAAAAGATGTCATGTATCGTCTTCCTGATATTTTTGTTTGTTTGGCACTACTCGTTCAAAAAATATCAGTATCAGTTGATATCTATATCGGAAATTGAGAATTGGAGAAAATCTGAATATTTGATATTGGTAAAAAAAAGCCAGTATCAAACATCCTCAATGGATGTAGAAAGACATATGGACCCATTCTGGACACACTAAAGTCCTCCAGAACACACAGGGAATAAATATGCTGCTAATGAGTAACTGAAGGATTTCATCAGCTTGTTTGTCCAAAATGCATTAAACTGAACAGAAAAAATGTAAAGTAACAATTATTTTTATGCACCTAAATAAACTGGTTCATGTTAACATGCTGATAAAATGATACTTAAAAATAAGGTCCAGATGGCTCAATGAGCTAAATTCTTATGAGTTTCACACTTTTGAAGATGATTCTGTCAGTGTTGGTAAAATGTGGAAGTAAGTAGGAGTTCTGAAAAGGAGGTCATCCATCGTCATTCTAATGGAATGTGACTAGATAAAGTTCCCAGAAATAAATTGGCGTGTCTGAACATCTCAGAGGTGTATATTCCTCCTGCTGCCAGATGTTACTGACTGTTTGATTTACACATCTGTTAACTTTCAGACCAAATACAGAAAGTGACATAGCTGAAATGAAAGATTTGAGGTTGGAAGGAAATACTAGAAACACAGTTTTCAATAAGGTTCCTGAACAACAGCAGAACGATGCATTTCTTGGCTGCACACTTTCCTAACACTCCCATTTGGTTAATTTAAAGTGATATCCATACTAATCTGTCAGCTGTATGTAGGAAGTCTGAACTTTTCATACAGTTCAGTGTAGCTTCACATCTCCTCAGATCTTTTATCATGTTTGTTGATAATCAGACAAGTTTTTTCTGGAAGTCAGTCTGATGTAAACAAATTCTTTCTGGCATAAAGAACGAACTATAGGTTCCTTGGAATTCGCAGAAAGTCTTGCTTTTCCTGTACCTGCTTGTTAAAAATGAAGCATGACTTTTAAATGAGAAAAGATGTGGAGGCAGGACGAGGCATGTCCTGAAATATGTGCGGTTGTCTCAGAGGAGCAAAGGATTGTGAAGTTGAATCACTCTCATGTTTCCTAGTTAGTGCTTACCCTAAGGAGCAACATATCCAGTAGATTCACTGACTCCTTTATCCAATAAAAAGACATTTTTACACCTCATTTTGAACTCTCAGAAATGTCCAAAGTTCATCTTTATGCTTATTACTTCCATACCAGCTCTTTTTAACTTCATCATCATCATCATTTCTGCAATTCATCCTGACATCTGCTGTGTTCTGCTAAGAGGTTTATACTCTTACACTTTGATCGTCTTAAACTATAAGTTTAAGATGATCAAATTTAGTACAAAGTGAAAGTTAAAACTTGTAAACCTCTGGATGGTATTTCAGAGGGCATTTCAAATTGATGACGTGGAATTATTTAATCTTGATTTGACATCATATTCACATGACTTTTTTTTGTCCATTCTCTTTCAAAACCGTGAAAAACCACGACACAGCTGACATTGTTGCTCCACTTCTGCCAAACACCCCATAATGCTGTGCGGTAGGGCTGGGTGATATATCGAATATACTCGAGATATCGTAGCTAGTCCCCTGTGCGATATAGAAAATGCCTATATTCGTCATATTCGAGTATCCTGTTGTCACGCAGGTGTTTTTAGCTGTGGGCGGGGTTTCCTCACTCCTCCTCGACTCTGCACCGCTTTGCACAGAGAGTTAAACCAAGCGCACCTCGTTACGTACATAACCTGAGCTACGTGCTACGTCATGAGAGGCAGCGTGTGGCCACTGTTGCCAGCTTGGTGACTTACTCGTTAAATCTGGCGACTTTTTTTGTGAAAAGTGACTAGCGACAAATCTAGCGACTTTTACTGGAGTTATTGGAGACTTTCCTGGTGTTTTGGCGACTGACTTTAAAGCACATATTGTAAAGTTATTGTCAGAACGAGAGTCTCTCCCCGTCCTAAAGCACTCAGTCGCTGCAGCTGCAGCCAGTCAGAGGAGCAGAGAGGACACCTGCACGACTCCACCTACAGTCACTAGGAACAGCCAAATCCGCCACTGATCCCACTCTGGATTACAGAGTGGGACGTAAATTACAAAGTTTTTCACGTCCCGCAAAAATAATTAATTCTATTTGATTACATTCACAGCCTCTGTCACTTACTCACCTCATCCACTGTGTGTGTGATACAAGCATATTTATCTAGCTCGTCATGTCTCTAGAAAGTACAGAAAGGTGTGGGAATCAAATCCTGAATTAAAAGCTATTGGAGATTATTGGAGACAATACGAGGACAATCTGCCTGTATTATAAGACTGATTTCTACGCTAAACTAAAAAATCCAGACAACTCAAAAACGTATCCATAAAGCAAAGCCTTATAATAGTTCATCATTTGAAAAGTCCCCCCCTAGAGCACCTATTTTCATACGTTGCATTTATTACATCATGCAAAGTCACTTTATTTTGTTTTAAAATGACATGTTTCTGCCACTGCTTTAACTGTTCAATAAATGCAGTTTTGATCAGTTTGCTTCGTTACAATTTCATCCTTTTGGCATGAATGTTTAAAATCAGCATATCTTGATGCAGTATGAACAATTATGTTTTAATATAGACACAAAATCATCTTACTGATGTGATTGTAAGAAACAAAGCATTCATTCAAAGCTAAGGTAAATATTGATATATATATATATTGTATATCGTGACATGCCATAAAAATATCGGGATATTACTGAAAGGTCTTATCGCCCAGCCCTACTGTGCGGCATCGCTACCATATCACATGGTCTAATCCACCACTCCCCAAAGCACAAAAAAAAAAACAGATGGAAAACAACAAGAAATAAATACTGGCTGTTAATATCGACCCAGTTTTACTTATCACACCAGTATAGTTAACATGTTAAAATTACTCACATCTGCCAATACTGATATTACTGATATCAATGTTAATATATTGTACATCCATAGTATTGAAAAATACAATTATTTTCATATAATTTTATTGATGAAAAAATGTTATGAGAACACAGGATTTCATCTGGGGTCAAAATTACCTAAAAGGACAACAAGAAGGTTACGAAAAGTAAATATTCATGCAAATTAAAAGTATCTCACTTTTTCTTTCTTTGGTTGTGAATCTAAATTACTTTTAAACAGCTGTTGAATCTTGTTTGTCTTGTATTCATTTTCACCTCCAGACCCGGCTCCATCTCCTGCTGTCAGAAGACTGAATATCACTGATGGCTGCATGTTGCTGTGTTCAGTGGATAAAAAGACGAAACTGTCGTGGTACAAAGACAGGAAGATCCTGAACCAGAGCAGCTCTGATCTCTCTCTGCTTCTCACTGTGGACAAACAGGACTTTGATTCCTCTTATAAATGTTTGTCTGAAAACCCTGCAGAAAGTAAGACGTTTTCAGTCGACGTCAATCATTTCTGCAGAGATGGAAACACAGCAGGAGGTCTGGATGTCACCATCAAAAGACATTGTAAGATCCATTTTGATGTTTGTTTTATTACAAATATAACTTTCATTTTTAAACACTGTTCCTCTTTTTTGTTCCTCTTTTCATCCTTTGTTTGACAGATTGGATTCTTATTATAGTTGTAGTTTGTGGTATTCTGATGGTTTTACTGGCTGTTGTGATGATAAGGAGGAAAATCCTGTGGCAAAAAAAGACAATCAGACAAACACAAGGCAGGTAACAGCTTTATTTTATCCTCATCAAGTTTATGAATTTGTCTTCAGATTGTAGAGTCATTGCATCATCTTTTTTGTCAATCATTCTCTTATTTTGGTTCTTGTATCCGTAACATTCTTTAAAATGTTGGTTCTGTCTGTTTTCTGAGCAATGTGTTTTCGCTCTGGTTGATGGAACTCTAAAGGCTCTCCTCAGGTTTCTGTTCTGTAGAGTAACTTAATATTCTTGGCCGTTGGCTTGTCATCTGAGCTGCTGTTTTCAGCACAGTGAATGAAAGTGCTTTCCACGTTGTAATGTGTTTAAAAAAGCTCCTCAAAGCGAAGGGACTTGTTGGTTTGGTTTTATTAACACCATCTCAGGTCTTCATCTTCATCTCTTCTTTCTATTCAGTCAAAGTTCCCTCTGTTAAAAATATGAGAAGATGAGACACTAAACACATATATAACATTACCGCTTAAGGCCTTAGACATGAATCCACACACACACACACACACACACGCACGCACACACACGCACACACAACATGCAACACGAACTGAAGTTGCACGCTTGGCGTCAGATGAGCAGAAGATGATGATCAGAACTTCCCTAAAGTCCAATATTTAGTTTCAGAATTGACTGATGTAAACAACAGTTTTTCAATCTAACTTTATTGAAACTTGAAGTCTTTTATTTTCAGCCAGATTGTAAAAGAGTTTGTATTCTGTGTTCAGGACATGAAATGGGTCAGGTGCTTAATTCTTGGCCTGTTTCTGCCCATTTTGATGAGAATGTCTTGTAGGTTAGGTGCATAGTTTGGCACCATATGTTGGTGCAGTTTAGGTTTTTCTGCTGTGATCAACGCAAGATGGATTTTTATCTTTCCTCCTCGGAACAACAAAGAGCTGTCACAATGATCTCCTGTTTTCTTTCAGTGAGTTTATCCTGTTTTGGTTGATTTTCATCTGGTTTTTCTGCTCCCCTGAAAACAAAGTTAACTGATGTAAATGTGCACAAGGCTTTCTTCTGTTCTCCATTCATCTTCCTGTCTGTTGTATGAGGTGTTTCATAACCTTGTTTTTCTGTCATCTCCTCTCTTCCATCATAGATCACTGTTTTTGGTCTTCTTGTCGCAAGACTTGTGTTTATTCCTAATCAAATACAAAAGTTTTCCCTCAGCTGCACATCTCAAACCCAAGTTGACACCTGGGTCTGGATCCTTTATTTAACCAGGACATGGGAGTGACCCATGCCTCATCCTACTTATAGGCAACATGTTAGCCTCAGTCAGAGTATCTATGCAGCTGTGTAACGCAAGTTACTGGTTGTATTTCTACATCTGAAAAAATGTTAAAGTTTGGATTTAATGTTTTATACAATCACTGAATTGATGATGTAACAGTGGGTTGAGAGAGCAGGATGCAAATGCAGGGTGAGACACAGGAGACTGGTGGACGAAGGGATCAAAAGTTAAATAGCAAAAGTCAAGGGGCTGTACAGGCAGGAAAACCAGAAAGTAAGAGAATAAAAAAAAGATTTCCAATAAGAAAACTTAGGAGGAAAACAACAAGGAACAAATAAAACCAAATATACAGTGAGGTCAACTAACAAATCCTCCATTCTTCTCACAGAGAATTAAGAAAATGAGGATTTTATAGGGAGAGTGTAGATGACTGGTTATGTGCCATATTTTTCTTTATCATTTATTATTGTGCTGAGTACTTTTTTCAAACAGATTAATGGTTCACACCTCCTCTAAAGACTACTGTGGACATATATGGACAAAACAAGCAACCCTTTTGCATTCCGTTGCACAACATGGACATTAAAAGAGCTGCTGCTTCAGGAAATTATGTTTAGCAGTTTCATGCCTTTTAATAAATACACAGGAATTAAACATAAATATGTACACGCAGGAAATAACCAAGACAGCGGTGTATTTTTGTTATCACAAACCCTGAAACTGGTTCAGACCGCCTCACATCACGTAGTGACTAAAATACTTCAGATAAAATATTTACACAAATTCAGACCTAAACAGTCTGGTATGTGTGAAATCAGTCCTGATCATCTCTTTATAATGTTTGACTGGAACTTTCCAGTTTAGCCTTCATCTCTGACTATTAGATCATTCATATTTCAGTCTGCCAGCAAGATACAAACACATGAAGCTTTTGTATTTTCACAACATCGTATCTAAGCAACAGCAAAGGACAGCACAGACACTTATCATGGCAGTCCAAGAGCAAGCCTTGAGTACCAGGGTTATCTAGGCTCAGATCTACAACACCAGGCAGGACTCAAGGTGCTTACTGTGCAAAGAAAGCTCTGAAACTATCCAGCACCTCACTGCAGGGTGCAAGATACTGGCAGGCAAAGAATACATGGAGCGCCATAACCAAGTAGCCGGCATAGTATACAGAAACATCTGTGCAGAATATTGACTGGAGATCCCTAAGTCCCAATGGGAGACATCTTCCAAGATGGTGGAGAATGAGTGGGTTCCTTTGGGACATCCAGATTCAGACTAACAAGATGGTGGTGGCCAACCAATAAAAACGATATTTAGAATATTTCTCTTTTGACTAATCAAAGCCACTTCAGCCAATTTGTGACACTTTCTGTCTTATTTTTACTCATCACACAAATGTTTTGTACGTATGAAGCATCCTGGTATTCTGCTAATGAAATATTTACATTAATCTCAAATTTAACTTGAGTTTCTGTGACTTTACAGATTCAGAACAGAAAGAGGACAATGTGACATATACGCAAATACGTACTGATGCCGACAGACAACATCAGGTATGTTTGTGTTTTTTACTTGAACACAAAATCCTTAGAGACCATGGTTGTTGCTAGACAACCATCAACAGCTAGGTTTGTTTACCTTTCTCACAGAGCTTCAGTAAATGTTGTTTGATTCACTGAGGCTGTTTCCAGTGATGTCACAGAGCTTTTAGCAAACACAACCTGTGTCACGGGACACCTGCTGCAGGCTGCAAACCATATATGTATAAATAAATGATTAACCACAATTAACATCATACGAAGTTATAAGGCTTATACCTGTTTAGTTAGCCCTTGAGTGCAGAGAGAAAATGAGGTGATTACTGCTTATTATAATGAATGAAAAAAGGCAGAGATGGTTCTGAGCAGGTAGGTTTACAAAGCTGTCTGACAAAATCTGAGAATCCAAAGAAAACTGAAAAGTAACATTCAACAAGGATCTCTAACGGTACTAACTGCAAAGAGAGTTTCCAACCCTGCAGACAGCTGTTGCAGTGCCGCATGTTTTCAGAGCTTGATCATAGAAACAGCATGCAGCTGGTCTCACAAAGCACACAAAGGAAGGATGAAGAAACAATGAGGGGGCAGGAGAGGCAGCTGCTGAATCCATTGTGTGAGCAGGTTCAGGATGCTTGTTGTTGTTTATTTATATTGGCAAAGAAAGCAGGGTTTGAACTGAGGTTTGGGTTTGTTTTGGTCTTGTATGAATTTAATGTGATGATTCTACTGAGTTAGACATTTATAAGAGCTTCACTTCAAAGTCCTAAGTGTAGCTGAAAATAACATAGAAGCCTGTTAACTTTGTTTCATCTATTTATTCCTCAGTTGAACCAATATTTACCGAACAGGACAGGTAGTTTTAGTGTTAGGATGTGCCCTTACAGCTGCAGCTTGAACTTCTCAGGATGTAAGCAGTCAGAACAGGGAGGTCCGAGTACAGAAACCTACAGTAGACAACAAAAATCTTGTTATTAACAGCATGTTTCTGAAACTTCATCACTAAATTCATGTGTTTATTTTTCTTTAGGGAGGCAGGTTTCCAGATCCTTCTGGACCCGTTCAACATCCAAACAGTCTGACAACAGTTTATGATAAACTGGAAGCTCATCGTATCCTCCCAGACCCTGTTCGTGTTTAACTGCAAACTACTGATATTCACCATAAAGGACCACAAGACATTTCCAGAGATGTTACAAAATGCTTTCAATATTTCATATTTATCCACTTATATCCCACATTCTGTTACATTTCAATGTTACTGAATATTTTTCACACATTTCTTTAAAAACATTTCTACATATTTACACTTCTTTATAGAAAACATTTAACATCAAAATAATATAAAACCTCTTTGTTAATTTCAACCCGTCATGTGGGATCTGAGCAGAACTGGCTAACTTCCTTATCAAGCATGTGAAAAATACCACAGAGAATATATATCTGTTAGAAGTCTTTGTTAACCTAAACCACACCATAAATTATGTTTCCTGGTGACAGAGTAATGACAATAACCTGAGTATGAATCATTAATGTGTTACACAGAAAGGTCTTTGTGTGTTTGGTTACCGTCTCCTGTCCAGGGGTTGTGGAAACCATCTGACGGTAAAACCGGATCGTTCCAGGAAGACAAGCTGTGCACAAACAAAGCTTACGACTCCCATTTTTTTCCATTTCAAATTACATTTGATTTCAACTAAAGATATATGACTGTTTCTTTTTTTAGTTAGTTTGTTTTATTTAAGCTTTCATTTGTTGAAATAATCAAAGACATTTTTTTAAAATAAGATTTATGTGTTATCATTTGGTTATTAATATAATGGCAACTTTAAGGTCTTCTTTTTTCCACCTGCTGTCTAAAACAACAAACCAAAAACGAATGACCTATATCTTCACAACTGGGGGGATGTATGGAAGCCGTAGTTGAACATTTCTTTTAAATACATCTTCTAAATATATCTTGATATCACAGGATAATTATCTTGTTCTCTCGGGATAACTGACTTTTTGTTGTGATAATGAGATTGTTATCTTGAGAAAACAAAGTTCGTTTTGGTTTGTGGGTAGTCTGCTGCAGAAACTCATGACATAGGTAGCCCAAGGAATAAGTAAAATAGCTCTGAAAATGAGAAAAATAGTCATAAGAATGAATGTTTGATGAGAAGTGCTACATGAGAGGGTAGAAAGTTAAACTGCAATTTTCTAGGTGTTTTATTTGAGTTGGTTTGCAGGTAAATACCTTTAAAAACCATTAGCTGAGGTTGGTAACACCTCTATCCATGAACAGTCAGGAGAATCCAGGGATAGCCCCAAAATCACCTTAGAAAACACCACAAAGATCCAGAAAGAAGTGAGGCCTAAATGAGCAAATGACAGGAAGAGAGAACATTTTACCATAAAACCTCCTTCATCTTCATAAAAACTAGCAGGACCTTCTTAATTATATTCAATATCAATAGCAAAGCCGTAGAAGAACCATTAGCAGAGTGTTTTAGAACTGAAATAAAACTCTGGACCAATTTTTGGATCAATGCTTCAAGCTGTAGGTGGGGGAATCCTGTGGGGGGATTTTTCTTTGCCCACTTTGGACCCCTTTGTACAAATGTGACATTGTGACATGATTTAAACACCAAAACCTACCTGAGTCTTGTTGTTGACCATGTTTATTCTTTTATAACCATGGCGTAGCATCTGCTGATGGCTACTTTCAGCAGGATAATGCACCATGTCACAAAGCTCATTCATCTGCACCCACTTTATTGAGCAGGCCTCCACAGTCTCTAGGTCTCAACCCAGCTAAGCAGCTTTGGGATGTGGGGTAACGGGAAATTCTCATCATGCATATGCAGTTGACAAATCTTCAGCAACTATGTGATACCATCATGTCAATATGGAGCAAAATCTCTGGACCTCATAAAATGGAGGGTGAATACACTTTGAGGTTAATCCCAAATACAGCCGTGTCAAGTCTTTACTGAAAAATTTATCTAGACAGAGTTTCTTCTTCACATAAGACTCACAAAATTTAAACTTTTTACAGATAATGAAAAACTATTTTAATGAAGTAGTTTTTCATGAATACATTGAGCTTGTTGATATAAGAAGTTTCAAAGTCAAATAACATAAGCTTTGATCATTTCATGCAATCTGTTGGTTTTAACGTAATTAGACTTTTTATTATGAATTGGTTTGAATTATTGTGTCCGTATGGAGTGTGGCCCCTGGCTGTGGTCCCTAATTAACCTTGACTCACCACCCCCTGGACTGTGTGTTGTCTATTGTCTGAATTTGCGCTTACGTGTACATATGGTGTTTTTTTTTTATCTCTCCACTCTCCACAGTCTGGTGGTGCCTGTTTTTTGCCCTCTACCCTCAATGCTAATGTATCTTTGTTCTCCGTTATCTCAGTCTTTTCTCAGTATGACCGGTCCTGTGATCTGTGTGTCACTGTTCTGTGTTTGCTTGTAAAAACCTTGTAAAGGTTGTATTGGAACTTTGAATTTCCCCTCAGGGTTCCCCTCATGATTGATTAATTGATTGATTGATTGATTGATTGATTGATTGATTGATTGATTGATTGATTGATTGATTGATTGATTGATTGATTGATTGATTGAACTTTGATGGCATCGACTGAAGAAGATAAGCTTAATAATAAGAGAGAAGACCTCCACTACTGATGGGCATCCTGACAGTGATCAAGATAAATTCCCAAACTCCCCACACAGATCAGAACTGGTGTTTGACAGAATTACTCCTCATGGAACGTAAGAGAATAGAGGTGGGGGGGAGGTGTGTATGTGTAGAGAGGAGGTGGGGTGGAGAGTGTGCAATGGGGTGTGTATAAATAAAGGGGGAGTATGCAAGTGGGGTGTAGAGGTGGAGGGACGGGGTGGGAGGTGTGGGCACGTATAGGGGGTAGTGTATGAATAGAGACGGAAAGGTGAGTTGGGGTGCGTGTGGGTAGGAAAGAGTGGGTGATTTGAGGAGTTGTGGGGATGTTTATGGGATGGGGTGTGTGTGCGAATAAATAAGGGAGTGTTTCAACTGGGGGTGAGAAGGGGGGAGGGTGCGTGTCAAGGTGTGTAGAGAGGGAGCTCGTGAGGGGAGTTGTGTTAATGTGGTATGTATGTGTGCATCGGGGAGTATGTGAGTGGGGGCGGGGGGGTGTGAGATGGAGCATGTGGGTGTGTTTATTAGCTGACCTGTTTTAATGTTGTAATTATTAGGCCTGATATTGCTATTGTTGCAACATGCAAAGCATGGCCCAGTCCAGGATGTAGTTGTTTACTTATTTATCTTTATTAGGGTCCGAGCCATACGAAGTATGGCAAGGCCCTATTGTTTTCCAAATGTTTATTCTTCTATATTATTCTTCTCAGCACAACTCGGCCATTTTTGACCCCCTTAGACCCCGTGAAAAGTTGCGAAACTTGGCACACACCTCAAGCCCGGCGAAAATAGCGATATTCTAGGGTCCGCATGAACGCCAATTCAACAATGCCTCAACAGCGCCCCCTAGAAACGCCAAAGATGGCCCGTAGAATGGGGTGTCAAAAGTTTACTTTGACATAGGATGACAAAATTCGGTACACATGTCTAACACCATAAGACGACCAAAAAAGTCAATTGTACACCTGTTGTCATGGCAACGGGTTGTCCGCCATCATGGCGTTTACGGCCATTTTTTTGCCTGTTTTTGTCGATTTGGACGCGTCGTATTTGAATGAACTAGTCTGAGGCAATTCATGCTATTGGCTCCACATTCGCCATGGAGCTTCAACACAAGATAGGGACCAAACGTTAGTGAAATCTTTCTAAAAGGAGAAAGCGTGTTACCTTGGCAACCCATGGAAAAAAGCGTTCTCGCCATGAAACACGGTTCACTCATATCGTCGCAGAAATACATCCAATCTGCACCAAAATTTAAATCATTCATATTTGGCGGGTCCTTAACGCATTGTAATATGTATTGTGTGTGTGTGTGTGTGGCACATTTTTTCTGGGGGGCCCCTTGGGGCCCGATCGTCTACTTTGAGCTAGGGCTACGAAATTCACCACACATGTGTAACATCCCAAGACGGGCTGAAAAGTCAATTAAACACATGTTGCCATGGTAACGGGCTGTCCGCCATCTTGGCCTTTACACACATTTTTTTCTCAATATGTGAATTGTATTTCTCTATTAAAAGGAACTAGCTCTGCGGGTCCTTTACATGTAGCATTAGGAGAACGAGGACTCAGGTGGAGGGTTCGGCATGAGGCGAGGACCCGATGGTTGCCGCTTGCGGCTTCAATTGTATTTCTTATTTCTTTGTTTGTGACTGTATGATGTATAAGTATTTACCTGGATATGTTTATTTCTGTTCTTAAAGTGGTTGTGAAGTGCTCTAACAGCTAAATATGTATAGATAATATTTTATTGTGTATTATATGTCTGTTGCAGAAAACCACACCCACACATATGGAAGTTAACCCAAACAGCGGTTTCTATGTTTAAAGTAATAAACAACCCAGACCAAAAGGTCATCCTTGTGCATTCTGACAGATGCCCCCTGGTGGCCACAGTTAAATTAGTAAAGTGCAACATCCCAAGCAGCCCAGAAAACACCCAAAGTCTTTTTTGAAAAAGGTGTTTTATTAACCCTTGTAGGTAATCACTTTGTCCTGTCAGTTGATTTTTCTCTTAATTTCTGACCATCACTCATATATTTTTTCTGAACAGTCTTTTTCTTTAAAAAAAACCAAACAAACAAAAAAAAAATTCCTTTCTGGAGCCGTTTTAGTAGAAGGACTTGTTGATTGTATCATAAAAACTAACCAGACTATGACAAATGAGGGAAATTTATCCAGAATACTATTTCTTTCCAAACCACAATGTATGATGGAGCTGATAATAACCTGGAGCAAAACCCCACCCATGTGGAAAATAACACCTTGATACACAGGATGAAAGATGTTCTGTTCTATGGAAAATGTGACGGAAGCTTCCCAGTTCAGTTTCAACTCGACTACACAGAATTAAATGCCCCTTCAGCTAAGTTTTGCCTTCCTGCTGCAGAGAGATTTCACAAACATTATGTTAATTTCCCCTTCACTTGGAATCACAGAGGAAATCCTGTTGATTAAGTCTAAAGCGGTGGTATTTAACTCACTGGTTGCCAGCCATTGTTACAGCAGAGGTCTGTGGCAGCCAGTGAGTTTGTTTGGTCCTACAAGGGGCCACAATCCAGCAGATTTTCTGTGTACAGTGCTGTGAAAAAGTAGTTGCCCCTTTTAGTGGTGTATAATCCAGCTGCCATGAAGTAGATAGTAGCTGTTCCAACCAGTCACTAAACCAGCTGAAATGATTTAGCTCAGCCTAGCTGCGAAGTAGATGAGCCTGCGTTAAGTTTAAACCCTTAACATCTTAACTTAATTATCATTAAATAAGGAGGAAGCCAGACGAGACGATCTTGTTCAACTTGCAAGGAGGCTCATCTCAGAAGCCTGGCTTCAAAAAATCTTCAAACCATTTATTGAAAGGTACCACGTCACATTCATACAAGTTGATACAATTCAACTTAAATGTGTCAGACCATTTAAGTTTAACAAATTTGCAAAATAGTAAGAAATCAGGCCAGAGGTGTGTAATCCAAATGCCATAAAGTAGAAGTCCTGCCCTGTTTTTGGATCTACCTACACATTCAGAACAAGTGTTTTCACTTGTGTTAGACCATCCCCTCCCTCAGCCGTCACCTTATCGTGGTGGAGGGGTTTGTGCGTCCCGAAGATCCTAGCAGCTATGTTGTCGGGGGCTTTATGCCCCTGGTAGGGTCACCCATGGCAAACAGGTGTCTAGGGGAGCGACCAGACCAAGCACAGCTCATAGACCTCTATGATGACGACCAACCTGGGCATGAATGTTCCCTTGCCCGGACGCGGGTTACCGGGACCCCAATCTGGAGCCAGGCCTGGAGGTGAGGTACGAAAGCGAGCGTCTGGTGGCCGGGCCTTCGCCCATGGGGCCCTGTCGGGCTCAGCCCGAAAGGGTTACATGGGCCCCACCTCCCATGGGCTCACCATCTGCGGGAGGAGCCGTAGGGGTCGAGTGCAGTGTGAGCTGGGCGGCAGCAAGGGGCGGGGACCCTGGCGGTCCGATCTGCAGAAGCTAGCTCTAGGGACGTGGAACGTCACCTCTCTGGTGGGGAAGGAGCCTGAGCTTGTGCGCGAGGTTGAGCGGTTCCAGCTAGATATAGTTGGACTCACCTCGACGCAAGGCTTGTGCTCTGGAACCAGTACCCTCGAAAGGGGCTGGACTTTTTTCCACTCTGGAGTTGCTCATGGTGAGAGGCGCCGAGCAGGTGTGGGCATTCTCATCAGCCCCCAGCTTGGTGCCTGCACGTTGGGGTTTACCCCGGTGGATGAAACGGTAGTTTCCCTCTGCCTCCGGGTGGGGGGACGGGTCCTGACTGTTGCCTGTGCTTATGCGCAGCAGTTCAGAGTACCCACCTTTTCTGGAGTCCTTGGAGGGAGTGCTGGAGGGTGCTCCTTCTGGGAACTCCATTGTTCTGCTGGGGGACTTCAATCACGTGGGCAATGACAGTGAGACCTGGAGGGGAGTGATTGGGAGGCATGGTCCCCCCCCCTCTGAACCCAAATGGTGTTTTGTTATTGGACTTCTGTGCTTGTCATGGATTGTCCATAACGAACACCATGTTCCAACATAAGAGTGCCCATATGTACACCTGGCATCAGGATTCCCTGGGCCGCAGTTCGATGATCGATTTTGTAGTTGTATCGTCGGACCTGCGGCCACATGCCTTGGACACTCGGGTGAAGAGGGGGGCAGAGCTGTCAACTGATCACCACCTGGTGGTGAGTTGGCTCAGATGGTGGGGGAGGAAGCCGGTCAGATCTGGCAGGCCCAAACGTGTTGTGAGGGTCTGCTGGGAACATCTGGCTGAGTCCCCTGTCAGAGCGAGCTTCAACTCCCACCTTCAGCAGAGCTTTGAACATCTCCCGAGTGAGGCGGGGGACATTGAGTCCGAATGGGCTGTGCTCCGTGCCTCTATTGCTGAGGCGGCCGGCCGGAGCTGTGGCTGTAGGGTCGTTGGTGCCTGTCGTGGCGGTAATCCCAGGACTCGTTGGTGGACACCAGCAGTGAGGGATGCCGTCAAGCTGAAGAAGGAGTCCTATCGGGCCTTCATGGCCTGTGGGACTCTGGAGGCAGCTGATGGGTACCGACGGGCTAAGCGGCATGCGGCTTTGGCTGTTGCCGAGGCAAAAACTCGGGCATGGGAGGAGTTTGGCAAGGCCATGGAGAAAGACTTCCGGACGGCTTCGAGGAGATTCTGGTCCACCATCTGGCGGCTCAGGAGGGGGAAGCAGTGCCCCATCAATACTGTGTACAGTGGAGGTGGGGAGCTGCTGACCTCAACTCGGGACGTAGTGAGTCGGTGGAAGGAATACTTCGAAGACCTCCTCAATCCTACCAACACGTCTTCCGATGAGGAGGCAGAGCTGGTGGACTCAGGGGTGGACTCCTATCTCTGGGGCTGAAGTCGCTGAGGTGGTCAAAAAGCTCCTTGGCGGCAAGGCCCCGGGGGTGGATGAGATCCGCCCGGAGTTCCTTAAGGCTCTGGATGCTGTGGGGCTGTCCTGGCTGACACGCCTCTGCAGCATCGCGTGGACATCGGGAGCAGTACCGCTGGATTGGCAGACTGGGGTGGTGGTCCCCCTTTTTAAGAAGGGGGACCGGAGGGTGTGTTCCAATTACAGGGGAATCACACTCCTCAGTTTTCGTCCTGGTCGCGGAACAGTGGACCAGCTCTATACCCTCTTTGGGGTACCGGAGGAGGCATGGGAGTTTGCCCAACCAGTCTACATGTGCTTTGTGGACCTGGAGAAGGCCTTCGACCGTGTCCCCCGGACCGGGGGCTCCTGTGGGGGGTACTCTGGGAGTATGGGGTACCGGACCCCCTTGTACGAGCTGTCCGGTCCCTGTACGACAGGTTCAGAGCTTGGTCCGCATTGCTGGTAGTAAGTCGGATTCATTTCCGGTGAGGGTTGGACTCCGCCAAGGCTGCCCTTTATCACCGATTCTGTTATATGGACAGAATTTCTAGGCGCAGCCGAGGTGTTGAGGGGATCCGACTTGGTGGCCTCAGGATTGGGTCCCTGCTTTTTGCGGATGACGTGGTCCTGTTGGCTTCATCTGGTCGTGATCTCCAGCTCTCGCTTGAGCGATTCGTGGCCGAGTGTGAAGCGGCTGAGATGGGAATCAGCACCTCCAAATCTGAGACCATGGTCCTCAGCCGGAATAGGGTGGATTGCCCTCTCCGGGTCGGGAGTGAGGTCCTGCCTCAAGTGGAGGAGTTTAAATATCTCGGGGTCTTGTTCACAAGTGATGGAAGGATGGAGCGCGAGATCGACAGATGGATCGGTGCGGCATCTGCAGTAATGCGGACTCTGCGCCGGTCTGTCATGGTGAAGAAGGAGCTGAGCCAGAAGGCGAAGCTCTCGATTTACCAGTCGATCTACGTTCCTACCCTCACCTATGGTCATGAGCTGTGGGTCGTGACCGAAAGAACGAGATCTCGTATACAGGCGGCTGAAATGGGTTTCCTCCGCAGGGTGGCCGGGCTCTCCCTTAGAGATAGGGTGAGGAGCTCAGTCATCCGGGAGGGGCTCAGAGTAGAGCCGCTGCTCCTCCGCATCGAGAGGAACCAGTTGAGGTGGCTCGGGCATCTGGTCAGGATGCCTCCTTGACGCCTCCCTGGTGAGGTGTTCCAGGCACGTCCCTCTGGGAGGAGACCCCGGGGGAGACCCAGGACATGCTGGAGGGATTATATCTCTCGGCAGGCCTGGGAACGCCTCAGGATCCCCCTCGCAGAGTTGGCAAATGTGGCTGGGGAGAGGGAAGTCTGGGCTTCCCTGCTTAGGCTGCTGACCCGCGACCCGACCCCGGATAAGCGGCTGAAGATGAAGATGAAGTGTCAGACCATCACACAATTTTTAATATTAGGCAAACATAACATGATTACATGCAAAATGCAGTTTTAAATTGTGATTTTATTTATTAAGACAACAGAAAATCTCTCTAAATCTATATGACCCAATGTGAACGTATGACGGGGTTCTACAGCAGCAGTAACTGCAACCAAGCTTTTGTAATAGACGACAATGAGTCTTTCACATTGCTGTGGGACAATGTTACTCCACTCTTCTCCACAGAAATGTTGTAACTCAGCCATAATGGAGGGTTTTCAAGCATGAGTAACCTCTTTAAGTCACACCACAGCATTTCAGTTGGATTCAAGTCTGGATTTGACTCAGACACTCCAAAAACCAAATATCTTTTCAAACCCTTCAGAGGTGAATTTGCTGGCATGTTTAGGGTTGTTGTCCTGTTCCATAACCTGTGCGCGAGGTCATAAACTCATCATCGAACCTTGTTATTCAAGATTTTCTGATAAACCACAGAATTCACGGTTCCATGAATCACAGCAAGACATTCAGGTCCTGAAGCTGCAAAGCAGCCCCAGACCATCACACTACCACCACCGTGTTTGACTGCTGGTAGGATGTTCTTTTTATCAAATGCTGTTTTATTTTTACACCAGATGTTACAGGACACACACTTTTCAAAAAGTTAAACTTTTGCCTGATCAGTCCAAAGAAATTTTTTTCAAAAGTCTTGGGGATCATCAAGATGTTTCTTGGCAAATTTGAGACAAGCCTTTGTGTGGTTTTTGGTCAGTAGTGGTTTTTGCCTTGGAACCATTTTTGCCCAGTTTTTTTCTTATTGTTGAATCATGAACACTGACCTAAACTGAAGCAAGTGAGACCAGCAGTTCTTCAGATATACATTACTTTGTCACAAAGTGTTTGTGATTTTGGAGAGGTTTTTTTTTCTTCATAAATAAAACCACCATTCAAAAAGTGTGATAAATTTGCAAAATAGTAAGAAATTACGTGCACTCTATTCCTGTTTAACACATGTGAATCAAAATTAATGGGTCTAACAGTCTATCAGGTTCTGCACATAGACGTATTAATTTTAGTCAGCTGTGTTGGAGCAGGGATACATGGAAAACCTTCTGGATTGCAGCCCTCATAAGGCCAAATTGAGTACTCCTGTACTAAAAGTTATTAACCAAAGTTTAGAAAGGGATGTCTTTGTTAAATATAGCCATGTTTTCCCTCCTGATGTGTTTTCATTTCTTTCTTTATTGTCATCTTTCTTCTGTAAATTTGAACAGTGAAATGTGAAGAATCTTGTTAGAGTGACCGAAGAAAGAATTTCTCGAGTTTATACTGACACCTAGTGGTCAAACAAAAGAATTACATTATAGATAGATAGATAGATAGATAGATAGATAGATAGATAGATAGATAGATAGATAGATAGATAGATAGATAGATAGATAGATAGATAGATAGATAGATAGATCCAGCGTATAAAAGATAATATCACCTGAGCTGGTGCATCAATTTTCTGGGACCAACAGACATGTTGGGTTTTGCCAGAACTGCAACAAGTAGAGATAACTATCATACTCTAATTGAAGGCAGTTGCTGATTTGGCCCTGCGATGGACTGGTGACCTGTCCATGGTGTACCCGGCCTCTCGCCCAATCATTACTGGGATAGGCTGCAGCTTCCCTGAGACCCTGAACTGGAACAAGCGGTTAAGAAATGACAAACTGCGGATTTGAGACAGAATCAGCCTAAACTGAACCACTGGGGTGCAGTGATCCCACTCCTCCACTCGGGGGCAGCATTTACCCAAAACTCACTGCAAATACTCGTTGCTTAATCTCTGCAAGAACAGCTTCTGTTTCTTTCTAATGCCTGCATCTCTATCAGTTTATTGAAAAAAGAAATTTACATGTAATTAAAAAAAATAATGCATTGAATAATAATCTGCTTCCAAACAACATGGACCATTGGTGATGCACTACCTCCTGGTACGTGGATGCATTGTCTAACTGATGTAAAAGCTCAGATTACACAATTGTGGAATTAGCAACGGTGGTCCTCTACCGTATTTGACAAGTTTTTACACCCTGGCCTTGAGCAAATCTTTAAAAAGAAAAAGAAAGGTAAAAGTCTCGCGATATTTCCTGTTAATAGATTGTTGAACACTGAAACACCTAAGTAAACTGTACTGAAACCGCGTGAAAAGAGCTTCTTCAAGTTCACAGGAGAAGTAAAATGTTTTTATGAGGCAGAAACACATGTTTATGCCAAGGTGGAGGTCGGTGTCATAACCATAGACTGTATATAGGTCATAACTCAAAAATTTACGAGCAGATTTCATTGAGAATTTCAGGAAATCCTAGACATGAAATAAAGAGCGAGTGGTAACATTTCGACAGTGATCCGGCTCAGTTTTGATCTTCCAACTTAAAACTGCGGTGTTAGCAACTGGGCATGACTATTTTCCAGTGTATATAAAGTTAATAAAGTTAAACACAATGAATCAAAAAGTAAAAATAGTGGGAAATTGTGAAAGAATAATCAACAATTTAGTCCCCAGTAACAAATTTTATTAACTTTAAAATTCACCAAGTAACAATATCAAATTTAATATAAAAAAAACAAAAACAAAAAAAAACAAAACAGTATTTTCAGTGTAAGTTACATTTTAAGCTCTTACATTTACAACATCTGGATACAGCTAATGACTCGTGACTACTATACTGGTAAGGGTATAGGAAAGGTGACATGTTTTACACATTTAGCTCAGCTGGTTTCAGCAACGTGTAATAGACTGTAGTCAGACATGACTGGTCCGCAGATCTTGATGAAACTGGGAAATTTCCCCCCTGAAGAAATAAAAACATGTGTGAGTGATCTTAAATTGAAGCTCATCATAGTAAAAAAATGCTCTGTGAATCTGTTCTGATTAGTTAAACTGATTGTAGTAAAGTTTTATGGAAAACAGCTTTTGAATGACTAGAAAAATTCTGTGATAAACATGAACATTGTTCTTTGTGCTTAATTATTATTTATTTACAAAGTGGAACCATTAAAAACCAGTTCAGCTAGCCAGTTAATATTTCTGTTTTCAGAGAAAACATCAGACTGTTTTAGGACATGAAGTTAAAGCAACGCTTTGCTATGAATCAGGTTTAACCTTTCTTAACATCTTAATAAAATGTTTATGCGTAACAAAATCAGCAATAAGCATCCAACTTGATGCCCTGACATTTATTTCTTTAAATCTGCAGATTTATGACTATTCGGCTATGTCTTTCTTTTATTTTGTTCTATCTATTTATTCCATCTTTGCTTATTTTATTTGGTTATAATAAAGTCATTTCAATTGTATTGAACTAAATGAAGATCACCATCGATCTAAGTCAGACAGGTTGTGTGATCCAGCTGTTTCCCGTAGGCAGAAAAGTGGGAAGGTGAAACATTATCTCAGAGTTAATTTATGGGCATTTATTTACAACAAACTTTTGATCATCTAGTGCTGAAAAGTGTAAAAACATACTCAGATTCCCATTGGGTCTCACTGCTAAAGATAATGTTGCCTAGCAACAGAGTAATCATCCAGCCAACTCTCTCCCCAGTCAACGTTCTCTGCACCACCACCAACATAAACCATGAAGCTACAAACCTGACTAGGACCGTCTCCACGTTCCTGTATGACTGTAAACCGTGTTACCATCTGTCTGTTCACACAGTCTGAAAAGATATAAAGTTGAAGTTACTTCTGGATTTCATGATATTGTGTCACAACAGATTTAGAGAAAGAAATGTAAAAGAAAAACTGACTGAAAAACCAAACCTTGCATACATGACTTCTGTCTGAGGCTAAAATGTTCTTACATTCTGTAGTCTGTTGACAAACAATCAAAGAAAAAGCACCTTGTTTTATTGTGTTTGTCTTCTTTTGGCCCAAACTTCGTTTCATTCTCCAGGCGGCCAGTACACCAAACACATTAAACATGATGGAAATTACAGTGACAACAAGAATCCAATCTGTCAGAGAAAACAAAGCATAAATAATGTGATCCGGTGAGAGCCGTGTTCAAAATATAAAACTCTTGTTTAAAAAAAAAATAACATCAAAATGGATCTTACAATGTCTTTTGATGGTGACATCCAGACCTCCTGCTGTGTTTCCATCTCTGCAGAAATGATTGACGTCGACTGAAAACGTCTTACTTTCTGCAGGGTTTTCAGAAACACATTTATAAGAGGAATTGAAGTCCTGTTCGTCCACAGTGAGAAGCAGAGAGAGATCAGAGCTGCTCTGGTTCAGGATCTTCCTGTCTTTGTACCACGACAGCTTTGTCTTTTTATCCACTGAACACAGCAACATGCAGCCATCAGTGATATTCAGTCTTCTGACTGCAGGAGATGGAGCCGGGTCTGGAGGACAAAACAGATGGAGAGGAAAAATAAGAACCCCTGATTTTTCATTTTCATCCTGTAAAAGTTTCATTTTCATCCCTTAAAAGTCAACAGGTAAAAAAACCACACTTGTGTTCCCATTAGGGATCAGTTTGATTTTGTTTTAGTAGAAATATATTTTTACTTATTAAATATAAACATTATGTAATACTTGTTTTTCCTCCTGTAGCCCTTTGACATCTTGTACTGTAAAGGGCAGTTTAAATACAATTTATTATTATTATTATTATTATTATTATTATTATTATTAATGTGCCTGAATTTTGATTATCTTTATGAGTTGTGCCGATTATATAAATAAGAAGAGCAAGTGCAACTTTTGACAATTTATTAAATTTGATGATTTTCTTTTAATAATCTTAAATATGATTATGAAATATTATTATAAATGATGTCTTGTAGTAATGTGACATTTTATCAACATATAACCTTATAGGATATATCATATACTGTAGGTCAAAAACCTGATTAACTTGGTGTCATCTTCATCCTCATCCTCATTACTTTAACCCAGTTCCCAGACTGAAACTCAGACTTTGAAAATACTGATTTCTGATAAGATTACATAGATTTTTAATAAAGGGCATGTTTAATTTACTTTCTATGATTTATCTGCAGTGCAGATGCCACATGAAGTTAAGATGTTGTTATTAATAATCCTCATTACATTGATCAGATATTCAGATTATAAACAGACATAATAACATGGTATAAATTACTGAAATCTCAACTATCTTAACTTTCTAGTGATTTTTTTAAAAGATACTTGAATGGGAGATAAAGTAAAATACATATTTATTTGTCATGTCCCATCTAAGGGACATATGTAACAATGGTTTAAAAAACTAAAATTAGTTGGGTTTTTTTTACTGTAAAAATAGACTGTTTTTTCTCCAGTATTTTTTCTTTATATTATATGACGTCATCATTTTAAACTAGAAATTTGATGATAAGTCATCATCAGGCCAAAATATAATTTAAAAAATATATATATAATTCACCATCATGTCTTTATTCTAACAGATATTTCATATTTCATGTAATATTGTGCTTTACAGCTGCTTCCTCTTCATTTTTCTCTTTAGGGAGTCAGGTTGCAGCAGAGTCTGGTGAAAATATATTAAACCATTTTAAAGATGTTATTATGTTGGAGTTGGGAAACATCTGTGAAATCACAAAATCCAGTTTATGAATTAAGAGTAAAATTTGCTCTGCTGAGGTCCAGTAAGGAGTTAGGATGCTGTTTGAACAAAGATAATAATCATCACACCAATCAATAAATATCCATTTAAAAATGTGACTCACCATGAGGTTATAAGCTGACTTGAAAACATTCCCTTTTTTAGAGTCAAAGTTATACATGTTATAATTTTGGAGTTGGGAAACATCTATGAAATCACAAAATACAGTTTATGAATTATGAGTAACATTTACTCTGTTGAGGATCCGTAAGGACTTAATATGCTGCTTGAACAAAGATAACCATTGTCACACCAATCAATATAAACTCATAAGAAAATGTGACTCACCGTACACCATGAGGTTATAAGCTGACTTGAAAACATTCCCTTTTTTAGAGTCAAAGTTATAAATTCCTGAGTGGTTCTTCTGCAGGTTTTTAATGGTAAATTTTCCGGTGTTTTTGTTCCAGTGAAGTTTGTCTTTGTAAATTTCCTCTAGTATCTCAACTTCCCTGTTATTCACAAAAGCAGTGTTTATTGAGTTATGTACAAGAAATCCAAACTCCGTCAGAGTCGGGCAGAGTGATGTTTCCTCCAACAACACCTGTCAGGTTCTTCTTCACGTCTTCAGCAGCAGATAAAATCATCCCTGTAAAACATCCAGAAAAACAACAGTCAGCTGCTGCAACATGCTCATCATTATGTCAGGAGATGATTTTAAATCCATGTCAGAAGGAATTTTACAGGGAATGTAATTTAAGATCTAATGTGGCACAAATCACTTTGAATCAACTGAATTACCAATATTTTGTTATTTATCAATATTTTCATACATTTATCTATTTTTCTTCTAAATGTTATTAAAGGTTTTGATTATACCAGGGTTGAGTTCATGTAAAAATAAATTTGAAATGACATATTTTGTATGAAAATATTATTGTTTTAAAGTCATTTTTAACTTTTCACTACAAGTCAAAGAAATATTATTATTCTAAATTCTGGTCCTTTAAGAAAATCAATAAATCTGTATAAAATGATGCTCTAACTTCATGATGCTGTTGGTCACATTTAAAGTTCTTTCAACCCATTTCGAGGCACAGCTGCACATACAGCTAACAGCCTCATTTCAGTTCTTCACTTACCAACACAAAAGAAACTAATTGTCCTCCATGTCTCCATCTCAGTGTGCGATATTGTTCGTTCCTCCTGATTTTTTTCCAGCACGCTGCAGTAAAAGCAACCGGCTGCCTGCTGTGAGACTCGTCAGGACAGAATCAGGTTTAGACCAGATCAGTGCAACGACTTCCTGCATGAAACAGTGATAATACTCTGAGAGAACTGAGTGCTGGCTGTCATAATTTCAGCTGCATCCTGTCAGAATAACCACACACACACCGTTTCCACATCTTTGTTCTTGTGCAATTATCTTTTTACCTGTTTCAGAGGCAGTAAGCTCCTGTTCTCAGTATAATAAAACAAGACAAGACAAGATTTATGACTCGCAGAGGAAGTTTTTGACCAGCTGCCCATGCACACTGTAAAAATGTTCTCACATTAAATACAATTTTTAAAAAAAAATTTTTAAAGTGCAATTGCTAAAATCAGTTTAAAAAATTGATATTTAATAAATTTATTTAAATCCAACTTAATAATAATCATTCATAATCATTCTGCCAAAGTGTCACAAGAAGCTCCTTTGCCACTGTCAGAAAACATCTGTAGCAGCCTGCCGCAGATGCTAAACGAAGCTAGACTCTGCAAGAAGTAAAGCCTTGCTTGCTGGTCTCCATAGACACCGTTTTCCACTTCTTACTTTGTTCAGCCACTAAACATTTCTGGGAAGACGAGGGCAGCCCCTTCAGAGTGCCGACACATGTCAAACATTGTATGTTGATCCCAAAAATCTGTTATTATTGTCGCCGTTTGGTGGAGATGAGGACCTAAATGCAGAAACGAGAGCCAGGGATGCAGAATTAAGTTTTAATACAAGAATTCAACTACAGGGCAGAAAATACAGGAGGCTAAAACTAACAATAGACCAGCAACTGGGAACAGAAACCGTGGAGAATAAATACTGAGAAACAGAAGAAGTCACAGGTGAAATGGATGAAACAAACAAGACTAGGTGAATCTAATGAACAGGAACAAGAAACAAGACACAAGTGAGCTGAACAGGGAAGACTACAAACCAAAACAGGAAACCAGAACTAAAAATACAAAACACACATCATGACAATTATTCACATTAGGCTGATGTTTGGGCCAAAGTTGCATCCCTTTAACCTTAAAGCTTATTGTACAGTGTCTACTAACTATAAATACATCTGGCTTTTATTTAGAAAAAAAACACAAATTGATTTATTCTTGCTTTGATTTTTATACATTTTTTCTAATTTAAGTGTTTTAGATTTAATTCCAATTGAATAATTTAATTATTTCCACTAACCGCAAATGAAGCTAATACATGAACACACCACCTCCCAATAGATCACACAGGGGAAAAGATGAGCAACAGACTGGTGTCAGGATGTTAAAGCTCTGGTCATAAACGAGCCACTTACTGGACTTTAAAACAGCTGGTTGGTCTGAATTCTGTTTTTCTACAACTTCTGTGTTTAAAAAGACGACAGACGTGTAACCAGAGCTGTATCACCATTTTGTTTTTGGGTGGTTGCTGTGGAACTGTGTGTGAATGTGGTGAACCAGGTGTTTTCCATCTGCTAGCAAATCACTGTCCTATTTAAGAGGCAGACACACAACATTCTGGCTCTCTGGGGCTTGAATTGTGTCCAGGTAACTTCACACATGGGTTGACATGTTTTATCTTTTGTAGCTGTTTGTATGGAAGTATTTTAGGGTTGTATTGTAGGGCTTTTTGTAATAAAACTTCCCCTTTAAAACTTCATCCTGACTAACCAAATCTGTATAGATTTATTCAGAGAGATGTTATTCAAACCCTCACAAAACAAATACACAAGAACATGTTAAGTTGCTAAAATTTTCTGCTTTAATTCTTTTATACTCTTGATTAATTTATCTTAGAGACCAGAAAGAAATGCAGTCACGACAATGTTCTGCTTGCTTTTACTGTCACTTTGTGGTCAAAATGAAGAACTGCAGAAAAATTTGCTTTCATTCAGAAGTCAAAAAGTACAACAAGCTCAAGAAGGTTTTTTAAAATGTAGAAGAGAATAAAAGAAATGATTCAACCAAATGAAACAGGTCAAACAAAAAAAAATACAGACGTGAAATCGAGGAAATGATCCAAGAGACCTCGGACGCTCTGTTTAAGCTTCCAAAGTATCCAAATATTTTGGTCTCTGTGGTAAACTGTCTTATGTTCACAACACAGTTTGCACCCATCCTGACCTCTTATGTGTCAAAACATTGATTTTAAAGACCAAATTGCAAAAAACTGTAAAGATAGCAAGGCTATGGAGAACCAGCAAGCAGATCCAATCAAGAAGCTGCAAAATGGATTAATTCCAAGCCACCTTCTAAAACACATCAGACACACAGTGTGAAACGGATCTTAAGCTGTTTTACATTTTTCTCGTCATACATTCCCTGCTCACTTTATAAGGTCACACTTCCTGTTAAGTCAGACATCTAATCACCCAATCACATAGCAGCAACTTTAGTTATGTAGACATTAAAATTACTTGATGTTCAAACTGAGCATCAGAAGGAGGAAGAAAAGAGATTTATGTGGCTTTGAGCATCGTACGGTTGTCTGTCTGAGAAACTGCTGCTCTACTGGGATGGTCACACACAACCATCTCTCGGGTTTACAGAGAATGATTAAAAAAAAGAGAAAATATCCAGCGAGCAGCGGAACAAAAGGTCTTGTTGATGTCAGAGGAGACTGGGCAGACTGGTTGGAGATGATCGAAAAGCAACAGGAAGTCATATAAGCTCTGGTTCTAACCAAGATTTGCAGAACACTATCTCTGAACACACAACACATCCAACCTTGAAGCAGATGGGCTACAGCAGCAGAAGACCACACCGGGTGCTCCTCCTGTCTGCTAAGGAAAGAGAAACTGATTCAAACAGACTCATCTAAACTGGACAATAGAAGGTGGAGACTCATCAGCTCCAGCTTCACATTCAGACAGACTGGAAACATGAATCCATCCTGCCTTAGATCAACACATATTTTCATGGTCCACTTTAAGTACCTAATCCACCCAAAGATGGTTTAACCATAAATAGCTGAGTAATGTTGCTGACCTGGTTCATCCCCTGCTGACCACAGTGTAGCATCTTCTGATGGCTACTTCCAGCAGCATCATGTCACAAAGCTCAGATTCAACCTCCAACTGTTTTCTTCACTTTACTCCAAAGGCCTCCATGCTCACCAGATCTCAATCCAACAGAGCAGCTTTGGGATGCGGTGAAAGGGGAGATTCTCCTCATGAATGTGCAGACAAATCAGCAGCAACTGTGTGATGCTGTCATGTCAGTGTGGAGCAAAATATCAAGGAATGTTTTCAACTCCTGGTTGAATATATGATGCCAAGGATTGGGGCAGTTTTAAAAAACCGAAAAGGAGGCCCAACCTGGTACTAGAAGGAGAACCTGATAAAGTGGAAGGTGAGTGTGTATTCATTTGTTTCCAATACTAATAGGGATAAATATACATCATTAATACAATAAATAACCATTTAAAACTGCAAAGCCAGTGCTCACAATGGGGTATTTGTACTCAGCCTTAAATGAACATGAGTAAATATTACTACTTTGCCACCCCAGAGACAACTTCTTTCTCACAGACCCCCTGCATGTAGGAAGTACAATATTCGCTGCTCCATGACTGCAGAAAATAGGCTGAAGTTTTAAAGCTGTTAAAAGCTGCACAGTTCTGCATCCTGTGGGCCTTCCTGGATGGCTCTCCACTCCACCAGAACCTGCAGAGAGTGTTTTTACAGATTGATGTGATAATTCTCATAACTGCATTTTCAGGTGTTGCTGAACAGATGGAGGGAGGAGATCGCCTACGTGACACTTGCTGATCTTCCATCGGTCCACTTCCACTCACTGTCGCCAGATATTTGACTTAAACCGATCCAGAACTTTAAATAAACTCCCAGCTGATTGAGAAAGACCTGGTGGAGGGGAACAACTTCATCACATTGAAACAGATAGATGCATGCTGTGTTTGCGTATCACATACGGAGCCTCACCATTTCCTCCCGGCTGGTGATGATCACCAGCTCTGCTCCCTGGTTATTACACTGCCGTCTGCTATTGTCCCAGGTGTTCACTGTGGTCAGCAAGAGGTAACAGCTGCAGCCAAACTTCCTCCATCCAGTAGGGCACATTTCTGAGGAGACAGCTCATCATTTAGCTCATCTCTGGTTGGTTTATAAAATAAATTAATTAAATATAGAAACATAATCTCGTATTTCTTTCTGAAAATTCTGATTTCGTTCATTTTTATAATCATATAGGTAAACTTCAGTTTATCTATATGAGGCTGATCTTCACCAGAATCTTTCTTTAGTCTGTTCAGCTCCAGTTGTGCTCTTCTTAAACTGGTCTCAAACTGGTCCCGCTCATCTGTCAGGTTCTGGTTTCTGGTCAGAAGCTGGTTTCTCTCTGCAGTATAATTGGCGAGGTCTTCAGACAGCTGCATGAAGTCTCGGTCATCTGAGCGACCAAGAAATAGTTGTTCATTTGATTTTTTTTAGGTTTTTTTTTTTTTTTTTTTAACATAAAGAAACAATCAGAAATACATAAAAACACACACACATACACACACACACACACACACACACAACACAACAAAATGCCTCCAAACAATTCTACATACCACAAAAAAGAATAATAATTATCATTATCACATTTATTATGCAGACAGCAATGTCACATATTAGTAATGAACACTAAGCAATACAATACAGTATTATTTATTCTCCTTATTCATAAATATTCATAAAGGTGTTTAATACTGTCATTATTAGTGAAATTAAGAATCATGACATCCTTAGCTCTCACCAAGCACAATTTTGTCATTTTGTTTATGTCTGATATGAGGATACAGGGAAACCTTCACAGCTCCCTCTCATTGTTTCAGTACTCACAGGTCACAGCGACGCCTACGACCGAGACCAGCAGAACGAAACACAGCACTCCCAGACAAACTGTGGCCACTTTAAACTGAGACCAGGTTTCAGTTTCCTCCTCAGCCACAGACTCTGCCCACACCGTTATGGATTCTGCAGGTGCACAGTTAGACAGCTTTCATGTGACTATACAGACGAAGCTGCATAAAAAAAACATCCTGTGAAGATCTTAATCATTAAATATGCTCAACATGTTGAGTGCAATTTTAAAAATATCCCGATACACATATACAATCACATATTCATTCATTTTAGCTCTAATTATACAGCACTTCTAATGGCACATGAGCGTAGCCCAAAAGCTGTACGGAATAAAAAGGATGAAAATAAAAACAAAAATTAAGAGTTTACATCTGAAAACACAAAAGGCCAAAACAGATAAATTAATAGGAAGTTTCTCAAATAGAAACATTTCAACTCGTTACACACACAAACCAGCAGCTAATTCCACAAAAGATGGACCTGGAAAATATAGTTTCTGCCTCCCATTGTGGTCCTTAAAATCCTAAAAACTACAAGGAGATCAGCAGGTTCAGAGAAGCTGCTGATAGGATGATATAAGACTTTCTGTAAAGGATGGAGCTGAACCGTTGACTGCTTTATGAGTACTGAGAAGAATTATATAAAAATCTCTAAACTTAACACGGAAACAGACACGTGGCTGCAGAGTGACAAAGTATTTGGGCAACCTACTCAAGAGAAAAAAAGCACGTTCTGGTAGATTTTCAGTGACATTCTGGGGCAAAATGTCCCTGATCTTATGCTCCTGAAGGAAAACTGCTGTTTTGGATGCACAACGTTCCAGTTGTCTGACTGAAGTAATGAGTGCTTAAATAATGACTTCCATTTTAGTTTAATTCAGTTCCAGCACATCCAGACCTTAATATTTGTAAGATTGTAATATTTTTAAATAAGGGTTTTTGTGTAGAGTCCACAACCCTAGAGTTCGCTTGGGTTTGTGAATGTGTTAATTTACAAGCATAAAATCTGTCTGATACATATTATCTGAACCAGTTGAGAGCAGAATCCTGATGACGATGTGTGTTAGAGTCTGTATAAGGACACGGTAAATGTTGGGAAAGCTTATTCCCCCCACTTGCAAATACAAATAATACAAATATTATACAAATATTCACCATGTATCTCATTTTAATGACAAAAACGTTATAAGATTTAAATTCATAATTTTTAAATAAAAAAAAAAAAAAAACAAAAAAAAAAAAAAACAACAATTTTGACCTTAAAAGTCCCTCTGGGATTCAAGTCATATTTATGGGATTAAAAACAATTTATTTTAAATCATAATGACTTCTAATCCTATAATATTGACATTTTATAATTACTACTTATCTTATAAAAAATAACTTTCTATTCATAAGTATGACTTTTTGTGATTAAGATTTTGGGTCTCAAAATTAAGAAATAAATTGTCCATATTTTTCATTTACAAGAGACTGAGCTTTCATAAAATATAAAGCAGTTCCTCTTTCAGCATGAACATTTTACCAATCAGGATATCCACTGTTCCTTTACACAGTGTAACAAATTGTAATAATCTTTTATAATTTTTTTAAGAAAAACTGACCCAAATTGCACAAAATTTGTCAGCTTGATGATCTGGAGCATTCAAGTGTGTTAACACAAGCAGGTAGAGAAAAAAACACAAGTTGTCAAAGCATGCAAACAATTGAACTATAAAGCAAAAACACACGAAAAACTATATTAAAAAAATACACATAAATATTGCAAAATATAAAGTGATTTTTAGTTTTAATTTAATCTTAATTTAATTAAATTTAAAACAGATCAACGCAGTTATGGGGACACGCAAAAACCTCTGAAATGAGTTTAACTTTGTTCAAAGGTATTTTCCGAGATGTCTTGTATGAATCAATTTGACTAGTTTCCATTAAAATAAAAAGATATCTGTAAATATTATTTATAGTTTTTTAGCATAATTAAACTTCTTTCACAATTCTTTCCTAAAATCTGAACCAAATGCAGCTGAAATGACAGCTTTAATTTGGGCATTTGTATCAGACTTTTTAATCGATCTGCAGCCAACAACATCATCAGTTGTGAAATGTGAAAAAATAAATGTTTGGCAACGCAGAGGATAGAAATGTAGCATGTTGTTGTGTAAAATGTGTTTTCAAAAGTTGAAGAACCATAAAGAAGCCTGAGTTACATATAGAAGCAATCAGTTACGTGTTTATTCGTGTTTATTTAATTGTCGAGCTGAAAATGGCCTGTTGTGGTTTAACTTTCACACTATGCCTCATTTTTTATTTTACAGGAATTTAAAAAGAAAAACAGCACTTGCAAGTCTGCTCTCAGTTTCTCACATTGTTTATATTCATATTCTTAAATAATCTTTAATAACATCAGATCTGTAAACTGTTGGTCTAATAATTATTCACAAATTATATAAAAAGATAATGGACAAGATACTTAAATCTACTTTTTTAGGCTTTCTTTGTTTTTTTGTTTCTTTTTTTTTTTAAAGGAGTTAATGAAAAATAAATATTTTGTTGGCTTTCAGACCAGTACAAAAAAAAAAAAAAACAGTTCTCAAAGTGTTTACGGTTGTTTTATGGACATACCGCTCGCAATTTTTTGGTCCACAGTGTAACTCAGGTCGTCCAGGTTGACATAAATCTCTTCTTCTGGCTCCATCTCAGCAGCTTCTTTCAGTCTAAGTTGTGTTGAACGTGTCAGTGTAAGAATCTGGGGGAGTTCTGTAAAGTCACAGGTGCCAAACGGGGCATTCAGGGAGTCACATGGAAGTTTCTGTTCCCTGTAATCTGGTCAATGTAAATATTTACATCCTCAAAACCAGAAAAGACATTCATTTTCCCTTTGTTCAATCACTCAGCAATATGCTTTGTATTTTTAAAGTTGAAGTATTACTGTTATTACTGTATTATTAAAGTATTACTTTACTGTGAATAAAGTTAATAATAATATAAAGTGTATAAAGATCACATACCTCATCTGTGGATCACATACCTCATCCTGGTTGTTGCTCTGGGCTCAGATGTGGCTGTGTGCCTACTGGGAAGCTGACACACCTGTCTTCCAACTACTGGTTTAGAACCAATCAGATTTCTGGCCACACCATAGCACTGAGACTCCTCTAATGTAGTAAATGTATTCAATGGCATCTGCTTGAACGGTCGAGTCCTGGTACTGGTGGATTCACTTTTCTAGGCCTGCTGGGAAACTGGGTTAGACTTTCTGAAACGGCACTGATCTGGTTTTATTTAAAAGACAAAGACACTTTTGTGTTTTCAGAGTACATCTGAGAAAACAAAAATACCCTGTGGAGTGCCGCAAGGCTCCATCGTGGGGCCACTGCAGTTCAGCATTTACATGCTCCCACTTGCTAAAATTATGAAAAATGCTAAAATTTCAATGTGTTGCCACTTTCTTACTGCTTGGTCTGGGCAATGAAATATGATGGTTTTATCCTTTATACTTATATGTCTAAGAAGACAGAAGGGGGAAATTTCCAGACTTTAAACTGTATAATAAAAATACAAATGTTTGAAAGCAGGTTAAATACATTTGTTACAGAAATTTTATTACAGAACTAATATTATCCAACTCTGTGCTGAATAATCTGCAGGGACGAACGCTCTCTGTCTCAGGTTTAGTGTATGTGTAGACAGAGTGTCTTGAAAGGGAACATAAAAGCTTTCTCCAGACACTTGAAGCAAACCATGACGCCATGAGAAAGTTACTCCAGAGATGGATGTTTATAGATGCAGGAATCAGTGCTTTCCAGACAGGAATCTGAATGCATATTAATGTTTTCACAAATGTCTCATAAAATCTCATTTGGGTCATTATGTTACAGGGTACAGTAAATTTCTGAGTTAGAGAAACTGGAATAGTTGCTTCTTTGTGTGAGCCAAAAAAGCAACTTTAATGTGTGTGTTTAATCTTTGCTTTTATTCTGGACTTTGTGTCTGTAAATCTATAAAGCATATTTCTATGGTGATTTTATTGCTATGAATTACATGAGAGGCATCTATGTTTCTGCCAAATGATTTAAACAGATCTAATGTCAGAAGATCTGATTATTTTCTTAAAACATATCAGATTTAATAAAACAAGTCAGCAACAACTAAGTTTGAAAATGATTTCATTTATGACTCAGTTCAACATTAAAATATAAAAATAAAAGTTTAGATTAAAATCTGTGTGGTCAAAATGAAGGTTAGGATCTTTTCTAGACCATTAAAATCATAATTCAGTGTTTGTACAGTTTGAAAAGTTCACTCCAGGACTTTCATCTATGAGGACAGGTGAAAGATGCTGCAGAGATGCTCTCAGTGTGATGTCTTCAACAGTCTAGTACACATAATCCAGCATGATGTGCGTACGTGGGTAACTCTGAGTCCTGCATGGCATCATCTGCAGGACAGTTTGGCTCCAGTCCTGAGTTAAGACGTTCCTCAAGCACCAGCTGAAGCATTTGGCTGCCAGGTAGACAGCTCCAACACCCAGAAGGAACTTAAAAAGGCTGAACCCTCCACCTCCACCCCTCTTCTTGTCCTCTTCATCAAAAGCTGGAGATAGAAAGCCAAGAAAAGGTCAATAAGCATTTAAATATGACCTATGACTGTTTCCACCTTCACATATACATCAGGTAAAAAAGAAAACACACACGTTTTATGTTTCTCTGTAAATATACTTCTAAGGCAGGGGTGTCAGAATCCAGTGCTCGAGGGCGGAAATCCGGCAGGTTTTTGTTGTTTCCCTCCACTAACACAGCTGATTCAAATCAATGGATCCAGCAGCTTCTTGTCAACCTGTTTGAGTGTCGGACAGGTGTGTGTTGGAGCACAGAGACAATAAAAACCTGCAGGCCTCCAGCCCTCCAGGACTGCAGTTTGACACCCCTGTTCTAAGGGGATTGCTGACAAGGATTTTTCAATAAAAGTCAGTAACAATAATCCATCAGTACTCTGATGTAAACTTTGGATTTTGGACTGTAGTCACCATAAAAACACAATGTGAAAACCTGCTTCCACTGATCAATGTTGCTCTCAGACCATTGAGTCCTCTGGATGAGTAAAAAAAAAAAAAATTCATATATTTTACAGGTAAATTTCCAAAATTAAATCCTTTACAAATTACCTGCTATTAGTCTGCATTGTGCCAATAAAATAATATTAAACTGCCACAGCTTCAGTTACTAGAAAAATACATTTCTATACATCTGTAAAATAAGTTAATACATTTTTTATTGATTAAAATAAAATATTTGTGAATCAACCTAATTGTAAATAAGCTCACAGCAGAACCTTTCTGGACTAAAATCCCAAATTCCCCCCAGAGCTGATATCTACCTTTGTAATCCAGCCTCCAGCTGTAATCCGGGTAAAAAACCCTCATAGGTCTTGGTTTCTTGACCGCCCTTGGCTTCTTTTTTTTCCTTTTAACTTGCCTATAATTGACCACAGCCTCACTATTGTGTGAGTTTATGTTATAGCCATACTGGTCATAGTTGTAGGAGTCAAAGTTCATGTTCAGATGCTGTCTGAAGGCTTCATAGAAGAATCCATAGTGATCATTTTGCATCATGCTAAGCATTAGCTCTGCTGAAGGGTCTGAGTTGTAAATTAGTTCCGTATTCTCAAAAATATTTGCATTCCCATAGTAACCCATCTGAATGAGAAAGCTGCTGATGTCCAGCTGAGGGTTCTGCAGAGCTCGGATCAGCTCAGGTCTGACTTCGTAAGTCTGGTCAGGTCGGAACCTCCCAAAGGCGGCGCTGTCGTGCTCGGTGATATAAACCGCCTTCACCACCCTGCTCCTCATCCGGTAACTGATGATGACGCGGTCCTTGTTGGAGAAACTGTAGTCACCATCAACGCCGTAATTTTCCCTTACAAATGTCGGCAGGTGTGCAGAGGATGGGTACGTTTCTGTGTTCAGGTTACCGACCACAAAGTATGCAAACTGGAGAGAAAGAAAGATTAAAATTAGATTGGAGTGAGAATCATTACAGAGCATCTAAAACATCTTCATGGATGGTGAAGTAGGAAATGAATAATTTGGTATAATATTCACATCTAGTAGCTGTGATGCAGGGCATGTTACAGATCTGGAAGGCTGAGCTGATGCTAAAAAAG
The DNA here is from genome assembly GCF_933228915.1 of Telmatherina bonti. Lineage (NCBI taxonomy): Eukaryota > Metazoa > Chordata > Actinopteri > Atheriniformes > Telmatherinidae > Telmatherina > Telmatherina bonti. The sequence goes on from NC_136621.1 coordinate 16,212,605, forward strand.
CAGCAGTGAACTTTTCTGTGCTTAAGAGCACATATTTCAACTCAAATACCCCGATAAAAAAAAACACATTCATCACAGTTACATGACTTTGGGTTTGAACATATTTTATACCTCCAGGATCTGCTTCATTGCAGTACCAGCCTTTAAAGTAGAAATAAACAGGTCCCCCATCTTCACCTCCACCACAAATTCACTTCATTATGCGTTTACTATCAGGCATTTGAAACAGACACCTTACCAACTTGAAATCATTATCAGTAAATTTAAAGTTCACTTAAAAATAAGAGCGAATAACATTCTTGCTTGGTCACTGTTTATCTGTGTGCTATATCTACAAAGTATTGCTACTAATTAGATCTGTTTTGTTATTTTGGTTGCCTTAATGGTGCTATATCTATTCATTTGACATGAATTTAGCCTCATAATCTGATATCTGAAGCTTTCCTAAAAAATAATGTCTGAATTTGACATGGACTTAAAGGGTTCAGCTTCTACCTGTACTGCTGAAAACTTCATCGATCTCTGCTTTCCTAATTTAATGTTCAGATGGGTTAATAAATCAGTATCTAAGCCACTTTTGGGACTGATTCTAAGACAGGATGGAAGCAGAGTCGCCAGATCAATAACAACTTACAAATATCGCAACACAAAACCTCATTTACACAGTCAGAGTTTTCTGTAAAAAGTCGTCACATCTGGAACACCATTCCAAAACTAAATAAAAGATAGGCCATTTTTTTAAAACTTTCATAGCAAATGTTAAAATTTTGTTGCATACAAAGTAAGAATGAGCCCACCTTGGAAATGTAAAAAAGGTCAGCTCAATCATGTTGTTTGTGGAATAATTCTTTAGATTAAATTAACTGGACAGAAATGAGGTGAATTTAGTTTTCTGGACATTTTTGTCTGTAAGTCTGGTTTTATTTCCCTTTATTCTTCCTGTTGGAAAAGCCCAATCGGGAATCAGTTGTGAATTAGCTTAATGCTATAAATTAAAAATCAGTTGCCCCTTCTACGTCTTCTGTGTTTCTATAAAAACTAAACTAATAAAAAAATATTTACATTGAAAGAACACCAGCAGGTGAAAACATAAAAAATTATTTGGGGGGGGGGGGGGGGGGGGGGGGGGGGGGGTTTCAAAGGTTTAGTATTATGGCTGAAAAAGCAACAGCCTGTTTGGCTTTAACTTTACTTTAATTTCTGAATTGAGGCTCTCCAGACATGAAAAATATGTTTTTCATGTCTGACTTATTTATCTAATTTGGCCCTCTTGAAATGTATATTTTATATGTGCATTTTGGTCATAAAACAGTTCTAAAACGCCGTAGAACAGAAGTTTATATTTGAAATAAGAAGCTAAGATTTTGCAGAGTGTCAGAGGATGGTTGTGTTAAAATTTGGGGAATTTGTCAACAGAAACAGTGTAATCAATTGTGTTTGTGGATATTTTAAAGTTTTAACTAGTTGATGGACACAACGAGAGCAAACAATGACTTTCTAGAGGGAAAGTTTGCTAACATAGATAGTGGTTTTTTTTGTTGTTTTTTTTTTTTAGTAGAAGCATCACAAACCTGTCTCACTCGCGCTTGAGTTTGCAGCACAGGTAAAAGGTCTTCCATGTTTCCAAACAGGTGGAAACCGTAGATGCCGGTCTCCGGTTGACAGTCTGACACCAGCTGAGTAAATAGGTCCAGTTAATGCTTGTTAGTTTCTCTGTTCCTACATCACACATATGTGAATGAGTTATCGTATTTACCTTCATGACTTCCATTAAGTTATCGAGCTCACAGATCACGCAGTCGTTGGCAAACCAAAACAGCAGCTGGAGGCCGTGACGTGGAAAAGGACGTCCAAATCCTGACGCTATCAGCTGCTCCAGAGTGCAGAGCTGGCTCTGGACCATGGTGGACCCCAGAATTCACGTGCACGCGAGCTCCTGATCACATGCAGAAACATAAATATATAAACATTAACAATGTGTGCATTTCTTTCAGTGTTTATAGTAAAGTTTGATGTTTTTACACTGTTAACAGTAACACAAACTAAATAAAACAATCTGCAAAAAAGTGTTTCAATGACTTTGCAATTATTGTGCAAAAAATGTAGAACAGTAAGAAAATGAAGCACGTCGTATATTTTAGGTTTTTCTTTAGTTCAGACTTATTCGGGTCTATATCGGAAATAAAAAGAAAAATTAAAAATGAAACAAAAAAAGGTATTTCATCAAACAACAATTATTGTAATGACCTCTGAGAACAGGCACTTGGCTTCCAAATGCAAGAGGAATAACTAAAAACAACTTTTTCTATAACTTTACTTATACGGTAAGGTGGATACAGGTCTGTAGAAATCCATAATGTTCAAATATAAATTACTCTTATTCAGAAGGAACCTCACCACCGCCATCTGAAGAGAGTAAATCACCTTATTTAAAAGCTCAGGCTCAAAGAAACCATGATATGTTTTTGAAAGCGATGTGGGAATCGGACCTACAAAGGAGGGTGTTGGGTTTAACTGTGAGAAAAACTCAAGATTTTGTTTTCAGTGGAGCAACAGCATCAATGGCTGATTTAAGTTTGCAGTTAAATTGATCTACCATAAAATCACAAAATACAAGTAACAGCTGAGCAGAGGTGCAGTGTAAAATATTAATAAAATTTGAAGCCACTTCAGAGGTAATAAATCGCCCCAGTTCTCACTGGTGATTCCTGCTGATTAAAACTAGTGATGTTAAAAAACATACAGTAGTGGTCCTCTGTTGTTGACAGATATTTAACCATAATTCATACACATAAGAAACTTACACACAAGCATATTTACGTGTGTATTGACAATGTTGCTTTGACCATTTCTGAAGTAGAACATGCTTAAACGTAGGCTATTAAATTATTACGAGTTTAACTTTTTTAACAAAGAAAAAAAAGAAGACATGGAAACATTCCTTGTAAAAAAAAATCTGCCTAATTTGTCCTAACAAATAATTCAGTGATATCAACAATATCTAAATGTGCCAAATATTCTGGATCCATACTAAAGAAGTTGTCACGTGATGTAACATTTATCACAGGATGTCGCACTTACGTCAGTTGTAATATATAAATGGGGAAATATGTGAAAACAACGTCTAAAATGGAAACTGTATCCTATCATAAATGCTGCTGACTTTCACTGTGCAAAAACCCCCAGAATCCAGATATCTTTGCCTGGATACCCTCAGATATGGCTCAAGCATGGTGATATCTGTCCTGGATACTCTCCAACCATGACAGCTTCAGATGTCATGTCAGGAGCATATCAACTCCCGGTATGGGACCACTTTGATACTAGTAGAATCTGTAGTTCAGATTTTCTCCGGATATGGGATATGGGTCAAGGCCCATATTCGGAGAGTATCCCTAAACTAGAGATATCCGGACAGGATATTTCAAGATTCTAATAAAGTAAAATCTAGTAATTTCTGATGTTAATGTAGCCATCATATCTGGGCTCATGATTCTGTATATGTAGCCTGTATCCATATTTGCAGACCAAACACAAGTGATATCTGTAGTCCGGATATCTCCAGATTCTACTCATGTCAAATCTGGTGATATCTGATGTGGATATATCCATCATATCTGGAGTCAGGATTCTGTATATGTGGCCTGTAGCCATATTTGTAGTCCAAACACAAGTAATATCCATAGTCTGGATATCTCTAGGTTCTACTTAAGTCAATCCTGGTGATTTCTGATGCCAGGATAGCAGTCACATAAGAGGTCAGAATTCTGACATATATTCTAAATCAACAATATTCAGGTAAAAAGGACAGCAAACCATTTTATGCCAAAAATTTTAATTACAAAAATGAATTCACAATAAATATTTCAAAATAAACACCATACTTCACTAGCAAACAATATCAACAGAATACAAAATGCAGCAGAGAAAGGAAGTCTCCTAAGAGTCCTTATTACTTTCTTCCTCCACAGCATATTCATAGCAGCTTTTTGCAGGACATGGACAGCAGTCTGTGAAGCCAGCACAGTATCTTGCAAGTGTTGACCTCGGTGCGATTCCCTTCCTCTTCTCATACAAGGCCTTTAGGCATCTACTGATGACCGCAGTGAGCTAGATAGAGTCCCACTTTGGTGAGGGTTAATTATAACATGGTGTTTCCTCCTTGCTTTCCTGAAGTTTGCTTTTGCTCCTTTTCAATATGTGAGGTCATCCGGATGTCCTTGTCAATTTTCACCCGCTTCTTGAATAACTGTGGAAAAACAAGAAAAACAAATTAATTTCAGTTTTCTCCAAACTATATCTATTTAAAAATAATCAAAAGACAAATGCTTTTAATTTTTTTGTCAGTGGAAAAACTAAACTTGAAGGTGAAGCGTATAACTTTCAGTTATATTCATAGCCAAGACATCAGTTTAGATATTACAGATGAGAGGTGAGTACTGGGCTTTGTCAGAGGGTCTGTAGACATCAGGTATCTTTAAAACATGGGACAGACAGATGGAAAACAAGAATACAGCTCTTTAAAGCACACAGACACAGGTGAATTTTTTAGGTGCACCTACACACAAGCTACACAAGTGTTTATCATTACATGGGATTCTTTGACTGAGGATGAGGTATTCACACCCAACTATGACAGACCGTATACTCAAAGTATTAAGTTAGGTTAACTAATTCATTAACCACAGGCCATGTCTGGATATATTGTTGTAGTAAAACTATGCCTCTATCAATTACTACTTATTAAATTTTAATTACCTCGGAGCACCACTCATCACTTTTACTTAACTTAAGATTCAGGAGGATGAGAAAAACCTGAAATATACTTAATTCAATAAACACAGTCTCACTTAAAGTAGTAAATTCTCAGAACGAATGAACCAGAAATTGTACATTCAGAAATTATGACAAGAACGGATGAATTGATTATACATATTTATTACAATGATGGTAAACATACAGCAGTGAAAATGAGCAATGATGGAGAGGTTATTGGTGAGATGGTCAAGTGAATTTGTTTACAGGGATTTTCATTTATGATAGTAATAATGAGAGGTAAAAATGAATTGAATGAAATGGGGCAGAAAGGAACTGGTTGGAATTGAAGCAATTAAATCGGTATCGTTATTTCACTTAAATCTTTGTTAAAATTATACTTAGTGTTTGGATGAGAATTCAAATTTATACTTTGGTTAAATTTGATGTACTGTTGAACACCACAAGTGATATCAAAGCGCTATGAAGATCCTACTTTTTCCCGCTGGGTCAGTTGATGGAGCCGGCGGACCGGGTGGTTCTGTCCTGGACTGCAAGTCTCCGGGAAATGGACCTTCTGGCGTCGGGAGAAGTAGGTCTGGAGCTGCTCTGATGAACGGGTTGGGATCTCTGTCCAGCAGAATCCCAGAGCCAAGGGCGGTGTTTCTCGTACTCAAATTATTCCAAAGGTTGTGTTCCACGCGTACTGTCTGAGGGTAGGCAGTACTTGTACAGACGCAAAAATTAGTGGAACTGCGGTTCTGGTGAATTACTGATCTCAAAAAGGAAAAATAAAAATGTTCGCTGGGTAAACTTAAACAAGGCTTGTTTCGCCTTCAACACAAATATTACTTTTCTGTTCGAACTTATCTCGTTAAGATCTTACGCGCACAAAAGAAGAGAGATGGAGTAAACTTATGAGAACAAAGAAACAGCTGCGTACAGCGGAAAGTTGCGAGAGGGCAACGAACTTAAGTCAAAGTACAAGAATTACGGCGATCGAGAGTCAAGGGCCGAGAGAGAAGAACCACGGAGGACAAAAACAAAAAGAAGAGAAGAAGAAGAAGTGCTAAGTCCAGAGCGCGGGTCCATTTAACTGGACCCTTCCTCCTAGGTCCTGACCAATCGCAAACCACTAATCGTCAGAAGGCTGGTCAGTCTTACCCAATCAGGTCAGCTTTGATTGTTAACCAAGAGGGTAGGAGTGATTCAGGTCTTATTTCACTGCGGGCCCTGGTTCCTTTCTCCCATTTCATTAACATGATCATGATAATCAAATTATTAACTTTGTTTCTTAGCTTTAAGCATGGCAATCAACATTCTGGGGACTCATGCAGATGTTTTGTTTGCTTGAAAAGGGAACATTTACCAATAGTAATACTTTTACACATGAAACCCAATTGTTGCATATTTCACATATTTCTTATCAAGTGTGGATTAATCCATTGGCATGACTTGTCTTCCTCAGCCGATGAATCCTGAAAGAGAGTTACATTCTTATCCATTCCTATTATTTGCTTAGCAGGGGTTCCAAACTTGGAAAGATATATCCAACATTATGCAGTAAAGTGTTCATGATTGATTCTGATGTGTGATCAGTTCAAGGATTTAAATCACATATGAGAATGAATAAAAGGGAAACTTCAGTCAAACCTATCAACAAAAATCATGTAGGCTACATTAAACCAGTTAGTGAAAGGAGATTTAAGACACAAAGAAGTGCATCTGGAGTTTCTTCCTGTGGGAAGAGGGGTGGATCTGTCACCCAGAATGTATATTCGGGGAGGATCAAAGCAGAGTTGCCGGGTCTCTCTCCTGGCGCCGTTGAGTCTTATCTGGAGGTGTAAAGGTGTCATTTTGACAAGAGCCAGTTGCTTAGTTCGATGTGACATTCCGTATCTATTGACCTAAGGGACTGTAAATTGTGTTAGAGGTTTTGTTCAGACCATCTGGTTTGGGGTCTGCAGGAGGTCCTGAAAGAGAAATCTGGAGGTAAATGTGAATTGTGTGTTTATCTGGGGGGGGGGGAAGAAAAGAAAACTAATACACCCGAAGCCGTCCTCCTCTTTCGGGTCACAAAAGGTCATTTTCTCCAGTCCTCTAGGATGACACCCCCCTGACTGCAAGAGGAGATCAAGAGCCCATAATTTAATCCTGCCAAGGAGAAAAAGAAAAGGAAAATAAAAGTTGTTTTATTCCTCCTGGAAGAGCCTTGGAGGCTACATTGTACATATTACCAGACTCAGTATAATGCACCTAAACTTTCCTAAAACTTTTGTATAACTAAACCTTTATAGACACACATATATATATATATATATATATATATATATATATATATATATATATATATATAATTTTTTTTAACATACTTATATATATATATATATATATATATATATATATATATATATATATATATATATACTTATATATATATATATATATATATAAAGTATGTTAAAAAAATTATATATATATATATATATATATATATATATATATATATATATATATATATATATATATACACACGCACACACACACACACATACACACACACACACATACCACGTTATAAACAGCATTCAGCACATGATGTTTCACTGCACACACACACACACACACACACACACACATATATATATATTTTTTTTTTTTTAAAAAACCTTGGTAAAATGCAACTCTGAATTGTTAATGTCTGGCTTATCAAAGTTAAGGTAAAGAGACATTTGCAGATTTAATTTAAACAACTTACCTGATCAGCATATTTCTCCTCCTCCCTGCTCCCATCTCTCCTACATGATGTTAACTGTTCATTCTTCAGGCTCCTTCTGGTTTTAATTAACACAAGAACGCATATGACGTTGGCAGATTGGAAGAATTATTTCTATAATAGAACACACCAACATTGTTGCGTGATTGAAAGAGGTAGTTTTAACTGAAAATATCCGCACGTGCCCCCGCCCCTCCCGGACCCGGTGTGGGCTTCTCTGCGATGCTGGAATGAGAAGGACGTCTGAACTTCACGCAAACTCCTGCGTCGTCGCGCCTTGTTGGAGAGTGTCAGCATGCTGCAGTCGTTCATGTCTCCCATTCTTTGTTTTATTTGTTCAGTATTCACTTTAGTTTTTCTTAGCTGTTCTTTTTCGACTTCTTCCTAAGGAGCGGCTCGTCAGCGTCCCGCCATTATTTTCAAACAGTCCGGTCATGTGACTTTGCAGCCAATAGACAGAAAGCAACTCTGGCACGCCAATGATGCAGCCAATCACATTTCTTTTTACTGGAGCTTTGGAAAAACGTCATGGACATAGTTGCTAACACAAACTGCTTTGCATGAAGTTCTGATTTTAAAATCCTCTGAAGTGATGAGAGAAATATGACAAAAACAAATAATAATCAAGTATGAGATTAAATTAAGAGAAACCTCGCTGAATGAAATGTTCTGTATTTTTTTTTATTAAGCTCTTTATTTCAGATGTTTAACTCCTTGTGTCTTTTTTTTTTATTTTTACATTGATATAATTTACATTAGTCAGTGACCCAATCACACTTCCCCATTTAACATCCAATTTCCCAGGCCTTTAGATAATTCAGGAAATTCAGGATTTGTCCAACAGATTAGTTTGGAGTCATTTAATTTTTTTTGCTTGCTGTTTTAAAAAAAAGTAGCATGTCTGTGGAAGGAAATACAACTGAAGCCTTTGCCATCACTGTGGAAAGGATGTTTTGGTCAGCATTTTACCGCCATCAGAAATGTGAAAAGTGGTAAGTGACCCTTTGCTGTTACACCATAACACAACAATGATATTTAGTATTTAGCAATTATTTCCCTCCCCTATGTCTAGCCATCTTACACATTATTTGAGATTTACTTGCATTATTTTGTTAATCTGCTTTCTTTCAATGTAATCTGTTTGTTGGAATTCAGCACCACACCAACCATTGCCACACACATGTAGATGTAGAACATCTGTGTAACAAATTAAATTGCAGAATTATCAAGAACGGTTCCAATGGGTTAGAGGGGTTTAGAGCTGTAGCAAGCACTGCTCTTAAATGTCTGTAAAACAAAATTATACACAATGATAACAGCTGCTGATGCATCTGTTGTCATTGTACTGCATGTTTTCAGTCAGATGGAGGAGAGAGGCAACATGGATATTGGCAGAAAGTGTGTAGGTAAAAACGTTTCGTCGGTCAACAATAACTTCCTGTTATAGCAGACAATGTGAAAACTTGGCTGATTATATTATGTTTTTTTTTTCCACTCAGTTGATAAGACTGCCATACCACATTGTTGATTACACTGATGACTCTAGGAAGTCAACAGGTAATGTACTGAAAGTTGCACTTGATCTAAAACTATACATACGTGGACAGAATTGATGGTTCCCTTCAGTCAATGAAAGAAAAACTTACAATGGTCACAGTAATAACTTGAATCTGACTAAAATAATAAAAATTCTATGAAATTTAACCAATGAAAGTAAAACATTGTTTTTCAGCCATGCTTTAACATAATTATATGAAAATAAACTCATGAAACAGGCGTGGACAAAAATTATGGAACCCTTAACTTAATATTTGGTTGCACAACCTTTTGAGGCGATCACTGCCATTAAATGTTTCCTGTAACTGGCAATGCACCTCTCCGCATGTATTTTGGCCCACTCCTCAGCAAACTTCTCCAGTTTTCTCAGATTTGAAAGGTGCCTTTTTCAGGTGCCATGTCTCAACCCCTTCCAAGGATGCTAAATAGGATTTAGGTCAGGACTCATAGAAGGTGACTTTAATCCAATGTTTTCCTCTTAGACATTCTTGTGTTAGCTGAGTGTTTTGGCCCACTGTCCTGTTGCAAGACCCATGACCTGCAACTGATACCAAGCTTTCTGACACTGGCAAGCACATTTCTCCCTAGAATCCCTTGATACTGTTGAGATTTCATTGTACCTGCACAAATTCAAGACACCCTGTGCCAGATGCAGCAAAGCAGCCCTCGAACATCACAGAACCTCCTCCATGTTTTCCGGTAGAGACAGTGTTGTTTTGGCCTACTTGGCAAACAGTTCCATTTCATATAGGCCCACTGACTCATTACAAGATTGTAGACACCCGTGATGCTAATTAGTGGACACACTTTGGATTAACATGTTCCTTTGGTAACATTGTTTTCAGTCTTCTCTTGGAGTACCGTCATTTTTGTCCATGCCTGTTTCAGGAGTTTATTTTTTCATAGAATTCTGTTAAAGCATGATTGAAAAGCAATGTTTGACTTTCACTGGTTAAATTCATTAGAATTTTTATTTATTAATACTTTTGTCAGATTCAAATTATTTTTTGTGACGATTGTGAGTTTTTCTTTGATTGACCAACGGGAACCAATAATTTTATTCACGTCTGTAGCTATCATTTTACTTGGTACATGCCTGGTTCTATCTAGTAATTTTATAGGTATACATGGTGCACTGACATGGGAAACAAATGTCTCAACAGTAATTAATTGGTCATGAAATAGATTCTATCTGCTCAATACTTCTTTTCATTACATCCGAGTCAAGTGTAATTTACATGTTCCTAGAATGCAAGCAGATTGACGGCAGGCGAATCTGCTTGCAACACATACACACATTCAGCACACCAATTTTCAGTCTGAGTTATTTCCCTGCTTCACTGTATAACTGTTTGCTTTTTGTATTTCAGACGGTGGTATTTACAGCAAAACAGAGGAGACAAGAGTCTGTCATTTTTCAAACAATGACCCATGAAACAAAATCAGGGGAAAAAAAGAGTTTTGCCTAAAAGGTGGAAAGAAGAAAACTTATTTACTCCCATTTTACATCCAAATTACTTGCAATAACTTCATCAATACATACAACTAAAATTGTTTTACTGTAACTTTAGACTAAAGTTATACTGATCAGATCTATATGGAGAACTGTTGTTTTGTTTTTTTCCCTCCATCTGATGAGACGACCACCAACTCGCTACATTGTGAAGTCATCAGAAGATGAACATGTAATTTAGCTACTTATTTGTGAAAACATACTCTAGAGGAAAACATAAGTTCCCTCTGTGAACTTCAGCAAAACATTTGCAATTCAGTTTCTGACTTGGAAGATTTACAGAGATTAATCTGCCCTGGAAGACACCCAAAATGGCTGATTTGCATGTCATTGACTGGCATTGTGGCCAAGCCCAAAGCAATTTGCCATTGAAGTGGTCGTTGTGAGGACAATCCCTGTTACAAAAGAGAGAGCACAAGAAGGTGTAAACTTATTTACAATTTAACATGCCTCTTCTCATGGTTTCCCTTTGACTGCAGCCACAACACATTCACAATGTCTGATTTCCCCATGACGCATTTGCTATGTTCAAAGGCCTTTCATTCCACTGAGGACAGCTGCAAGACATCTAAAGTAGTCTTTTCTACAAGAAGGCAAGAAACTATGTTATATGTTTGTGATCGAACTATTAGCAAAATGTATTTAGTCATGTGCTTCGCCCAGCAATAAGTCATCCATTGATATATAACATCATATTGGTCAAATTTTTGTATAATAAGACTGATATTTAAGTATTTTCTTTGCTGTCAAATGAACTTTTCTGCTCACGTGCATGTGTTTGTAAAAAGAATATACAATAAATAACACAAAAAATGTGTTTTTAGTATTGCTCCACTGGCTTTCTGTCTGGTATCCTGACACAATATCTGCACAAGTATCCTGAACCTGCATATCAAGAAAGAAAAATATCAATGTTTTGTGACTTTACTAGAAATGGCCCAGATTTTTATAAGGCACAGAGAAATATACCCTACAGATAAATCATGATTCAGATTCTTTTTAGTATCTTGATCTCGGCTACTTCCAGACGTGACTGCAGGTCATATTCGGAGCTCATATATGACTAAAGTCAGACACACCTTGTATTTGGACACAGTATATAACCTCATGCAGTATCTTATGTCTGTATATCACCAGATATGGCACATGTTGACCACTGAGGATCTTTACCAGAAATGGTCCAGATTCTTCTGAGACCTAGTGAAATATCCCCTACAGATATTTCAAGATTCTTGCTCTGTTTATTATCTTGACCACAAATACTTCCGGACGTGAGCGCAGGTCATATCCGGAGATCAAATATGAGAAAAGTCAGACACACCTTGTATCTGGACACAGTATATAACCTCATACAGTATTTTATGTCCGTATATCACCAGATATGGCACATGGTGGCCACTGAGGATATTTACCAGAAATGGTCCAGATTCTTCTGAGACCTAGTGAAATATCCCCTACAGATATGTCAGGATTCTGACTCTTCAGTATCTTGATCCCAGATACTTCCGGAAGTGACCGCAGGTCATATTCGGAGCTCATGACAAAAGTCAGACACACCTTGTGTCCGGACACAATATATGTCCTCATGCAGGCCCTTTTCACACAGTTTGTTTACCTTTACGTTAGCGTTTCTGCAGCTGGTACTCTGCAGATGCTTCCTCTTCCTTATCATCTGCTGTAAACAGAGAAAACAGCTGCGCGCGCCGCACCCGTATTCGCCCAAATACGTGCTCGTGCTTGTTGCCCTGTCACGCACGTTCAAGTGGACGACGTCTCAGCTGCGTCATTTGCGCGCCGCCTCGCTCCCGATGCACTTCTTTTCCCGACAGTCTGAAGATAGATGTTTCGATTTCAGGTGAGTAATGACCTCTAAAAGTGAACACACGCTACCTTTGACTCTAAGATATGATGTTTCACAAAGACTTTATGGTAACATCAGCCTGCGCAAGGTTTATATGTCCAGTATTACCTTTTGTTTACGCGGCTGCCAGATTTCAATGCGGTCGGCGGCCTGTGAGGCAGCCCGCTTGGTTTGGTGACATGAACCGTAGGGACGCTGAGCCCTCCCCGCCACTGCTGACGGGAATAAACAGGCTGCTTTGTAAATCACACTACGTTTAAAAAAAAGTCGGAGTGTGGTGAGTATCTTGACACCCTGGTACAGAGTAAGCTTAGAGACCCAGTTTCTCATCGACGTGGGTCTTACGTGATGTAACGTCAGTGTTAGCATCGTGGCTAGCTGGCTACCTGCAGGGTGTCTGAGGGTCGTGGACAATTTATGTTGTTGTTTCTGTATGTATACCTGCAAGTTAATAAATATAAACTATTAGCTAATTATTAATGCGGCTTATTAATCTACCCCACTTTTTGTTGCTTTCAAGAAAGAATCGATATTCCGATTTGGCTGTTTAATTTGTTTTTTCTTTTAGTCGAAGTGATTATGTGAACAATTTATTTACACCCCTGCAAAATGTTAGTTTGTCTTTGATGCATCAACTTAAATCACCAATAAGTGTTGCAGTATATCCCACATGTATAAACGGTCCATTGATGTGCAAGCTGCGCATTTAGAGACAATAAAATTGGGACAAAGTGGAAAGAAAAGTGGGATTCTTACATTAACTTCAATGCAGCCCTGATGACATGTTGCATCTTATTATTTTAATGTTTAATTTTTGTATGGTCATATGAGGGTCAATAATGAAGTATGGATATCCAAATTAAGAAATTAAGTATTCAAACATTATTTTAGACATGGCATCAATGAAAATATGAGTCTTTGAAGAATTAAAAATGGACTGAGGATCTTCTGTTTGTCTCCAAATGTAAGAAAATCAAGTGTTCAAAAGCAAAATTTCTAACAGTTAAATGGAAGGATTGCCACATATCTCCTATGCAGCTAGAATGTCATTAAACCATTAAGTTAGTCTGGAGGAGTTTTAGTGTGTAAAGAACAAGAGAGCAAGTCTAAGGTGGACACTATGATCCCTGAACCCTCACATGGACTTGCATCAGGAACTTTCATGATGAGCTGATAGAACCACTTGAATAAGGATTGCTGTGGAAAATTTTATCAAGCTCTTCATTCCAGACTTACATTCACAGATGTCACTTCAGAATTTACTGAGGAGAAAATAAGCTGTATGTTAATGTTGCCCAGAGCTCCAGAGTCGACTTCTCTGGACTCTAATGAACCATTACACTGTAGAAACCTGGATTGTGGTCATTCCTATAAACATTCCAGATCTTTGCTGGGGAAAAAAGGGGCAAAAGGAGCATCCAGACTGTCCAAAACTTCTGTCATGGTATTGGATAAAATTAAGGCTCTTTGATGGTATTTGGTTAGATCAGAGATCCTGACCTGTAATCACTCGAGAATGTTGGAGAACCTTATTATTTCTCTTTTCATCATTTCTCTCTTTTCTTCCATCTTTTTTCTCATCCTTTCTCTCTATTGTAGGTTTTCTTCTGGTCCGGTCCAGTAGTTATAAGCTGAAATAACAAACTTATGATATAAATGATAAAATAAAGAATAAAGGTGAGCCTAACATCCATGGATATTAGTCTTGAAACATTAAATGTGTTCAGCGCAGTACAGCAGCCAGACCATCGTTCTGCTATCAGAATGAGAATATAAGAATGATGCCATCAGAGCTTCTAACTCAAAAATGATGCCCACAATCACTGACAAAAAATAAACAAATAATAATTAAAGCCGCAAGCGGCATCCACCGGGTCCTCGCCTCATGCCGAACCCTCCACCCGAGTCCTGGTTCTCCTAATGCTACATGTAAAGGACCCGCAGAGCCAGTTCATTTTAATAGAGAAATACAATTCACATATTGAGAAAAATATGTGATGGTGTCAAGATGGCGGACACCCCGTTGCCATGGTAACAGGTGCTTAATTGAGTTTTTTGCTTGTCTAGGGTTGATACACATGTGTGGCGAATTTCGTAGCCCTAGCTCAAAGTAGACGATCGGGCCCCTAGGGCCCCCCCCCAAAAAGTGCCCCCCCCCAATACATATTACAATGCGTTAAGGACCCTCCAAATATGAATTATTGTAATTTTTGTGCAGATCGCATGTATTTCTGCGAAGACATGAGTGAACCGTGTTTCATGGCGAGAAGGTTGTTTTCCATGGGTTGCCACGGTAACACGCTTTCTCCTATCAGAAAGATTTTAATAACTTTTGGTCCCCATCTTGTCACGAAGCTCCATGGCGAATGTGGAGCCAATCGCATGAATTGCCTCAGACTAGTTCGTTCAAATACGATGCACCCAAATCGACAAAAACAGGCAAAAAAATGGCCGTCAACGCCATGATGGCGGACAACCCGTTGCCATGACAACAGGTGTACGATTGACTTTTTTGGTCGTCTTATGGTGTTAGACATATGTACCGAATTTCGTCATCCTATGTCAAAGTAAACTTTTGACACCCCATTCTACGGGCCATCTTTGGCGTTTCTAGGGGGCGCTGTCGAGGCATTGTTGAATTGGCGTGCATGCGGACCCTAGAATATCGCTATTTTCGCCGGGCTTGAGGTGTGTGCCAAGTTTCGCAACTTTTCACGGGGTCTAAGGGGGTCAAAAATGGCCGAGTTGTGCTGAGAAGAATAATATAGAAGAATAAACATTTGGAAAACAATAGGGCCTTGCCATACTTCGTATGGCTCGGACCCTAATAAAAAGAAAAATGAAATTGCTTGACAGAGGTCTGGTCTCTGAGAGCTTTTGCTTTTTCATACCATACCGATGTTTTTTATTTTGCTTTAATTATTCAGATGTAGTCGGATTTTACTAAAGGATAGAGCAAGTCAGGCATTTCGACCCAAGTACTTATAAATTATGTTATTTTAAGCTTAGTGTCAGCAGATGGACCTGAGATGCTGTCATTTCAAGGACTTTTAAAATTAGGAACATGGAACCAGAAATGCTGCTCTCCGTTTAAATAAGCAATGAGAAGGTTTGGGCATCTTTCTAAACTTCTCTGGGGTCAGGGTTTCACGAACCAGTATGAGGAGGCTTCAAGAAAAAAAAAAAAAACATCCTGGAGAGATTACATCTGCTGGTCTGCTATTACCTCTTGTCCCACTCGGGAAGATGATACGATATCATTGACCGGGAGATACAGTAGGAATTTGATGGATTGATTGAAATTAACAGGTTTAAAGACTCAGTGTTACAGCCTTGCAGTATGTTCTGGTTCAATTCTTTTAAGCTTGTGAAACTATTTAAAAAGATCACAGATAACTATAATACTACTACCTTCTTTATTTCCAGTCCCTGGATGATGACTGTACCTTGGAGGAGGAAGATGATGGACTGATAGAGGAGGAAGATGAAATTGATCAGTTTAATGATGACACATTTGGAGCTGGAGCCATCGGTGAGTCCTGCTAAAATGTTTGTTGATTTGCTGTGGAGCCCGTGAGCTGCAGACATCACAGTTATGCAGTTAAGGCTATTTACCGTATTTTTCGGGCTTCAAGGTGCACTACGTTATGAAGCGCAGTCTCAATTACAGAGTCTATTTTTGTCTTCAGGTCATACACAAGTCCTCATCTTCTGTGCCGGAAAATAACAGCTGGGCAATTTTGCCATTAAGCATACTGGGCGCAATTTCTCTCTTTGTTGTCAGTTGATGTCATTGCTGGGTGGCTGTTCAACGATGATACTGGCTTTTGCAAAAGCTCGGACAACAATTGATGGAGATACATTAGCACAGGCATCCACAATCTCCTAACATATGTAACTCGGCCAACGCTGCCTCTCAGTCTTTGTGAAGGTGTGTTTACCATCTCTCATCCATCGCTTCCTTAAGGCTCGCAACTTAGCTTTAGACACCCTGTTTACACCAATTTCCAGCGGTTGTAGTTCTTCCGTTAATCCTCTGGAGATGATGATAAGCTCAAAATTCATTTGTTTTCCTAACTTTTCATAGTAGTGGTGATATGGGCACGCATGGAGTCATGGATCAACAGAGGTGGTGATGTATAAAAAAAACAAAAAAACAACCAGTTTCTTTACATGCACCTCTCTCAGCCACTCTTTCATTTTCTCCTCGTATTACGCCCCTATGACGGCAGTAAATGGTCTCACAGTCTATCAGGCAGAGCGCTTACTAAAATTGCACAATCAAAATTGAACATTTTTACTGATTTTGGGCTTCAGCACACACATAAGGCGCACCTGGTTAAAAGGCACACTGCAGATTTTTGCCAAAATGAGCAGCTTTAAGTGCGCCTTATGGCCCGAAAAATATGTTCGATTTTATTTTATTTTATTTTTTTTTATTTGTATTTTTTCTCCTCTTCTCTCTCCATCTTTCAAATTTACACTTGTGCTGTTGTTTTGGCGACTGACTTGAAGGCGCATATTGTTCTACAGTTTCTGTCACGAATCTCACAGTCAGCTCCGGCTGCAGGTGCAATATAGAATAATTGCAGTAGATTGAGGAAGTTCACTACAACATAGTTTATAATTAGTTTACATCAGTATTTGCACTTTGTCAAGACAAAGCTTCATGTTACTTTAGGGCTGGGTGATTAATACATTTAATCTATTAATTTGAATTTTCTATTTATGAAGTTTTATTTTTATGAAAATTGACTTTTTTCTTTTGTCCCGCCAGCACCTTTTGAGCTTCCGTACCTTATAGTGACGTCAACACACACTCCCAGCTAGTAAAGAAGAGACAAGAAATATCTGTCCCTGCAACCAGTGCCTCATCTGCGTTTCCATTACATTTTTTCACAAAATAAAAGCAATATTTGTAAGTTTCAACAAACAGTTGTGATTTGCGGGTGTTTCCATTGAACGCAGGTAACTAGATTTCACAAAATTGCGGTTTATGCAAAGTAGGCACGTAGAGTTAATTTGGGGTTTTCTACTGACTGTGGAGAATTTGCTACAAATTTTCCAAGGTTTCATCCCTCATTTTCTTTTCCTAAACTCTGAAATTCAATGTTTGTTCTGCATCACGCCATCTTTACTAGAAATAAACTGGTCACATGACCCCCCCCTTCCTTGTCATGTCTGGGGACTTGTAAATGTGTTTCCATTACACTTTTGCTATGTTTCTCTATCAAAACATCTGAAAAACTCCCTCATGAGAGCATAAAAACTTAGCGGTGATAATAATTTTTGCCATAATCAAGCAGCCTTAGTTGGCTCCCGTTAGTTCCGGGTTAGCTCTTTGCTACATCTGAAGAGCTGACTGATGTAGATAGATCTGGCAGTTGTTTTGTGTTATGCCATATTGCTGAACCGCCATTGCTGAATTGAAGATCCTAATCATCTTGCACCTGCCGACATGCGTATGGTGAACACCAACCACACTCTAACCACAGACCAGAGAAGTTGACTCTGGTCTGCTTGGGCGTAGAGGGGTCCCAGTTTGGACCAAAAATGAAGCGACATATTCCAACTGCAATAAAGCCTCAAACTGAAGAAGGAAATTATGCAGATTATTGTTTGGGTGGGAGAAAGAACGAAGCTAACAGCATGTTTTCAGAATAAGTGTTTTGTGTACAACAATAAAATTAGGAAACGCAAGATGGTTACAGTTTTGTGGACCCAAATCCATCACAGTGACCAAACCTGATCTGTTTGCATCTCCGCACAAAACTTTTTTAACTAGTCATTTTTCATGGGAAAAAACAACACAGTAACTGGACCATAATTCTGCTGCTATAATGCCCAAGAAGACAAGTAAAAAGATCCATAAAAATGACAGAAATTTTAATATAGATTATTTTAATTTATTTGAAAAAAAAATCGATTTTCAAGTTGTGAAACAAAAAATCCAGATATTTGATTTTCCCACTCCTATAATCTAATGTGATCATTGTCGTTTTGTCTTTGTTTTCATTTACAAAATGGGGGGGAAAAAAGGAAAAGACCATGACCTTGCTTCTTGGGGGCTTTATTAATTTGATTGGGAGAACATTCCTCGCTAGGGAATAAATGCTAGGTTTGAAAATACTCCTGCAGGACTTTACAATGACAGTGACCACAACGCCTGACCAGTCAAACACTCATCATGTCCACAACAATAAGAAAGGAGACTGGGAGAAGAAATCCTGTGACCCGCTCACACTGAATAAATATCCACCTGCATGATATTTAAGCTGCCATTGTTACCTGCAAAGCTCTGTTTTTGTGGAAGTGTTGCCCCATAGCAGACAGTTGTTTTATCTATGAAACGTTGCGTAGGCAGTGTTGTCCGCTTGACTATAATGTAATTTGAACACAAACCAAACCAAAGGAAGATGTGAAATCGTTTGCTAATCCCACCCAGAAGGACAGAGCCCCTCTGGACTATCCTGGTGTGAATGCCCCCCCCCCCCCCCCCCCCCTTTTTTTTTTTTGTTAGTTGACAGTTTTTCATATTTTATGGATTCTGTGATCCAGAGGACTCTTTGGATGTAGATTTTTTTCATGTTAACACTGTCTGGTGTTGTTGCTTAACGTAATGGAGATGTTACTGTACCACCTTGTTTGCAATCTGTTGGTGTAACAGACCACAAGAATCTGTCATTGTGACTGCAGCATAGATGACTTGCTGATTCTGACT
The DNA here is from genome assembly GCF_933228915.1 of Telmatherina bonti. NCBI lineage: Eukaryota > Metazoa > Chordata > Actinopteri > Atheriniformes > Telmatherinidae > Telmatherina > Telmatherina bonti. The sequence goes on from NC_136621.1 coordinate 16,231,788, forward strand.
AATTGATTATGATTCCTTCTGTCTTGACTCTTCCAGATGACGATTGGCAGGAAGAGCACAAGCGCCTTGCTGAGCTTGATGAGCGCGATGGTTTAGGAGCAGGACTGGGGTTGGGAGGAGGGGGGATGGGAGGAGAACTGGATGTAGGGGGAGCTGAGCACTTGTCCTCCAAACGTCTCCCTTCCTCCACAGGCAATCTCTCACTCCCATCTTCCCTCCCTACACTCAACTTCTCCTCGTCTTCCTCTGGACTGCCTTCACGAGGTCAGTAACATCCTCGCTGGATTTGTTTCCTTGCTTTGTTTCTGTGTAAGAGCTTGATCCTCTATCATCTCAACCAGCAGGTAATTAATCCCAAAGACTCCAAGCCTTTTTCTTTAAACTATTTTTGGTCCACATGTTTGTTTTTAACATAAAACTGTGTGTAGAAGCTGAACTCTTCATCTCAGTTAACATGGAGACATTTTGTTTTTTAGGACAGTGTCAGTTGTCAGATCATGAGGCTAAAATTATCTAAAGGGAATATATCAATAGATGGCACAATAAAGACCAACCTAAACAACAAAACAGAATTCATGGGTAAAAGAACTTTGTAGAAATAACACACAGATCAACAGTGACCAAGAATTTTGTCACCCTTATCATTCTCTAATGTGCTGGCTTTCAGGTGAAAAAATATTGACATTGAAACAATGAAACAACAAAAATATGTACATATTTACTCCAGTTGGTTTTTGCTTTGTACAGTGATTTATTTTTATATTTACGTACTACCCTCACAAAACTAACTTTTGCTAAGCTGGTTTTTGGTGCCAGTGTACATCAAAAATGTGTTGGTTTTATTCTACCCAAAGAGGTCCATTATATTTGTTCTTTTCAGAAAGACATAGAACTTTCTGCTCACTTGTTGACCTTTGGCTGCTCCTGATTGGACATTACTGTCAATCTATGCTATCTGCTTAGTGGAAAGTTTGACAGGATGTAGCTTCACCATCATTACCTGGTAAAAATACAGATTTCTTGGCAACACAGTAGTGATATTTTTATGATGAAAATGTGATAAATAATGGTTGTATTGTTGATTGCTCATTGTGGATTTACCATATAGAGCAGAGGTGTCCAAAGTCGGTCCTCGAGCACCGCTCTCCTTCAGGTCTGTATCCCTGTTCCAACACTTCTGGTTCACATTAAATGGATCCAACAGTCAATAAGGTTCTGCACAATGACTGATTGATTTGAATCAGGTGTGTTGGAATAGGGACACAAGGAAAATCTGCAGGATTGTGGCCCTTGAGGATCAGAGCTGGACACCCCTGATATGGTCTCTGCAGACTCTGGTTTACCATAACCAGCCTCTAAACACTACAGTTTGTGGTTTGATTGTTAACCTCCTGGATGGGATAGAAAAGTCTAGAAACTCTTTCTAGATCACCTAAAGGGTAAGCAATCCACCATAATTCAACCCACAGATTTACACATTACTGTTCATGAGAAACTATTAATGACATAAATGATCAGACTCGCTGGAGTCGGAGATCTAGTGGACTTTTAAGGGTTAAACTAAAACTTTCTTATAACAATCAGATAACCTGTTGGGTAGAATCAACTTTTTTGAAAATATTTGTTTTAAAGACAATAATCCATCATTTCAGATGCTGAAGACCGAGCAGGTGGAGGGGACCTGGCTGAGTCCCTGGCCCGGCTCATCCTGGAGGCCGACCCTGCCATTGCCGGGGTTGGAGCTGCTGAGAAGCCTGGTCCATCTTCCAGTTCTGCAGGGTCCAGCCTGTCAGCCCTGCATGGGTTAGATCAACCTAGAATCCTGCCACAGCCCACCTCCATCCCACATCCCCGTCACCCCCAAAACCAGCTGCCTCCTGGACCCCCCGCCTCAGGTAAGCATCAGACAGTATGCCAATATCCCCAAACTAGTCTGGCACAGTTAGAGCCAGAACTGTAGATGTGATGGTGACAGCTACAACATCCAACACATGTTATCACACCTAAATGTTCTGGTATCCAGTCCATGGTTTCATGGTTTCCAGATTTTAATGAAACCTGACGCTCACATTGCTTCATTTCAGGCCTTCCTCCTTCAGCCATGCTTAGCTACCAACAGCAGCAGCACCTGCTCCGTAGAGGAGCCGCTCCTATGGCCCAGGTGAGGCTTGGAATTTTTTAGAATATATTATATTATATTATATTATATTATATTATATTATATTATATATTTGACATTTTTTGTGCCACATTATGTATGATGAAATGTTATAAAAAGATTTGTTGTTCTAAATGTTTTCTTACTTATAACTCCCATCAATTTTAGTAATATAGATATTTGAATATAACATATTAATAAAACATATATACAAGTCAGAGATGGTGTCAAGCCTTTTTTTTTTTATGTCTTATCGATTAACTATGGATCCAAACATTTAGTCAGATTAAATCTTGGATAATAAGTTTTATAATCTGTAAGATTCTAGTTGATGAAAAATTACCAGATTGGGTTTAAAATGACAGGATTTAGATTTATACAAAAGAAATTATAAAAAAAAAAAAATATCCACAGCAGCCAAATCACTCCTGTAGATATTAACACAATTTGTTACAACATTTTTAATATTGTTTAGAACCAAAATAAAACGCAACAATTCATTCAATAAAAAACTTTATTTGTTCCTGAGAGGACAAGACATGGACCAGAAAACACAGCTGTGTTTTTGCGTGATGCACTCTGAGTAAAGGTAAAAAGTGTAAATGTAAACAGTAAATTATTAAGAAACAAGGCAGTAGTATACACTAATAGTGTAGTAGTATAATTTAAAATTAACATGTAATATTTAATGTATACTGAATTTGCAGCAGAGTATAATATGCTATTGTAAAACCATATAATATGCTAATTAACTACAGCATGCTATAGAATAATAAGCAGTGTAATAAAACCAACAGCAGTAAATAGGATAATATTAATGATGATTATGCAATTGGAAATGTAAAAATTAATAACTGTGTATAACAGTAACGAGTCATAGTTGTAAGTAATTGTAAAAAGGACCCATTGATAATAAATGTAGCACAATAATCATGCAGTAAAATACTGAAGTATAATGAAGTAAACTGTAAACTAAAGTGCAGTAATGGCAATTATAGTAATACGTGACAGAGCATACCTTGAGTAATAATGCTACTGTGGAGAAAACTATTAGAAAAGTTGGGCTGGTATTTTATAATTTAAAGGTTATTTTAACTTTAAATAAAGAGGATTTATTAGAAGATGTTTCTGTTGGTCCAATGCGGGGTCCTTAAGTAAAATAGCCAGTACACCCAGGTGTTGTGTTCCCTTGTATTCTCGATTAATTCCTGCTTCTACTGCACATTCATTTGACACAAGACCAGATGTTTGTGAGGAAAACATCCTTGAAAAGAAGTTTCGGTGAATATTTTTCTTTGTCCCTTTAGATGAACTCTCATAATATCTGGGAGAACAACATGGGTTTTGGGCCAGTCAGTGTTACACCTGGATTGGCCACACATATGGAGGTGAGGAAAACTCTATGATCCCCAAAACATCTGTATGTTCAAGAAAATCTGTTGATTTCAGATAATTTTGTATTTATCTTCTCCTTCAGGATAGTCCACTAATGTCAATAATCAAAGAGGTGGGTCTCCCTAAACGACCTCATCAGGGCAGAAACGATGAAGGGAGGGATCTGTCAGAGAGGGTTCCACCCCCACGCTCTTCCTCTCCTGTTATCGGCTCTCCTCCAGTGAGGGCGGTGCCTATTGGGACTCCACCAAAGCAGCCAATGAGCCACAGCCTGAATCATCAGGTGAGCAGTAAATAACTCATCATCTTTCCTCCTTCTGCACTGTTTTAATGACAAGAACAATTTTAGGTTGCAGAAAATGCTTTGCAGAAAATAGGGGCCTTATTTATCAATCATTTGTAGGAACATTATTGGCCTATACTCATCCTACAAATGTAAAATTTAGAATTAAGTTTAAAAAAAAAAAAAATTCATATTTATCAAACCTGGACAGGCCTTAAATCTTGCATGTTCTAAATCACCAGGTCTTATCCGTTCATGCTCATTTGCATTCGGAAACATCCTCATTTAACCAGATAGAGAAAACATGACCCTCTAGATGTCGTGCTGAAATCACCTGTTCCACCTTTGTGATGGAGAGGGAGATTAGATTTCTACTGAGCTTGAAGTGGGGATGTTTGATATTGGCCTTTTTACCAAAATCAGATTTATCAATTTCGTCCAACTCTTAATTTCTGATACCAATATCCATCGATACAGATATTTTTGGAGCAAGTTGTGCCAAACAAAACAAAAAAATTTTGGAAAACTATAAATTATATTTTGAGTTAGGGTAGACTGAGCTGAAGTGTTTGATCTGTAATATGTGCATGTTGTGTAAAAGTTGTCGGTAAAAGTAAAAACCGAAACAAATAATTTTCAAAGTTGCCTTTTAATGTTGATAACAGACGATGATATCTGCATGCTGATAATATGGGGCATCTCTAGTTTGAAATAAACAGATGTTTTCTGCTTCACTCATTCAAGTTTAGTTCACATTATTCAACAACACTGAAAAATTTTCTGCATTAAAAAAAATTCAAGTAACAAAGAATATAAAATCAGCGCAGTGAAAAATCTTTTATTAAACCATCAGACAACCTATTAAAACAATTCAATAAAAATATTTTAGAAAGCTCATTAGCACAGAGATGAATCATATCTGCTGCTGGACAGAAACCAACAGAACTTCCACCTCAATAATGCATTTTTATTCTTTGAAGCTATTTGGCTAAGCTCAGATGGTTTTACATATTCTATAGAGATGAAGGATACTTGATTCAATGGAACTTGCGCACACATTCAGATCATCATTGCAGCACACTTCTTTTGATCTGATTTTGAATTGTTAAAGAGAAATAAATGTGTTTTAGTCAGGAGAAAAGAGATCCAGCACAGATGCTGTACAGTAGCTCAGAGATGGTAAGGAAATGTCCCACCTGCCTCCTGTCTCATATCATTTTCCAGAAACCCTCCAGAATAGACTAAATAACTTAGCAAAACACATCCAAGATCACTGTGGAACAAGATCTCTCAGCATCTGATCAGAAATGTTGGCAGTCGGATCAGCTGATAATCTGATGCTCACAAAGGAGAGTTTGAATTATTTGATACTATCAGATAATTGATTATCATTTCACATCCATCTATCATTCGTTTTTTGTGGGTTTTTATAAAAAATAAGTTACACACCTATTTATTTTTCTTAATATTAACTATATTATAATAACATCTAATTATTATTTTGACCAGATTGAGAATGCAGAGGGAGATTCCTGACACCTTAAAAAATTAAGCAGTTTCTTAGTTTTACCACCAGATTATGTACATAAGCAGCTCAGATATATTTAAGAATATCTTTAAGAAGAAAATGATAAATATGTGCAAATCTGTACATAATGATGGTTGATAAATAAGAGGCCCTGATGTCTTCCTGTCCACTGGTGCCCTTTGTTCTTTGTTTTGGTATTTTAGTTGCATTGTGGCGTGTTCAATAATTCAGACTGAAGCTGTAGTTACCATCTGTCCTTTGGATGTGTAGATCCACCATCCCACGGCAGTTCATGTGAGAGCCCCGGTCCAGCACCGGTACCCCACTCCCTTCCCTGAGCGGCTGTCACCCAACACCCTCCTGAATATAGCTGTGAGTTTCTTTCCACCCCACCCTTCGTCCTGCAGATTTGCTGTTCCGGGACATTTTCTGCTCCAGTCTGGACTGCTGACCTTCATGTTTTCTATTCCGTTTGTGTTCAGAACTCACCACTTTGTCGCGGCCCGTTCCCTCCCAGAGTTGGTCCAGTACTGTCTCAGATTCAACGAGCCCAGCTACTTAACTCTCAGGTGGGTATCTTAGTATGATCAGCAGGTGATGCTTCAACCCAGGAACTAAATCTTTTCTTCAGCTCCCTCAATTTCCCTCACACAGAGCTAAAAAAGAGTTTAGGGTTAAAATTTTCAGCCCAAGAACAGACCTGTTGCCTTCATTCTGAGACACTTTGAGTTCTTAAATTGTGATATAATTTTATACCAGAGTTGATTAATTCTCCTTTTCCTGAATACAATTTCTACCTCTATCCCTGAATCTGAGCGAAACCCTACCCCCCCCAGCCTCACAGCTCCCACCGCATTTATCGGTGCAACAGACACAGACGAGTGAATGGATATGATTCAGATTGAAAACTGCACATGAGAAACTGAGTAATGTTTTGTGTAGGGAATATTTTAAAACAAATTTGGACATAAAGGTTTGAGAAGAATTCATCTGTTCCACCTTTTACTGCAGAAAGTATCAAGACCCATCTTTTTAATCTGGCTTTTAATTAGTTCTGTTTTTAGACTTTCCTTTTATGATTGTCATTTAAATTATTTACCTTTCTTATTGAATATTATATGGGTTTGTTTGTTTTTTAAGGCAGTGGCCTCTATAGACATGATTAGTGTCCCAATGTGGATGGATCCCTAAGATTGGTTTGATGAGATTGTTTTATGTGTTTTATCTATGTGAGTGTGTGTTAAAAAGTGAGTGTATGTGTTAGACTTGGGGTAAATTCTGTTTTTGTATGTGGGGGTGTGTTTTTAACCTTGTTTTATTTTTGCTTTTTATCTTGTAAAGCACTTTGTGCCACTTTTGTATGAAAGTACTATAGAAATAAACTTTGATTGATTAGATGTCAGACTGAAACCCAGACTGTACTCCAGTCTTCTAGCCCAAAACAAAATCACATACAGACTTGTTTACATATTCTGCCTCACAAGAGAAAGCGAGATAACTATGCAATATCACTAAAGTCGAGAGTATAAGATGGTATGAGAGAAGATGAAAATAACTTAAACTTGCTGTTGGGTGTAGGGCAGGTTGTCCCCCAGTATAATGGTGGAGGAAACACTGCAGCTGGAAGGATTTCATAATATAGCAAAAACTATGAGCCTAAAGTCTGTTACATACTCCAAGAAGCGAGAAGTTCTTGAGGCTCTGAGAAGAAAATGACGTCATTTTGTTCTGGTGGATGTGTTTGAAGACAGTTCTCGACACACCGGGCTGGCAGAACTCTTTTTCTTGCGGGGCCCCGAGAAGTATCGTGTGATTGGTCGGACATTTGAGGTGGGCGTGGTTAACACGGAGAAAGCATGAAGCGGAGTTGCGGCTTCCGTGTGTTGGCTGTTCCCGGCAAAACAGATTGCTTTGATAAAACAGCTGATCGAGGTGGTGAGAAAGTACAAACATTTTTACATGTGGCATTAAAATACTCTGACCCAGCCGCGTGCATGACCCACCCTGCCGCGGACCAAGTTGCTTGTCAAATATGAAACAAGAAAATCACTTAGAGCGGAAACCTTCACCAATCACGATGTTAAAGAATCTTTTTTAAAAATTCCTGGATCCAAACGGTGATCCGGATCACCACCAAAAATTAATCAGTTTTTCATTTTTACATTTGCAACAACTTTTGAAATATTTATAAAAATCTGCCCGTAACCTTTTAAGTTATCTTGAGCAAAAAGACGCCGGGAAAAACAACCTCCTCGGCAGAGGTAACAACTGGTTCGCACATAAAAGCAGACATCGCCCCCCGCAGTGACCCCTCCCCGCTGCAGACGTGCTTCTTGTGGAGTATGTATGGACCTGCCGAACAGGACGTTTTTTCTTGTTCTTGCAGTCTCGAGAACAAGAACTCAGTTCTTGCGCCTCGTGGAGTATGTAACAGGTTTAAGTAGTGATCCATATCACCCAGCCCTTGTGTGAACCCACAGTAAGACAGAAACGACCTCCAGAAAAGAAATTATATCATCTCTGAACTTTCTCCCATTTATCTCAAGGTGGCTGGTTTTCCTCGCGGCGGCCCTGCCCCACCTTTATTACCAGGTGGAGGTTTTAGGCCATTCTTTGGAGGCCCTCCTCCTCCACATGGCCACAGAATGGGCCCCCCGCCACTGCATGGACCCCCCAACCACACACCCCCCATCCGACATAACACCACGCACCTCCACCCGCAGCACCGCCGCATGCTCACCCAGCGCATGCAGAGCAGAGGAGGGTAAGGCCGAGAGTGTAAACGTTGAACTGATGACACAGCTGCAGAATGGCTCAGAACACCAGTCCTGTGTAACTGGTGAGCCTCATGAAAACAGCTCTACATTAGTCCGGCTTGTTGCCTCTTTCCAGGGACCGGGCCAGGACTGGAGGGGACCGACGCAGCCGAGACCCCTACAGTAACCTGATGACCCAGAAAGAGAAGGAATGGGTCACCAAAATCCAGATGATGCAGCTGCAAAGCACTGACCCTTACCTGGACGACTACTACTACCAGGTTAGCTTGCTGTGTCGTTTTTAAATAGGTTTATTGCTTTTGTTATGCTGAAGATTCAGACTAGAGGTAATTATGTTAGAATGGTAGCTTGACAACACGTGTAACCTTTGGCTAATCAAATATTTGCTTCCTAAAATCAGAAATTACTTTGGGTTTCAGGGACTTGCTGCATTTCCACATTAAGCTGGTAAAACTTTACTTGTTCTTCCTTTCAATATTAAAAGTTTAGTTTTCTCCCCCAAACATGGGAGGTTTTCTAAAAGAAGCCTCACAAACATGTCCAAAGTTTAAAATGTTGTCCACTGTGCTCAGAACAATCATAGCCTTTGATTAACCAGGTGCTGATAGTGGTTTATCATCACCACTAATCAGTTATTGGTTTAGGTTCCTATTATGTATTAATGTCACCTGTATACTGATTCAAAACTATTGCAGACAACCATTATTGTTTATAAACATGTTGTGTGATGTAGCATCGGCCCAGTTAATATTTTTGAGGAGTTGCATCAGTAAAATATTAGTTCTGTTCTGGTTTTGGCTTTTAAAAGAGTCAAAATGCAAAAAACTGGTTCAAGATTTGGACCTGCGTCGGTGAAGAGTTGTTGATTGTGTTAAGATAAAAAATTAAGGGGCACAGTGGATTTATTAAAGATATATAAATAAAGGGATGTATCTTTATGCCTTTGAGTATTAGCAAAAAAAAAAAAAAAAAAGACACACTCACCTTCCTCTTTAACAGGTTCATCTTCTGGTACCAGGCTGGAGCTTCTTTTTTCCTTCAGAAAGGCTTTAATTCTCAGTGTCATACATTGGACAAGGTGTTGGAAATGTTCCTCAGAGATTTTGCTCCATATTGAATTGATGGCATCACACAGTTGCTGCAGATTTGTTGGCTGCATATCTAATATGAGAATCTTCCAATCCACCACGTCCCAAAGAAGCTCTGGTTTCTGTGGAGGCCATTGGAGTAGAGCAAACTCATTGTCATGTTCAAGAAGCAGTTGGAGATTTGATTTGAGCTTTGTAACATGTTGCATCATCCTGCTGGAAGTTGCCGTGAGAAGATGCTACACTGTGCACATAAAGGAATGAACATGGTCAGCAACAATACTCAGGTCCGTTGTAATGTTAAAACATTGCCCCGTTGGTGTTAAGTGGCCCAAAGTGGGCCAAGAAAATCCTGCATGTCTTTACGCCAGCAGCAGTGTAAAGCATTTATCCAGGGCAGAGTGGATCTATTTTTTTCTAGATGGTTTTTGCTAAATTCTGACTCTTATCACCTTAATGTGGAGCTGAAATAGAGATTCATCAAACCAGGCAACATGTTTCCATCTTTTATTGACTGTCCAGTTTCAGTGAGTCTGTGGAATTGTAGCCTCAGTTTCCTGTTCTCAGCTGACAGGAGCGGCACCCGGTGTGGTCTTGTGTTTCCCAGGGCTGACCAAAGTCAGTCCCTGAGGGGCCAGTGTCCTGCAGAGATTCAATGTATAACTTTTACACCTTTTTCACACCTGGCTCACATTAATCAGATAAAACAACCATTGAAGTTCTGTGACTAATTCATTTGTGTCAGGTGTGTTGGAACAGCAATACATGGAAAACTGGCAGGATTGTGGCCCTTGAGGACCAGAGCTGGACACCCCTGCTCTAGTCCATCTGCTTTCATGTTGGATGAGTTGTGGTTCAGAAATGCTGTTCTGCATACCGTGGTTGGTTATCTTGGTTCCTGTTGCCTTTCTACTATCTCCAGTCTGTCTTCCTTTTCTCCTCTGACATCAAGACATTTTGGTCCAGACAACTGCCGCTCACTGGATTTCCTTTTTAATTTTAATAATTCTCTGTAAACCCTGGAGGTATTCAGACCGACAACCATGCCACATTCAAAGACATTTAAATCCACTTTCTTCCTCATTTTGATGCTCAGTTTGACCTTCAGAAAGTCATCTTGCCCATGTCTACAGGACTAAATGTGCTGAGGTGCTGCCATGTGATTGACTGATTAAATATTTGTGTAAACAGGAAGTAAGAAATTGGCCAGTTGTGTAAGACTAGTGTTTGTGTGTGTTTTGACTCTTTTAGAACTATTATGAGAAGATGGAGAAGCGTCAGGAGAGAGAACGAGACAGCAGCAGTAAGAAGGAACACACTACCAAGCTCATCACCCCCCAGGTTGCCAAGGTTGAACACACCTACAGACCAGGTAAGAGCCAGCAGAAAAGCAGCGCACCCCCTCTCAAATGAGATCTCTTCATGTTTACTAATTGTACACGATTTGCCCACAGTTCAGTTTGCAGGATCTCTGGGGAAGCTAACGGTCTCCAGCGTCAACAACCCCCGCAAGATGATTGACGCCGTAGTGACGACACGCTCAGACGATGAGGTCTGTTAATATTTCACAGCTTCTTCGCTTATACAAACTACTTCCTGTTATGGCAAGGGTTTGGTTACCATCTTAAGTCCCATCTGGGGCATAAACATCTTGTTTCACAGAATTTAACATTAAGTGTATTATGTAAATATAAATGTGTGGTATGTGTTTAAAGTCCTGAATTCCAGCTAAAAGCCCATTAAAACCATTTTCATTACCACAGAACACAGCTGGGACAATAAACAAAGAGCGAGTAAACAAAGTCTGCAGTAAGATGTAAACACAAATTATGGTTCCACCTGTTCCCCCCACAGTGTGAACATGGACAAACTATGTATATTCTGAAAGCACAGAGCTCTTCGGGTTTTTTTTGTTTTTTTTTATCTTAACAAAGATTCATTCAAGCAGAAGAAATAAAAATTCTGCTTCATGTCTGAAAAACATCATCAGGAATTCTGTTTTAACTTTGCTATCTGGCCTCAAACCTCTGTCCACCCGAATAAAACCCTATTTACAGAAAAAGTCCATTTCCCATAGTCCTTTGAGAGCAGTTTCCCTCCATTATGACTATATTCTGCCTGGTTGCATGAATTTGCTGAGAAAGACAAAGTTCTGTCAGTCTGTCAGATATTTCTCTCCTTACTGTTGAGGATTAGGAATATGGATGAAAACAAGGTGACATCAGCATCATTCAGTGAGAATCAGCAGATTGAAGCTGGAGTTAGGATATTCATCCCGATACAATTCAAATTGAGTTAAAATGTAGACTTGCTGTGTTTTCCTTAACTTTTTAACTACTTTTTGATAAAATAGCATCCCAAAGAAATGCTTTACTAGAGAAGAAAAACTGGTAATGATTTTGAAGACAATGAGAGCCAGATGAGGTGGACTTCAGAAAAAAAAAAATGCTAGTAGCTCTTTCATGAAACCGCTGTAATACATCAGCAGCGCTTCCATCTCTGATGAGATCTCACAAGTTTTAGCTTTACTTTGATATCAAAATTGTTTAGAGTTTGAATTTGCAGATAATGGATTATTTATTTATTTATGGGCATGTCATTTTAGTGCGGGAACCTCAAAAATACCTTTGGAGTTTAAAAGTTGTTAAATGTTGTGTTTACCTGCAGGAGAAGAGAGAAAAGCAGGTTTGGAACAAGAGGAGACAGATCCTCTACACGGTGGAGAAGGTAAGACGAGCACAGCATCCTGAATCCTGCTGTAGGAAACACCTGAACACACCTGTAAAATGTCTCTGACTCCTCTCCTGCAGATGTACAGCTTGCTCCTGGAGGTTCAGGACTTTGAGAAACGTTTCGTCCAGACCCCAGAGGAGGACCGGGAGGCTCTGCTTGAGCAGCATAAAACCAACACCGAGCAGCTGTGTGGCTCTCTGCGGGAAAAGGAGTGGGACGCCAGGTGAGACGCAGAAGGACAAGATGACGATCTGCAGCACGTTCTTTGTGCTGGAAGATTAACAAAAGGCTTTTTTTTTTCTCTCCCTCAGAGTGAGCGATGAGCAGTGTGTGATGATCATGTCAGTGAGGAAGGGCAAGCGACTCATTGCCAGGCTCCTCCCATTTCTACCCTCAAACCAAGCAGCTGCTGTTGTCATGGCAATCGCCCGCAACATTCCTGCTTTGGCCAAGAAGGACAAGCAGGATCAGGTAAAGGAAGAAGCCTTTGGTCAAATTAAATGCATCCAAGCGCCATGTTGACCAAGATGTCTGCCCATCTGTTCAGGTGCTGTGCTGGTTAGTCGAGCCGGTCTCTTCAGTCGTCCAGTCATTGTCCAGCTCCCCCCTCACGGATCTGCTGCAGGAACTTCAAGGAAGCGAGGGCCAACTGGTGACAGTGCTGCAAAACAAGGTGAACACACATACTTTCCACCTAGGGCTGGGCGATATGACCAAAATCTCATATCCTGATATAGTTCATTTTACATTTCCATAACGACATACATAACGATATAAAACTGTTTGTGTAATTTTGTGTCAGTCATCAGTTATGTGTCAGATGGGCTTGGCAACGGCAGCAGTGATCTCCTTCCATCTGCGGGAACTTTGGCTGTATGAGGTTTCACGGGTAGATGCCTGTTGTAGCATTTGTGTCTGGAGTTTTTTACAAGCGCTTTCACCACCACTTGACGCTGCTTTTACGGCATTTGCTCATTGACCCTATTCTTTATTCTGTAATCTTTATTCTGATTCTTGCACAGGTGATAAAATGAGTTAGTTATGTCGGAGTCTGTTGTTGGGACTGTGAGTTGTCTGTTGTCGGTTCCACGTCGGCCTTTTCATATTTGAACAGCATCAAATCCCCCCCCCCCCCCCCTTTTTTTTTTTTTTTTTTTTTTTTTTTTTTTTTTTTTTAAGAACAAGCTCATCAGTTCTTGTTGGCTAGTCATCTTTTAGTGAGTAACCCTGCTCTGAAACGCATCTTCTACCGTATTTCTCAATGTTTGTTTATATATTGCAGCGTGTATGCCGTAAAGCGCATCTTGACATAAAATACTGCAGTAAAGCACCTTATCGTGTCATAAATTAAATAAATAAATTGAATTTTCCCTTTGGGGATTAATAAAGTATTTTTTCTTTGTTTTTTTTCTTCATAAATGATCGAGCCTCTTATGAAACAATAGACATTTTCTATCGTCAAAACGGTACATCGTCATATCGCCCAGCCCTATTCCCAACTAACTAATGTTCTTACTGCACCTGATCTGCAGTGATGATTACTCATGTTACTGCCCCTATCAGGACTAAGACAGAATATAATATCTTTGCATGCAGCAGAATAATTAATGGTTGGATTCCTAGATGGCAAATAATGCTATGTTCCAGTTTTTCTGTAAGCTGGAAAGTCTTTGCATATCAGATGATGGGTAATCATTCAGTGATTATTTAAGTTGGTACTTTCCTGAACAGAGTGTGTGTTGGCGTAGAGTGTTAGTTGTCCAGGTCACAGTTATTCCTACAACTTGAATAAAGGCAGCAGAAAGCAACTGTGTCATCATGGGATCTCCAGCAGAGCACTGAGCTCCAGAAAGGAAACACCAAGTTAATGGTTAAGATATGTGGATGACATGTGAGTGAAAATCATCAAAACATTCACAGAACAAAAACTCCAACTTCACTCAAGAAAATGCTAAAGATGGCATGTAGCCTTTGTTTGACATTATGGTGCAGATTGTTTACTGGAAACCTCCACACAGACCAGTGTTTCATCACCCACTGGGACACAGCGGAAATAAACTGAAGGAATACAAAAGGATTTAAAAAAAAACCAAAATAAAAAACCTGTAGATATCCAAATGGGACATTTCTCAACTAAGCTGGGAAATCAGGAAAAAATAACAGAAACAGAAGAAAAACAAGCACAAGAATATAATTATCATTTCATATGTGGCGGGAGTGTCTGAGAAATTACAAAGGATTTTCTCCAAAAAAAAAAAAAAAAAAGTCATCTGGTGCACTTCAAAACCTCAGACAGAGGCTGCTTCCACCCAAAAACACATACTACACAACACAGGAAATCAAACTCTACATGTTCACATTTAGAGGTCACTGAATCTGGACTGGTCAACCTCTGGACATCTGGAGGTGTGTGGAAACAAGTTCAACCAACTCTGAATTTCTTATAAGCCTGAAACTCGTTTCTACCTGGTCAGAACCGAAGACAGGTGAAACATCGTCTCCAGGAAACAGACGTCCAGCCAACTTTAGTTAGTTAACAGATATGCAGCGCTCACATGAACAAAATGTAGACCTACCAGTCTGATACCTGGTCCGTCCCAACCCTGATCTCAGCAGAAATTCTGATTTATTCCACCCTGATGTGTTTTCTCTCCCAGACTCCTACAGTCTGTTTGAATGTAAAATCTTTCACATGTATTCGTTCTGATCAGGAATTTAGGATTATCCGTTCATCTGTTGTCTAATCTCCATCAAACATGCAACTCCTGGGTGACGTTGATTTAGCAGGATCAAACAGGTTCTTATTTTATGCAACTTCCTGTTTCCTAAATCTCTACAGGAGAGTCAGTTTAGCTCATTTCAGATTGAAATAACTCTTTATAAAACCTTTTAAACCAACGAGTATTTGTGTTGTAGTTTGGCGTGACACTGCTGTATCTGATCCTGAGTGAAGGAGAGAGGATGCAGAGCTCCGACCCAAACTGTCAGCTCATGGACGACAATCGATGGTAAGCTCCCTCTGATTCTTCCACGTCTTCATCATGGTTTTCTGCTTCCCGTTGCCTCTCCTCACACCTGGCCCCCATCTGTCTTCAGGACTGAATTGGTGTTTTCTGTGACAAGGGAGCTGCTCAGTGTCCCTCCTTCATCGCTCTCTCCTCCTCTCTTCACCCCTCCAAACCTGCTCTCCCTCTTCTCACGCTACGTGGACCGACAGAGGCTGGAGCTGTTACAAGAGAAGCTACAGTGAGTCTGTTTAGATTTACTCGTACTATGAAGCAGCGGTGTTGCTGAGAGTAAATTGTAAAAAATAGAGATTAACTGCTCTTATCGTGGTAATGCTATGACCAGAAAGGATAGACAGACACAAAGGCAGATATGTTATTCATCCCCATGAAAGAAATTCATATTCACTTAGAAAAATTAAAATCCTTAAAAAAAATAAATTAAATCACTCAGAAATTGTTCACATACATGTTTGTAGCCTAAACACCAGAGATAAAACAGAAAATGAACCACTTTTGTAAAAGTTTAAAACTATTTCCAATTTTTAATAATTTATTACAACCAGGTTATTGTTTTAGATTAGGATTCAGTTGTTAAAATCAGATGAATTAGAGTTTACAGTAATGTGCAGATGTCTAACTAGTACAGTGATGCTGACAGGTTTTCCATGTAATGAGTCACAGAGACCCACATGCAGTCTAAATGTATTTGTGACTTTTGCTAATATTCTTTTTCTTCTTGTAGTGTTAAAATATTTTGATGGTATGACATGGTTATAAAACAGACATGTTCATTAAGACTCGCCACCGCTGTTATGGTGCACCAAACACAAAATGCCTGATGGATTCAACTGGAATATTTATCAGAAAGGGAAGTTTGAGGCCTGGGCTGAAAGTTAGAGAGGGTGTCTGCTTCCTGAAGCCATACTGGGAGCTGCTTCCACACTGAGGGTTGTGGCTCCTTTTTGACTTTCATAACCTTTTTAAAAACCACAAATAAACCAGCATTCTGAGAATGAAGTGTTCTGCTGGGAAAATGTGCAACGTTGAGATCTTTAAGGTCCAACAGACCTTGGTCACTAAGAGCTTGGGAGGAGAGAATTCTTTGGATTTAATGGGAAGCCGATAAAAAGAAGATAAAAGTGGAGGGTCGCAGGAACAGGTACACCCTGGACAGGTCGCCAATCCATCACAGGTCATTGAGACTTTTTAGAACATTTCTGGCACAGACCAATAATCAGGAATTACAGTAGTCCAATCTGAAAGAAACAAATTCATGTTCAAGTTTTCCTGCATCACTCTTAAGGCAGGATGTTCCTCATTCTGGGAATATTGGGTAGACAGAAGTAGGTGGTCCTTGAAACCTGTTTTAGATGTAGGTTGGACCACAGACTGGCTTCATGAGTTCTGCATGGAGACTAAACATGTTGCCACTGTAGGAGTGTTGAGATTAAATCTGATCTTTTCTCTTTCAGGATCTCTGCTTTGTCCAGGTAGAAGTTACCACAGTATCTCCATCATCCCTCCTTCCCCTCCATGCAGAACTTCAGTGTGTTTGTGTGCGTGTGTGTTTGTGTCTGGAGAGTCGACGATGGATTATTTTATTACGTCAAAATCTCTAGTCACTTTTTCTTTGTCTTAGCCTGGTTGTGTGTGTGAAAGACAGACGTCTGAATGACAATAAAAAAGGAATCTGCATTTTTAAATATCTTGTTTACGATTATGCCTGTGATGAAAATTAAAAAGTATTTCTAATATAAACCTGTTGCTTTCTCTGCCTCGTGTCTCACTCATTGGTTACATTTGGGATATATTTAGCTTCTGATTACTAACAGATACAACAAACTGAAATGTCAAAAAAGGACATCAACTTTTTGTCCTTATAAGATAATTGTGATCAGGTGAGGGGTTTTTTTTCTTTGCATTCTGTTTAAAATACATTATTTATTGACTTTGTGGCTCTGAAATACCATAATCTGGGAATTATGTATTATCAAAGAAACACAAAACAAAAAAACATTATTTTTTACGGGGTTTTTTTCTGTCAATTGTTTCTTTATTGGAAAATAATAAAGATACTAAGAGGGTGATTTACCATCACTGATCTGGACTTCGGCAATCTCAGATGGATCTGCAACCACATTCATCTCCACAGATGGCACCACAGGGGAAATGGTTACTGTGGAAACCTTCATACTCCACATTACAGAGTTTTATCCAAAGATGTCACTGGTGACTTCACTAAGCAGAAAGAATCTGCACATTAACCTGGTTTCAAAGTTCGAGTAGACTTCTCTGAGCTCCGGGGTACCTGGGATATGGAAGGTGATCAAACATCTGTTAACCCAAAGTAAATACTTCTATGAGTTTTATGTATTTCTTCTTTTTCATTGTTAAATCAATTCCTTATTGAGGTTTTACAAAATATGTAAATTTTTTTCCTCCTCACTGTACTCAGAATAGATAATTCACTTGTGTGTTAGCTGGAATAGGGCAATTAAAAACAAAGATCCCTGTATACTTCCCAGTCTTTCAGGTGATGACTCCTTATTACCCACTCAGGATATTTTCAAGGAAAAGAGGAGTTGGGATTAAATCATGTGGATAGTTAATTCATATTGTCTTTAACAAATTAACCACAAAAGCTAATGTTACATCATTTGCTAGTTAGTTAATGTTAGGAGTAAACTCAATCTTTTCTGTGCTGAACTTGTGTTCATGGTTGCAATGCATTTTGCCACAACAGCGAGAGCAAGAGCACATTACCAAATGCTAAGTGCCTTCTGTGAAGTGAATAAAGTTTGATTGATTTTACCAAAACTGCTTTAGTTGTTATGTAAAAGTTTAGTAAGATAGGCTGCCTATACCTTAGCGTCAGTGGTGTCGTGGTCCCTCAAGAAGTATGTATACTCTAGAGTATACTCGATGCTGACTGAAAAAGAGGTGAGTATACTCTGTATACCCTGGACTACACCACTACTTAGCTTAATATTTTTGCATCTAACTTAAAGGGGTGCTATTATGGTATTTCAAGTTTTCTGAGCTTTCTACAGTGTTACAGTGTTGAATCCTCATCAGACATGTGAGCGGCACTGTTTCTTATCACCTAAACGCATGTTTGAGTTTGAGTTTGAGTTCCAGCACGCTCACCGTTCGGTTTCCATAGCGACGAAAAACGCGTCGTTTTAGAGAGTTTTTTCTACTTGGAAATCCTTGTGACGTTCCGGGTGATAAGGTTCGGTGATTGGTTACCTTCTACTGGTTAACAAGGGCATGTACAAATACATCAGGCGGGTGGAAAACGTCGGATAAAGTTATTTCCAACGATGGCTGGTGAGTTTACCAAAGAGAGACATCCAGTTGCATTCGTTGCTGTGGGGTTGCTGTTTTCCACTTTGTTTTCAGGGTCTGATTCAGGTTCCAACATGTAGGGCTGCATGTTATGTGTTGACATTGTATTTTGTTTTTTTATAGAGTTCATATTAGCCTAATCCTTCTGTTTATCAGATGTTCCGCTTAATGCGGAAGAGTCTCAATCCACTCGTTTTGCCCGCAGGCTGATCTGACAGCCTACGGAGAGGGTCGGTCTGAAGTAAATAAAGCCATTTGTGACAATAACTCGATCAACCCCAGATTGATTAATTTATTTTTGTCAGAAAGAAAAATAAATTAGCCTGAAATGCACATAATAGTTCCACTTTAATGTCTCCAATCAGGAGGGAAAGAGGTCTGTGATTACCACGTTAACATATTTAATAGGTGTGGCCGGGACTGTTATTAGCCTACTGCAGTAGTGCTAGAATTAAATGAGTGGCTGTATTAAACATGTCTAATAGTGGTTTGATACATTTTCCTTGCTCAAAACGTCATTGTACATTTTAATTATGAGTTTATCTGAATTCTTATCACACATATTGTGTCATGCATCATGAGCATGGTTCATGCAGATGGTTCTTCTCATGGGTGAAGGTACCAAAGAGTGTAATGTGCTATTCTATTATCTCATAAAGCGTAAGCTCTGATTACACAATGTACTTCAGCAATAGTCTTTATATGGTCCTGTGTTGCAGACACCGAGAATTTGCAAAATTATAAGTGTAAAAAACACTACGCCCGAACAGGGACTTGAACCCTGGACCCTCAGATTAAAAGTCTGATGCTCTACCGACTGAGCTATCCGGGCTCTAACTCAATAATTCTGGACCATCATAATCACTCGATTACATGTGTGTCGTGTGTATGTCGTGTGTATGACTGTCCACTGTGGTGTATTATGTTTTGCTTATCTTGCTAACACTCGTCGCTTCGTCTCCCTCGTAGCTCCATGCTGAGGTGTCTGTCCTGTCCAACTTCTCTTTCAATGTGCAATACAGCACTTTGTCTGGCATTTGGTTTTTTTGTTTGCATGTTTTTGTTAGCAGCGTGGTGTGGTCGCTAAACCGAGCTTTTATCGACCTTGTCATGTCGGTTGTCTGCTTCTGCTTTTCTCAGAAAATCCAAGACAGATATCTTCAGTAGTAAAAATGAAAGCAAATGACATTTTAGGTTTTCTAAACCGGATAGACGACCTGTAAATCTCTGGTACAGAGGCCGAGGGCGGCTTCGGCCTTCTGCAGCAGGGATGCTAACATTAGCATAGCACCTGCCGTGTTATAGTACCAGTTTTGCAAAAACGCTAAAACGGCACCCTTTCTATGTACTTGGTTTAATGAAAACATTAACGACAGATCTACAACTGTATACGTATATTAGAGTTATAATGTCATGCATGACCAGGCGCAACAGGTGGCTCCGTGGCGCAATGGATAGCGCATTGGACTTCTAGTCAAACACTTGAGGAGTGATTCAAAGGTTGTGGGTTCGAGTCCCACCGGAGTCGCATTTTTAACTTTATATTCATATTTTGTAATACTTTAAATACAAATTTGTATTTGATGTTTTTAGATTATAGTTTTGTTATATTGTGTGTATGTATCTTCTGTATGTGTTCTTCTATGGACTTAATTCAGTTTAATAAACACATAACTGTATACTGACAACTTCCCACACCGCAACCAAGTCGTGAATAATACGCAAATCTCACCAGTGTCAGGGGTAAAGAGATCTAATATAAAGTTTAGTTCAAGGTCTAAAACTGGGTTTCGTACAATATCTAAAACCAGTCGAAAACTGTGTCTAAAACCAAGTCTAAAGTTAAAAAAAAAAAGGTCTAAACTAAGTTTAAAACTAGCGACTCGTCTGTCTGATCACGCTGAACCGAGAACAAGTATCTGTGTATTTGCAAACTCTTCAGCATGTAGCAGTGGTTAGCCAATCTTCATAGCTGCCTCACTAGAACAAAATTCTTCCCAGTCTTTATATATAGATATGTATATTTTAACTATAAAGTTACAAATCTGTGATTTAATCGTCAACATTAACGCCACATTTCAGCCCAGCATCAGGTCCCTTCTGTTGTGTGCCAACCAATACATGACACTTTCTGATAATAAAACTTACACACTTTTACAAAAACCCATGACAAGAGGTTAGAACTAAAGTCCAGATGTGTTTTTTCTTTTTTGGCTGGTCTACACTTCGTCAAATTTCACAGTTTCTCCCAAATCATTTATTCTTAGCAGCCATTAGCAATAATTAGCATATTAACGACGCCACGATACATGGAAACGCAGACTTTTTTGTTTTTTAATATAAACTTACCGAGCTGTTGTTGGGAGTAATACCCTTCTGTTAATATGCTTTACTCACTTCTGTCGAACTTCTCTGTGTTTCTTTCAATAGAAAAATAAACCTGCAGCCTGCAGGTCTCTGACTCGGGAAGTCCTCGTGAATTAAAGATTCTTCTTCTTCACACTCAGCTTTTTTTTTTCTTTCCACAGCTGAAGGTTTCCTGCTGCCAGAAAACCAACAGCGGCGCATTTTCATTTGCTGGATATTGTTCAACAACAAGCAGGATAAAGAAAAAAACAGACCAATTTCTCACCAGAATTACACACGCACTTCCCAATGCAAAAATGGCAGACAGTCGAGGTCAATACTGTTATGTTTATCTGTTTGTTTGTCTGTCTGTCTGTTTGTTAGCAACTACCTAAAAAATTTCAGAATGCATTTTTATTTATTAATTATTTTTTTCTGAATGGGTTGTAGTGATCTGAATCACCCTCTAAATCAATTTGAATTTTTTTTTTTTTTTTGAAGGACTTTCTCAGTGCCACTTACAGGTGCATTTAAAGTAGGAATTTAATGCCACAATAAATGGTCAGGATGTTTGGCCTAAAAAAAAAAAAAAATAATAATAATAATTATAATAATACTGAAGTTCCCGACATGTTTTTTGAAGATATCAAGGAGAAATCTGGATTCCAGCAAAATTCTGGATATTACAATGCAGAGCAGAAAAAATAGGGGACCTTTGGAAATTATGATATGAACATGCAACAAACACAATATAACCAAACATTGTTGATTCATGATCATGTATCTAGGAATCTAATCATGTTTACATATAAAATGAAAGTAGGACTATAACAAAGAGTGGAAATCACAACGTGGGTGGAAAATGGCTGCATGGAGGTGTTTGCTCTCATAATGCTTTTATCTGCGTTTTAATGTTCATGCATTTCAGCTTTGTTTTGTGTGTCTTTCTAAGTATGTCAGATTCATTCAAGTCTTTTTTTGATTGTTTAAAAACACATATTTTTCTTTTTTATGCTGGACATTCAGCAGAGTCTATGTTTCCATGTCACAGAAAACTTCTGAGGTCTGGTTGTTTCAGCCACTAGATGGAGGCTGCACATGTGTGCAGTTTTCCAACACCTGCTCTGGGATCAGCGATGCCTCAGTAGCCAACATAAGACGAGAGGAGAGGTTGCCAGGACTAAACACACAGAAGTTGGAGCTGCATGTAGGTTCAGTCCGATCAGCTCATCCATCATGGCAGTGCTGAGAGCTTTTGTGGCCTTTCTCCTTCACCTGGTTTCCTCTCTGACGGTAAGATGCTGTAAAACCAAAACTATCTGCATGCAAATATGGAGTGATTATAAACGTCAATATTTATGATAGCTGGAGTTTCAACCTTCACTAAAACAAAAAAAACTTGATTAGAGTATCTTTTTACAAAACAGCCGTAGTCTTTTATCTGAAATGGAGACAAGCTGTTTTTAGTAATACTGAAAACTCTCTTATTTGTTTTTCATTCTTTAATTTTTCAGATAAAACTTTAGAACAAAGTTACTGTGAGACTTAATGCGATAATGCAGGTTTATGACCATCAAATCTTTGCATATAGTCATGCAAAAGTACAAGTAAGTTAATAACATGATTATTTCAGCTATATATTTGGACAATAATAACAATAATAAAGCTGTTAGCAGCAGTAATGGTTTCCAGTATGATCTTGCCAGTGTTTCTTCAGATTTCCAGCACCAGTTTCAGATTTCAAAGACATACATATTGTTCTTTATAGATAAATAGGTGAGTCAGCTCAGATGCTCTGGATTACTACATATGTGGAAAAGTACACATATTTACAATTAAAGTAACTTTTAGATCAGGAAAAATAACTGATCATAATGTAAATATATTTTTCACTTCCAGATACCTGGGATTAAATGTGAATTTGTTGATTCACTGTCATCTGGAAGTTGTGATAAATGTGTGAAGAGGTCAAATAAAATAAATATGCAAATAAAATGAATAAACAACATACCTCCAAACCATAAAACTTCCTCCACCGTGCTTCACAGTTGGTTACATTACTGAAAATGATGATAAAAACGTTGTATTTGTTGTATTTAACTTTTTTCATAAGTTTAATATAACAAAGCCTCTGAATATGATCTTATTATGATTTTAATTCTTATAAAGAATTAATTTTTATAAAGAATTAAAATTGGAAGCATGGAAGCAGCAATGAATTCATACCTCCATCAAAGAGGTTGGTTTTGCCTGCGTTCATCTATCTGCCTGTGTGTCTGTCGGTCTGTTTGCAAATTTACAAAATCACTACGGGCTGGATTTCTGTGGGTTTTTATTTTTATTTTTATTTTTATTTTTATTTTTTTGAGAACAGGTCTTGGTCGGATTTAGATTCTGTTAAATATTGAGAGTGATTTGAGAGGAATTGAGGTCTAATCTAATTTTATCTGCATAGTAAATGAAGTTTGACTTGTTTCATAGAAGCAATCTGTCTAAGAGCAGAACCTTGCAGAGCCTTATTACCAACTCTAAAGTGTGTGGATAAATCCTCAATTTCCTTTCCTAATTTTCGTTGTTTTCAAAGTCCAGCTTATTTCTCTGTTTGTGTCCAGGCCCCTGTCCCATGTGAGGAGAGGGTTATCCATCTGGAAGCAGAAATTCGAGGTCTGCTGAACGTGATCAACGACCAGCACCGTTATATCCTGGAGCTCCACAACACCCAGTCGCTGTCGCTGCAACACCTCCCCAATGCACACCTGGGCCCCGAGAACATCTACAGAGGTCGGTTCCCATGAAACTCGTAGCACGCATTTGTCTTGATCACACCTCCTGCATGGAAGATCATTTATTTGCCCAGATTTTAAACGGAAAGCAAACACAAAATCTTACAAGTTCATAACCATTTACTTAATATCGACATGCGGGAAACTAAAAAACATGAGGAAAATATGAGGGAAACTAAGCTGAAATAAAAACAAAATTCTACACAGGTTGGATCATTAATGTCCTCATTTCTGTGCCAGGAAAACCGTCCTTCAGGGATTGAGGAGGAAACTGTTTGTATTTCTTTTGTGTTTCTGAACTTTTATTTTGTGGGATTTACACCACTTAAACTTCCTGTCTCTGCAAGGTCCTTTGTGTTGTGTTCATATTTACATATTTGTCCTTACCAGTGGATGGAATAACTCTCATTGCTCTATTAATCATGTCAGCACTGTGTGGGAATTTTTTCCTTAAAGAGTTTTCATCAATTTTAAACCTTAAAAAACTTGAATCTAAAAACTTTTTTTTTAAATTTTTGCTGTATAAAGTTTATTTATTATTATTATTATTATTATTATTATTATTATTATTATTATTATTATTATTATTATTATTATTATCTAGGATGGGTAAATAATTGGCAGCAATACTGTTGCATTATTTTTTTACAGTGCTATTTTAAACAATCACAAAAAATTTTACTGTGGCAAAATTGTCTGTAAATATTATAAATTAATATTTTTCTGATTTGTATAATTCAGTTTTTTTTTTTATTCAATCTGAAATATATAATGAAATAATTGTAATTTATTGTTTTTAAGCCATTGATTGCCAGTTTGTTTACAAAACGCATTTTTTAAGGAACAAAAAAATTAAATAGTTACTATAAAATGCGTTGTATGTATTGAGTTTAAAAAAATGCTCCAATCTGATGGATAAATTTATAAATGAAAAACAAAAGGGAAGTAGTCCAAAATTAGGTTGTAATATAAAAGATATAGATGTTTTTTATGTTAAGATAAACATCAAAGTCAAAAATGGCATTTATAGTGGTATTTTAAGGGACATTTTATTTTCAGATCAAATGTGAGTCTTTGTGCAGCTTTGGCATCTTAGGATCTGACACTAAAGTTGTAGAATTAAGTAAAACAATATTTGCTGGGAAATATTTAGACCCATTTATTTAATCAGCTGTAAAGGCACAAGATGTCCTTAAAGGTTTTATTCATGGTTAAAGACCCACCAACAGCCGTACATCAGACTGAACTGCAGCCATGAACAAACACACCTCTGCACTGAGTTCAGAGAAATCGGAGTGTTTGAACTTTCCTCCTCTGCAGCGTTTCTTCCCACATTGATCCGTTGCAACATCCGCAACGATGCACAAAAAGAGTTGAACCTTCTGCTCTGTCCGATCACACAATTTCTCCGGGCATGTTGACACAACGTTCCTTGTTTGTTAGTTTTATGTTTGTTTTTAATCTCATGGTAAAATGAAAGCTGAGACTCCAGAAGGACTTCCAAATTCAGTGTGACGTTGCTGCTTTTCTGAAGCGTCTCCTGGTGTTTCTGAGTGTTGACTGAGACATGTGTTGACAGTGTTGACAGCAGATCATGACGGCATGTTCATGACTCAAGTATGTTACATCTAACGTGTGTACCTGCTTCTGGTTTGTGTGTCAGACTGCTCTGAAGTGTTCGAGGACGGCAACGTGGCCAGTGGGCTGTACGTGGTCCGGCCCGACGGCTCTCCCACGGCGCTCAGCGTCTTCTGCGACATGACCAATGGAGGAGGATGGACCGTCTTCCAGAGGAGGACAGATGGAAAAGAAAGCTTTGACAGGTGTGTGCAATCTTCACACACACACATAGCCTACAACAAGACTTTCCTCTTACAAGTGAACATATGCATCGACTCTGTGTGTGTTTGTGTGTTTTTGTAGAGCCTGGGTGGAGTATAAGCATGGGTTTGGAGACCTTTACTCTCCAAAAGGAGAGTTCTGGCTGGGAAACGAACCTCTGCACCACCTCACTGCACAAGGTGTGTATACGTGTGTGTCATCACAAGCCACCTCAGACGTTGTGATCTGTTTAACCCGGTTGTCTCGTAGGCAACTATGACCTGCGCATCGACATGGAAGACTTTAAGGGGAACAAACGCTTTGCAGAATACAAGAACTTCAGAGTGGATGACGAAAAGGTGAAAAACACACAGATGCAAACTAAAACACACCCCTAGTGAAGGTACAGGATCAACAATACTCCTTGCTTGTGGAAACATCTGAAATTTTTTATTGTGGATGAAATCATTGGATCTGATTGTAAATTGGCTGCTCTGGTTCTCCTAACCCCCCCATCCATCCATCCATCCATCCATCCATCCATCCATCTGTTTCTTCCACCTCTATCCTTGCCAACTCCAGTTCCCATAACATTTTCTTATTTAGACTATGTCAGTTCTTGTGTTGCTATGGAAACAGAAGCAAGGTCGTCTGGTAGTTCCTTCTGTTCATTCGTCTGCCCATTTCTCTGGTCACACTTGTAGTCGGGGAGATGTTTACGAAGCATAGATGATTGTTTGGGTTTCTACTTTGATGGAGCCCCAGTAGGTGACATCATTCTTAAACCTGGAAGATGTGCACGTCACAATGAGCGCGACGGAAACAAAGAGCTGTTCCGGTTTATGAAGGACTTTTGACTCAAACTCTTAAAAGACAAACAAACACAACAAGAGGAAACTAAGAATTAAGAAGGTAGATTTATGTATGAATGTATTTAAAATCCAGTTGTGAGCAGATGTGACGTTGGTTTCCATCATCCAAACTATTTCTCCAGCTTGACGGATCCATTTAATCTGCTCGTGTTTTCATTTTAGGTTTAATGAGAAAACAAAAGAAGTTGTTTCTGTAAAAATCAGACCAGGAAGATGCACATGTTCTGCTTATTGTCAGTTTTTCCATTGAACACAACTTAAAGCAGGCTTTCAGTAAAATGGGACAAGACAGTATCTGTAAACGACTAGGTAGAAGTAACGATAATTACATAACTATTAACTATTATACCAGTTCAACAGATTTTTATTCCTTTTCCTATGTTTATTAGTGATTTTGTCTTGTTAATTCATTGTGTGTCCTAACTTTTCACTTTTTTTAGTGTTGTTTGGCCTTTTGATTATTTTATAGCAGCCTTAATTTTTTTTTTTTTTTAATTCATTTTAATCCTTTAAATATCTTTTAGTGGATTTTAGTCTTTTAATTTTTTGGTGTAGTTTGTAGTTTTACATTTCTTTAGTGTACTTCAGACATATTTGTGTATTCTGTTTCTCAAGTCTTTTAATGTCATTTTGGGGTGCAGATTTTCTGGAGGTGTTTGGAAGATTTCAGCATTTATATGTCATATGAACAGCGCTTTGGAAACCATTTGGTCTAAAATGTGCTGTGTAAATAGAGTGGATTGGATAAAACCAAAAAAAAAAAAAACAGTAAAAAGGCAATAATAACTTTGATGTGCTGTTTGACCCAGAGGGCAAAGGGCAAGTGCTCTAGCACCACCTGTGCCTATCTGTGACACTGTGTGTTTAACACACACACACCTATGTATATTACAAACACATGACGCTTCTCATGCAGTATGACCTGAATCTGGATAATGTACGACTAAAAGTGCTGGGTGGACGTGGGAAGTTATTGAGCATTTTTTAAGCTTTATCTCACCTCCTAGTCTAAAAGAGCTGAGATTTAATCCTGCTTTCTGTCTGATCAGCTGATGGCTGGAAATTCATCTGACGTTCTTCTCTCTGTGTTTTAGACGAAAGCAGCTTCACATAGCTTTAAATTCATCCTGCTGACCCTTTTAATTAATAAATCCTAAAATTTTCATCCTTCCTTGTCATAAAGTTGTAATTTTATTACTTTAATTTAGTGTACAGATGTGAGTATAAACCACTCACATGGACGCTAATGGAGATTCGACTACAGAATAAATCCAAATAAAGAATGAAGTTACAGAAAATATTTGATTTGTTATTGTGTAAAGAAAATAATTATACTGAAGCTGTCTTTTATTGGAGTGCAGAAATGCAATTAATTGCAAAAAATGTATGTGTGACTGCATAAATATATAATTAATAATAGATCAATAAAAGTAGAATAATAATTTGATTAAATCCATTAAATGAAAAGCAGTCGTATTTGTTAGAGTCTTAAAGCTTTGTAAAGTCTTATTTCTAATATAACAGGAAGCAAAAAGGCTTTTATTGATCCAGAACAGAAATCTACGATTCTGCGACGTATTTAACATATTCAACGTTTTTTATTTTTAATCTGAGTTTATCAATTTGTTTCTCTCTTGAAACCAAACCAGTCGGGGTGTCAAATGGGTATGAAACCAGTTAGAGATCCATGACTGAATAATATAAAAGGCTTTGTGTTTATTATTTTTATTTGACATATTTTTCAGTAAGTACTGAAATACTTGCAGTGATGCTTTATTTCACTGCAGATCATCTGAGCTCAGCATATTTAATGTTGCCTTGTAAGTTTAATTTAATTTGCCAGAATTCATCTTGTTTTTGTTCATTTGAAGTTTCTGCTTGGTTATAGACGGATCAGGACTGCAGGCCAATCCAACACCGGGACCTCCGTGTCCCTCAGCCTTACCTTTGGCTGCTTCATAAAGCTGGTTCTGTCCTGATGTCCGCTGATGGACATCAGGGAGCCGTGTTCTCTTGTTTTAGTGGCTTCATAGGAAGATAAGGAGAAAAATATATTGCTGATTTCCAAAAAAATTAATAATCTGAAATATTCTGTTCAGGGACTTGTTTCAAGGTCTTTTTTTTTTTTTTTTTTTTTTTTTTTAAACTAAATATGGGATTACCTTCATGATTTCTGTCATGTTATGATTGGAAGGCATCTGTGACAGAGCATCGCAGTTTTAATCATTTTAAATGTAAAATCTATGCGACCGAAAACATCAGCATATTATTTGTGATGTTGGAGGTTTACTTCATTATTATTCTACGCTGAAGATCTTAATGATGTTGCTGGGATGTGACCTGATTATTGAATCGTGCCGTGCAGAACTCTTCGTGGTTTTACTAGCTGTCAGAAGCATCTTGTCCTGGGAAGTGTACAAACATGGCCATTTGCCCGATAAAAGGATTAATTTATTACTGTAGATTCAGTCTTGCATTTGAAACATGCTGCACATTCTAGTAAAAGATATTTGTGAATTTTTGCCCAAATTGTAATGTTCCCACAACTCCTCCCAGCAGTTCAAAGACATTTTGACATTGAGGACGCAACATGATGATGAGTTTCAGGTTTTATTTTGTCCCATTTTTTCTGCAGACACATCTTACATCACCGAGCCTGCCTTTTAGCATGTTGTTTAGTCTTCCCTTTATTGAAATTCCTCCAGTTTCCTTGGATGCCTTAATGATGTTCTGAACTGCAGACAGAGAAATATGCAAAAATGTGAGGAGGAATGGGAACATTAAAAAAGTCAATATTCTACCACTTTTAGTGTTGCAGCTCGGAAATGGAAAAAATGAAGGTTTGTTAATAAACAAAGAGAAAACTTGTAATATATTTAGTAAAAATTACATTAAGAATCAGTTTCTTTCACGAATGTCCCGACTTTTTGCTGATTTGTGTTGCAATTTAACTCTAAATTCTCCATTCAGTCTTTATAAAACAAGTTTACTTTTTTGGTCACATCCAATTAATCAAATGTAGGATTTTTTTTAAAAAAAACTCCATCCAGACTTAAACTTGTACTGGCAGAAATAAACTGATTGGAAAATGTACAAATAGATCTTACATTATGCTGCGCATTACATTTGTCCTTGTGTTTAGGTTCTGCCTGAGCTCCTGTATATTCAGCTCAGAGTTTAGTCAGTTATTTTGCAGATTTTTATATTATATTTATATATATATATATATATATATATATGTATATATATATATATATATATATATATATATATATATATATATATATATATATAAAGGCAACCTTTCCACATTTTTAAAATTCCTCTGAGGAATTTGACAATTTTGTCTGTGGGTAAAAAAAAAAAAAAACCAACTTCTAAGCCATTAACCAGAATCCTGAATCATCTTTTATATTTGAAGAGCTTTTTTTTGTGAGTAAAGTGTTTTTCCAGCTCTAATAACCCAGATATGTTCTACTATGACTGCCTTTGACATGAATCATGGTACTGCTAGTTTCCACGGCGATGCAAGAGGTTTTATTGTGAATTATCTTCTCTTTCCATCATATACCATCATGGGCTTCACTTCTCTCTGGATCTTTCCGTTTCTAAGGTGAATTCTGGGACTATCCCTCCATTCTCCTGACTGATCATTAACAGAGGTGTCCATCATCATCAGTGGATGGCTTCCTGAGAACAGTACCTCCATAATCACCTATTAAAAAACACCTGAAAAACTACTCAGGTTTACCTTCTACTGTGGCACAGTTCCTTATCAGACATTAATTCACTCATTCCTAGATAATTTAGGCTGCTATCTTCGTCTGAAAGCAAATACGTGGCTTAGGTAGCTAATAAAAGCTTTAAATGTCTGCCGAAATACTTCAACTCTGCTCCTGACTGTGTGATGTACAGGACCAGTACCAGCTCCACATCGGGGAGTACACCGGGGATGCAGGTGACTCTCTGGCTGACGCGCGGATGGCAAACATGAACAGTCCGTGTGCAGGTGGAATCAAATTCAGTACCTACGACCACCCAAACTACATCAACGCAGACAGAGACAACGGGCGCTGCATCAGGCTCAGCAAATCAGGCTGGTGGTTCTGCAGGTAACTAACACACACACACACACACACACTCTTCAGGTTGCATTAACTCAAAGAGCACAAACAGCACAGAGTTCCCTTGTCTGTCATCACAGATGTGACTCCGGTAACCTGAACGATCATTACTACAACGGACCCTTTAAAGCGATGACGGACGACGGCGTGGCGTGGTACATATGGCACGGCTGGTCATACGCCATCAAGTCCGTGGTGATGATGCTGCGAGCTGCTGATCTCAAACACCCACCGCCCATAATTGCGCGGTGGCCGGAGCAGTTCGTGGAGTATGATGGAAATAAGAAGTCTAATTACCATCAGTAAGCCGGAAGCAGCTCGGACTGCAGCCTGAAGAGGCTCAGGTGCACACAGCTGCAACCCAAACACACCTGCTTTCCTCCTGTCTGTGTACGTCCGTTTCACCTCAAATAAAACAATTAACCCATTTTATATCGTATGGATTTTATTCTGTGTCCAAAATACAATAGAACATTGTACACTGAGGCATTCTGGGTAAATCTGAGGTTCAGGGTGACACATTTTTCAATCAGGAACAAGTGTGGAAAAGTGAGTCATTGTTTGGGGCCATTTAGGGCACGAGGTGATTTCAGGGAAGTTGTTTTATGTAAATAAACTGCATATTCATCTCCGGCTTTACATCCAAGGGTGATTACATTCCACGGAGTAGATTAAGGTAGACGTTGTGAGGAGTTTACACAGAGGAACACACACACACACACATCCACCAGTGTAGAGGTCGGTGTGAATGATTCTGGTCAGATTGTTCCAGTTTGTCCACAAACACACATCCAGTTCATCCACTTCTTCCAGACGTTCGCAGCAGATCAGTGATTGAGCTTCGCTCTTTGGGAAAACAACAACCTCTAAAGAAAAAAGGCAAAATAATCTCAGGATCCATCGTCAGATACCAGTCATTTTATCGTCTCCACAAATCTCCGTTCCACGCGAAATCAAAGTTTTTTTTCCTCACCAGTTTCTTATGAAGCGGAACAGGACGGGAAACTTCTGCTGTACAAAAATGAAAAAGAAAAGAGTCACGATGACGTGGAGCTTCTGTACAGACCCTGAGCTGCGCCCGCTGTTCAGTTTCCTTCAAAGAAGAAAAGTTTATCTGATCAGGCATTTGGTAGAGACGGGGAGCGAGGACAGTCCCACGCTCTGGTTTAAGTGCACGGTGCCGCTGCAGCGTCCTCGCCTCCAAAACAACTTCCACGTGCTGCCCTCGGAGCGAAGAGGCTCTTCTTCTGCCGGGCAGGCTTGCTGGGTTTGTTGTGAGGTTATCTGGGTGATAACGGTGCAGCTGTGGGGAAGGAAGCAGAGTTCTGCGGTGAGCCGAAGGGTGAGGTGGGCGAGAGGCGGCGAGGACTCGCCAGCAGGTCGCCGTTGTGAAGCTTCCACAGCAGCTCCTCGTTCTCCATGGACAGACGCTTGTTGACCTTGGACTCCTTCTGCAATGTCTGCTGGAGGATGGCCTGCTCGTTGGACAGCTGCCTGCAGGGGGAGACAGAGAGCACCAGACAGGAAACATCAGATGTAGACAAGATGCCGTGGGATCCATTGGCGGTCCAGGAATGTCTTAACATGGACATAACTGCAAATATATGTGTGTGTTATGTTGGGTTGATTCTGAGAAAGTGAGATGCAGACCAGAAACAACTAAAGAAACTGATAAATGGCTTTATGTTCACTGTATTAACAGTGAATGTCATCCTTTTTTCTTTTTTTTTTTTTTTTTTAAACAATGGGAACACAAACATATCTTGATGGACACAAGAGATAAAAATCTGCTTGGTTGTGTGGGAACGCTGCAGGAGCAGATGGAGAAATAACTCGCCACATCTATCTCATATTCATGCAGCAGGGTAATGGGGGGAGGTTACGTACTTTGAGAGGGCAGCGTGTTTGTCCATCCTGGCCTTGTAGTCCTCATTCTCCTGCTGGACCTTCTTCAGACACTCCCCCAGCTTCACGTTGGTCTCCACCTGCAGAATGCCGTCACACACTGAGCTCAAACAGCGGAGCCTCAAACAAGCCCGTCACACACTGACACAAAGCCAGAGAGACACCTACTAGTTTGTCCAACTCCATCAGCTTCTTCTCTTTCTGGTGCAGCTGATTGTTCTTGATCTCCAGCACCACCTTCAGACTCTCCAGCTCCTGCTCCAGGTACACAGTGTGCGAATCCTTCTGCACACACACACACACACACACACACACACACACACACACACACACACACACACACACACACACACACACACACACACAGAGCATCGCTGTATGAAACTTCAGTGAAGATAAAGCCATGATGTGTGTGTGTGTGTGTGTGTGTGTATGTGTGTGTAGTATGCATGTAGACCAGCAGAGGGCAGTCATGATGAGCAGAGAAGCTTCTGATAGTTTTGACCTGAGAAACCAGCTGGAGAACAAGTCCTGCAGAAAGTCTGTTTCAGAAACATCTCTGTTGGGATGAACTCGTCCATCTCTGCGTCAACTCTGAGAATACAAGTCTCTCTGGATCATTTAGGAAAGATGCACCGCAGTGAACTAATCTACGTTGAATCAATAAACCTAACGAGGGACTTCCACTTTCAGATTTATCTCCACAGTGGGCATGTAGAGGCTGAGAGCTGGGAAAATAATCTGTCAGCAAATAATTTCATCCTTTAAAAGTAATCACATTTTATTTTAAGCATTAACTTTAGATCATTTTAGAAAGATCAAATGTTTGGCTATTTTATTGTATTTGAATGAAAATAACTACTAATCAAAACCTACATGTCTCCATGGATTTAAAAAAAAAAAGAAATAAAAAAACAGGAGATGCTTTGATCCAACAGATTCAGCTGATAACTAACCAAGAGCGCCACCTACTGACCAAACTAGTCTGCTAAACATTCAGTTGGAAGATACAGCGGAAAAGTGAAACACCACTGCTCAAACCGCCGTTTTCTAAATTTCTACTCTTTCTCCAAACACAAAGGAAACTGCTAAGTTTTTTCTAATGGTTTGCGGCCGTCCATCTTCCTTCTGGTGTCATTCAGAGGTTTTCAACAGGCCTGAGATGTGTGTGTAGTAATCCTCCATCCAGACATTGATCCTTCAGGCTGTTCTGCTGTAATCCTCCGAGTTGTGGAGATCGTCAAGTAAAGTTTTTATAGAATATTCTTGTATGTGGCTTTATTAACACCTTTGCTGAAGCACCCTGATCATCTGTAAGTAACAGGCAGTGTGAGACGCTGTGGCTTGTGGACCTCTTCAGGTCTCCATCTAACCATGAAACCATGTTGGACGGAGGTCATTGCTTCCAAGTGTAGTAATGTGATAAATCAGTATTGTTAATGTTATTTACAAAATACATATTTTACTTTGTTTTATAAAGAAGGCACACATTGGTTTATTGTGTTTCAAGACATGACTAATAATCGTTATTATTTTTCACTGGTTCATGTTTTTTTCATAAAGAAAAACGTTGGGGTGACGCTGTATGTGTGGTGTGTGTGGAACGGGAAGCGTAGAAGAAGACAGGCGGGAGAGAAAAAAGGAGAGGACACGAGGGTACACGTGGGGTTTTTTTTTTTCCGACGTCCGGCAGGGAGAAGAACAGGTGCGTGGGACGTCACAGAGCTTGGCCACGTACAGGACAATCTGCAGAAGTGTTCTTCACTTTTTGGTTGACTGCTGAGGACTGGATTAGCGACCCGCAGCGCAGAGAGTGAGCGGCAGCACATCGCCGGGACAGACCAGCAGGCTAAAGCGGAAGCTAGCGCCAGACCGTCCGGCATCTGCCAGGAGAGCGGCAGCGAGAGAAAACGCGTCGCTGCCAGCGGACCGCCACTCACCTACATCGGAGATCTCAGGCAGGAGGATTTCTGCTTCATGCTGTTGCTTTCAGCAAGGATGGGAAAAAGCCAGCGACTGGTATGATCGTTGCATTGAGGGTTTTTTTTCTCTCCATTTATCTGAGCTCCAACGCGCGCCAACGTTCCGAACTACAAGCTGATATAGACA
Source organism: Telmatherina bonti (assembly GCF_933228915.1). Classification (NCBI taxonomy): domain Eukaryota; kingdom Metazoa; phylum Chordata; class Actinopteri; order Atheriniformes; family Telmatherinidae; genus Telmatherina; species Telmatherina bonti. The sequence goes on from NC_136621.1 coordinate 16,266,066, forward strand.
CAGAGTGCACTCTAAAAAAATACTGGTAGGAAAAAAAAAAGGGTTGAAATACTTTACATCCCAGGTTCTTGTATTGACATTCGTTGAATACACAAGTAATCTGAAATTCAGTCTGTGTTTTGCATTGTTTTTTATTCTGGTAAAAGCCTACACTGTTAAAAAAAAAAAAAAAAATAAAAAATATATATATATATATATATATATATATATATATATATATATATATATATATATATATATATATATTTCTAAGCTAACTAGTTATGGACAGTGCTAAGTCATACTGGTGCTCCTTATAGTTCCTGAGGAGTCATTTTTTTGGTTATGCATTTGTGAATAAGACTAATAATAGACCCTAGACACAGTTTTGATACATTGAGATGTCTCTTCTGCCATCGTGTTAATTTGCTTTCCAGAAAAGAGCGGGTGTATTCAGAGAGAACACTCCCTTACCATACGAGCCGGGTGGCAAAAAGGGTTACACAAGTTTCACCCCAGTCGCAGTTTGACACTAATGGCTACTTGATGTCAGCCTATGTTAGGTGACGGAGCTTTGTTGTTGTTCTGGTAAAGCAGAATGAAACTTGTATGCTAGTCCTATTACATACTATGTATTATGTAAATAGTGCTGATGTCTTACTTTGCTGTATACTCTAAATATCCTCTCTAACCAGATGAAACTGGGTGGATTGTGTGTTTCGCAGCGTGTGTGGAGTTTACCAGATTTTTGTCGCTGAGTATTCGCCTCCTCTCCTCTTCAGCTCGCAGCTTCTCGCTCAAATCCTCCTTTTCTGCAGACAGTTCAGAAATCTTCTCCTGCAACAGAGACGGAGCTGAGAGTTTAATACTGCAGCGATCTTTCTTCTGTGTATCATGAACTCCTACAGGACAGTTTCTTCAAATATCTCCGTGAAGTTTAAATAAAACATGATGCTGTCACCGTGGAAACAAAGCAAATGGCAGGAGAGATTTGACGTTGTTTAAAGAGAAGAAGGTAGAAGTCGTGATGTGTAAATGAGCGTAAATCTGATTAAAGCGGTTCTTACAGAGAGAGAAGTTTCAGTCTCCTTCAGGGTTTTCTGCAGATCTTCCAGCTCCGTCCGCTGCATCGTCTTCAGCTCTGAAACGACAAGCAATTCATGAATCTCAACAGATTAACTGTTTACCTGAGACCGGTGAGACCCGCACACACCTTGTATAGATGTCTCATACTCCTGTTTGAGAGACTCCATCTTCTGGCTGTGACTGACTTCCTGGTTCTTCCTCTCTGCTTCCTGTCGGCTTCTCAGCTCCTCCACCTGAGGAACGCAGCAAAAGATCAGATCAGATCTGCTTCCGACCAGGTGATGTCAGGTGTCCTCGCTGATCCCAGGTGAAACTAATTTATCTATGCATCGCATTTCATGCATATTAAACTTAATGTGCTGTTCATAGAACAAGACAGCAAGTTATATATGATGAAGCAACCATTATCATCATCAGCAGCAGCATCATAAACACTGTCAATACACAGATGCAAGCAAATATATTAACTAAACAAAGCAGAATTATCAGAATGAAATAAATCCAGATTTGGATCAGACTCCAGGTTTTCCAGGACTATCTGGGTTGGGATCAGATTTCAGGTTTTCTGGTTGTTTGTTTCAGACATCTGGAGCTGAAAAACTAAATATTTGGTCTGAACTCTCAGGATGGAAAGCAAACTGGACCCAGATGATCTAAGAAGTCTCAGAGGCTTCAGTAGATCAGATCTATATGCTGGACCAGAACCAGAACAAAAGATGTGAGAGTTTTTCTGGTCTTTGTGACGACAGGAGCAGCAGAATTGTAGATTATTCCAATGAAGAGACCACCATAAAGATGGCGGTCTTCTCATGCTGGTCTGTAGATGATGGATGCAACGTGGCTCCTTCCACTTGGAATAACTTACAAACTGATGTGCATCATGCTGTTTTCATGGCAACACTTTACATCCCTTATGGATGCTGAGTGACAGATTTTTAATGATCTCAAAGATCTTACAGAATGGAGTAAGATCAGAATGAGCGTGCATCACTGTCTTTGCGTGTGTGTTGGAGTGTGTGTGCCGACCTGTTGTTCCATCAGCTTGCGGCATTTATCAGCCTCCTCCTGGTACACCTGGTGGACTTTGTCCCACTCTGTTTGGTAAAAACCTCTCAACCTAAGAAACAGTTAAAATGAGATACAGATAGAAAACAGAGGCGCTCCGGGTGCAGCGGAGGTGAAACCTCACCTGTCCTCCAGCTGGACCAGCTCCTCCTGGTGCTGCTCCCCCAACCTCTTAAGGGCCTCCTCCAGACTTACGCGAGCCTCCTCCTTCTCCCTCTGCAGACGCTCGCAGCACTGCGTCGAAGCCACTAGTCGAGAAAAAGAGCAAGTTTAATAAATAAACCGTCTTATCTTTATTAATTCAGAGTATATTTTAATGACTGGGTGCCTTCAGCAGCATTCCCAGATAACCAAGATCACATTTTCTGTTTCTCAGTCACATTCCAGCTTCATTAATCCTGCAGCAAATCAACCCCGAAACATCTGCAAGTCAGAGCAGAGGCATGCAGCGGCCCTCTTTCCTCTCATGGCTACAAGCACATGCACGCCTCCTCCCTCTCCTCCACCCATCATCACACCACTTCCATTTACTGGGTGTCTGTTTGTGATCTGAAATATCTGGGAAAAGATCCAGAAGCGGAGCGGAACACCTGGAACGCTTTTCGCTGCTTCACACATCAGGCAGAGCAGCCCTGCCTGCCGTTTCCACGCCGACAGCCGTCTGCAGCCGGGGACAGTTGCCGTTTCCTCTGAATGGAGCTCTGTGTGAGGGTCTGTTGCCGTGGTGATGGAGACACAAAGTCAGCAGCAGCTGACGGGAACTTAAACACAAACGTCTTTATCGCATGCCGGACAACACACACATGTGCACAGCATGTGTGTGCAGCAGGTGCAAACAGAGACGTCACGTTCTTTTTTCCGACGTGGAAGATTGTGACGAAGAAAAAAACACCTGATGGATCTCGAAGTCTGAATGTTGGCTGTAAACATCTTATTTCCCATCTGATCTTCATTCCTTCCACAGCAGAGCAGAAACCTGTCAGCCAGAGGCAAATTCTGCGCCTTTTAACTTTAAATGCTTCAGGAATAAACACACAGATTTCACTCATAGTGACGCACATCTGTCCTACATCTGTCTGTGTTGATCAAAAAGAGACGGAGAATAATGGAAATCAGATTAAATGAACAAATCGTTGAGAGACACGGAAACACAAAGAGAGACTCATCAAAAAAAAGACAAAAGAAAATATTAAATAAAATCCCCAGAAACAAACTAAGACAGCATGGACTCAGAAAATCTGCAGCAAAACGACCAAAATGACAGAAATATGAAAAAACAATGAACTCTGACTAGTAAACATTCAGCAGAGCAGATGAGGATCTCAGCTAAAAGTATTCATATCGCAACCACACACAATTCAAACCCCAAACAATTACATGGGAATGTAAGAAAAGCATGAGAACAGCACCGTCCACTTCAGGGCTCCTGCTAATTCGTCCCCTTCAAGCAAACTACACAAACAATGTGTCCCATGACAGCCGAGACTCTGCAGGTTACAGAAATGTCTGTTTCATCGTTGTGGGACAGAAACTCTGGCAGCCAGAATTATGAATCACGTCTCACTTATGCAGGTTCTCAGATGAAAAGTTTTATCTCAACATTAAAAGAAACCTCTGAGACGTGGAAACAAAACAACAAATGAAAGAAATTCTAATGAAAAAGATGAAAAAGGAGAAAACAACAATCAGCCCAAATGACCAGAAAGGAGCTAAAATTCAATGTGAGCTTAGAAAATGATCAGGAAAGCAGCGAGTGGGAAAATCATTCGGTTCTGTGGACAGACGGAGAATATTTCTCAGTTTTAAATCACATTATGACAGCAAACTTCAGAGGGACGTAACCGTCATCAGCACCAAACAAACAGGTCGGTCCTGTTCAGTCCAACTCCAGCAGACAGCTGAGTGTTGATGGTGACAGCGGGGGTCCACACATTACTGGCATTCCTCAGCTTGGTGTGTGAGGAGACGAGCCGAGAGGTCAAAGCAGTGAAAGTCATAGCAGGGAGGAGAAGGGAAGTATGAGGACACGCTGAGGAGGTTAGGGTAGGTTTCTCATCTGATGTCGATGGTTGTTTTTAACCACCAGGTTTGATCTTGTGGCGTCCTGCCAAACCCTGCAGCACAGCACACGACACACCCCAAACGCACACGCACACACAAGTACTAATCGTTTTATGGAAATGTAAAATATGAAGGATCTGTTGAAAGTAAGCCTGCAGACGTTTAAAAATTTTTATATGTTGGTTAATTACAGGTTGTTTGAGGGGCATTAAATTAGATTTTTTTTTCCTTCCTCCTGATTGGTTTTATGTAAATGTTGAGATTTATGTTTGCAGTGATTGTCTCCTTTGGTTCAAATAATAAAATCAATCCTGTTCCTAGTTGTCTGGTTTCATCATCTTCATGCTGGGATCCTGGACAACCAATCAGAGCCTGCATTCATCCTACAGATTCTTCTCTTCCGTATCCCTTCACACTTCCTCCAGAAGTCGGTTTTTACCTTTAAATAGTTCTGTAATAATTAAGCTAAATTAAAAAGTTTAATTTAGCTTAATTTAGCAATTTGTTTAGCGGTTTTTACAGATTTTTAAAACAAGTTTTACAGGCCACGTTTGTGGTGAAACGCAGGTCATTTAGTTAGAACTCAGTTCATTTTTATTTACTTAAAAAGTTCGTTTTTTTTATCAATGTCTTAACTCAGTTTCCAGAAAACACTCAATTTTGCACTTAATTCATAAAACAGAAATTCTTCAAGCTAACCCCATTACCATAAAAATGGAGAAAAACAAAGACAGGAGACAATCCAATCCTTCATGTTTTCCTCCTGTTTTTATCCAATAAGAAACTTCAACACGTTTCAGAAAATAGCTTTCTTCCTCCACACATTTGGAAAAGTAATTTAGTTTTATGTTTTTCTTACCTCCATTAGAAATAATCTGTTTTTTACGTCACAAATGAGGAGGTGTTGAAACAAGAACAGAATATCTGGAGTTTCATGTTTTCATGAATGGGCTGGAGCTCAAAATCCTCCTTTATAACTCCTGTAGATTCATTCTTCTCCGTTCAGATTCTAGACAATAAAACGTGCCGCTCTAATAGTTTTTAGGCTAAAATGAGGAGCAGCAGATTTCACAAATATTTTCATATGAATTCTGGTCCTCAAGGACAACAATCCTGCAGGTTTTCAGTGTGTCCCTGCTCCAACTCACCTGATTCAGATTAATGAGTCACTGTGCAGAACTGCATAGGCTGGAGAACCTGCAGGATTGTGGACTTGGAGGACCCATTTTGGACACTCTGGATCTAAACTGATCTGGTTTTAGTCATTTTTAAAGGATTCTGGTTTAAGTTTTTAAACAAAAGGTCAAAGTAAATGATATGATCGAGTTCAGTTAAAGAAAAACAGTTTTGTATTCATTTACGGCTCAGTCTGATCCGGGTCTGCGGTTCTGTTCCAACTGGACTCCGGCGGTCTGCTGTGTTTGTTTACAGCCTTCACGCCAAAACGCCGACCTTTAAATCCGACAGCTGATTGACGCTAATATTACCATGCTCATAAAAACACAGATGACAGACGTGTTTGCAGGTCGTGGCCTGTGTGGAGCTTCTCCTGCTCCCTGCCTCCTCCCGAGCAGCAGCTGCACCAACACCAACACACACACACACACACACCATGTTTGAATGGCTGTTTTCCTGCCTGGCAGGCTGCACGCATGTGTGCCTGGCCATTTGTGTCATATGCAAATATGCAGACAGACGGGGAGCATGCAGGAGGCGGTGTAAGCAGTCAGAAAACATTAGAAAAAGAGTGAGTAGATAGAAGTTAAAAGTGTCAGAGATGTTTATTAAACCCAGATTCAGAACTCAGCTGATGGGACGTGATTTTGTAAAGGACGCTAGTTTCTGGAACTGGTTAAAAGTGATGCGAGCCCGCTCAGGTAGAGGTCACATCAGCCATTTTCTTCAACACTTTATTTTAAATTTGGTCATGCTGAGATGCAACTGCCACGTGAAAAGAGAGTTTATATAAAGTTTATTTACAAGTCTTTTTTTTTCATTCCTCTCTGCATTCATGTTTCTGGATCTTTTTTTTTTCTTTCTGTTTTTTCTTTTTTGTTGAATTGAATAAATCAACGTGCAGCTTCTTACCCAGCTCTTCTCGAAGCTTCGACAGCTCCAGCGACAGCTCCTTCTTCTGCTTCAGGGTTTCTTCGCGCTGCAGAGGGATGAAGAGACGACAGATTAAACTCTTGATGCATCAGAGTGAACTTTTTGCTCAGTTCGTTACAACCCAAAACCCGGAACATTATGAATCTTAAACGGACCTAAACAGTAAACAGAGGATTGGTTTCTTCGTTATATTTATATGAAACAACTTTTATTTCTACTATTCTTTCATCTGCATCATGTGCAACACAGGTTGTTAGAAACGTTAACAGTTACATCTTAATGGAAAAAGGAAACTGCAGAAATATTTTGAAGCCGTCAAAGCTTCAGTCGGAGATAAATCACTGTAGCGTTTCATCCATGTTTGTGTTTGTGGAATCTGGGCTGAATGTAAAAACGCTGCTGACTTTCACTTCTGAACAAACTCGGACCAGAGCGGCTTCATTAACCCTTAAAACTCCAGCAGGTTCTCCGAGCAACACTTCTATCAGAGCGATTCAACTACATTTTCCCTGATATGGCTCACAAGCTACAGACTCTTCCCCCCAGAGGGAAGGTTACGTCCACACATGTTACTCGTTTCCATGTTCAACACAAGTCAGTCACATGGAATCACAGCAACAGAACCCGCTGGCTTTAATACAAATAATAAAAGTAAACAAAACAAGTTCCAGGTTTAAAACTCTACTGAAAAAAAATTTTTTTTTCCAAATATTAAATTAAGTTCTTGTTTTTTCTGTAATAAATGAGGCAGTAATTCAAACTAGCATTTGAAGGGTTACAATCCTAAAAAGGATTGAATGTTTAGGGGATGTCGAGCAAGTTGTTTTAATTATCAATAAAACCGAAAAATCAGAAAACAATAGTGATCTTTGATGATTTATAGCAGCTTTTGTGCATAGGCATGAAATTTAAAAAGACCAAACTGGTTAAAAACAATTAGAAATCATAAATGATACGGACTGAGCTGAGCTGTTGAAGCTCAGACTGGGAAGACTGGTTTGTGGTCACCAAAAGAAGTTAAACTACGTTGCTTCAGCAGTGAATGAACAGCAGCATGTTTCAAACTAGCTGAAAAGACACCAGAATCAGATCTTTTCCCACTTCTTCCTCTCTGCAGAGATAATGGTACAGTCATGTCTGAATGACGTCTTCCAGCTCTGCAGGGAGGACTGTTTACACAACATCTCCACACCAACATGTTGCAGGCTCCTCTCTAGCTGAAGGGCCTTTTTCTTCGAGGATGTTCGCGTTAACATCAACTTGCCTGACGTCAGGTCTTCTTTCCTTTCGAAGATGAAGAAAATGCTTCAAATCGTTTGCTTGCTTTTTAGATGCAACAAAACATCCAGTTTTTGTTCAACGACAGCAGAGAGCAGAGATAATGACGTGTAATTACGAAGGAACACAGTCTGAGAACCTGAGATGTCACCCTGAACAACAACGGGAGCTTCATCAGCTTCTGATCTTTTCTTATTACTTTACTATCACACAAACACATGGTGAGGCGGACACTAGCAATACAGCACACACTCGTAAACACGTGGACTTCCACACACACTTGGGCTTGACAGGTGATCAAAGTACACAGCTGCTCTCCAGAACAGAACAGTATGATCCTGCAGAGACACATCTGCAGTAATCAACATTTACTTCCTCTAGAAGTAAAGGAATCCCCCGGAGTCTGGTGGTCTGCCTCGTTTCTGATCTGGGGTCAGCAGAGGCAGCTGGTGGATGTGACGAACTCTGAACCAGCAGAAGATTTAGAGAAGCTGACGGACGGCCGTGTTCCTACAAACAGAAGCTGCGTACAAAGCAAGGAACACGGAAAAGTGTGGAAAATTCCTCCAAACTCCTCGGTTTCAGCTTCGGGTGAAAACAGAAGAGCAGCAGCAAAGAAAACACACCTTTCGCTTCTTCTTGCGGCGATGACGGGGGGGATTCCTGGGCTTTGGATGGGCTTTACTCTCCACAGAGCCCATGTTTCACCCAAAACAAAAAACAAAACCCCACCACACACACACAGCTGTTCCTCCTCCGTAAACACGCTTAGCAGACACAAACTGGTCCCGAATGAGTCGCTCTGAGCGTTTCCACTCCTCCCCCTCTGTACCTGCTCACCACAGACCTCCCCCGTCCCTCCTCCTAAAGCACAACGAAGGAATGCCAGTTATTTGTGCACCACCTTCTACTGGTTATTTCCATCTTATCTCCTCTTCACAACCAGTGAAAACTCATTCCAACCTTCTCTTAACTTTCACCGCTTCACTTTTTTTCCATCCTTTCTGCAAGAACTAAAGCTGGAACACACCAAACCTCGCTACTCTGGCTGCTTTCCTGCTTTAAAAACACTTTCAGTCCCCGCTGTGGACTTTAACTTCCAAACTGAACCCAGAAGGTCCTGAAAAGAGTCTTTAATAAACAAAAAAGTTGAATCTGACAGAGGGAGTCACACCAGACCCCCCTCTAAAACTACACACTCCTCCCTTACTGGAGCTGGGCAGGGTTCGCCCACCCACCCCTCAGGGGAAAGCAGCTCCACATGAAGTCTTCAGTTTATATTTACTCGCCTCTGAAGCATGCAGGACAGATAAGATAGACCTTCATGCTTCAGATAAAAAGAAACACATTGCCTCATTTATCTGGAGTCCATCTGCCTGCCTGGTGAAGCTCCAGTCAATATCAGACTCAGTTTGCGTCTGAAAGCAAACTCCAGACTGATCGCTGATGTAAACAGCTGCAGAAGTGGGACATTTATCCCAACATATAAAAGGTATTCCAACCAGCCGGCGCTGCTGGGAGTTTCACAACAGCCCAACGCTTGTAACAGGTGACGGTACAAATCCTCCTCTTTCACTCAGATGCATCAAGATAACAGCAGATTTATCTTTGCAGCTGCGCTGCAGAGTTAATGTTTGTGTTCTACTACAGCTTATCTTCAGATCCTAATGCAGATTAGTCGACAGCACAGGTCAAGTTATGAAACCTGCAGATCTGAGAGCGAGTTAGTCAGAAAACAAACCTGCGCAACAAGCACAAAAATCCCCCTGAGGTCTGAATAACTAAAGTGTCATTATTCTCTCCCGACCCCCTCAGGTCACAGAGGAAAGTTCAGACAAATCTGAGCAGAACTAGTTTTAACGGCAGGAACTTTAATGTTGCAGGAACTAGTTAAACTAACCACAGCAAATATTTACCTCCAGGACCCGGATGCTGCGGGAGATCCTGTTGCTCTGAGCCAATCACAGACCGACGCCGAGAAAATCTCAACACAAACAAAGACCTGTTGCAAAATGCTGTTGCTAAGTTACCACCGGTCATCTTCAGTGGGATAAAAGGCTGAAAATACAGTATTTATGAATAACTTGGATAACATAGTGAAAGTAGTTTCATTTAGAAATTTACTCCAGATTTATTCTGTCAAGCAAATGCTTAAAATACTTTGAACAAACATCAGTGATGTTATTTCTTCTGCTGCCAATCTTTCCACTTGTTTTTCATTGTGTTCAAACAATTCTGCTCACACACAAAAAGATCCTTAAGTTATCGCATGGCGTCCATCCCATAATTCATCTTTTAATCATTCTGGATCAATTTCATGCTCACACATGTAACAAGTCTAAAAGGATCTAAATCCAGTTTTTTCTTTATCTTTTATTGTTGAACTGAAACATTATAAATGTCTCGGAGATGTGGAAAGCCAAAAAAACAAGAAGAACGCTGAATGTTTCAAAGAACTGAACCATGTTTCAATTTATGTTAAAAACAAACCAAAAACCTGCAACAACATTACTGACTCGCTTACACAGCACTGAGCATAGATGCACAAAACTGATCTAATACACTTCATTTTATGTTTATCCATATACACATTATATGTATTTATTTGATCATATATTTGCATTTTATTAGAAATATACTTATTTGAGAATTACACTTAAGTTTTAAGCCCTTAACATCTGGTGTAACATCTGGTTGGACCCTGGCTGGAGCCGTTTTATGTGGTGTTTACGCGTCCCCCTGTACATGCATGACTGTGCAGAACTAAAGCATGTTAAATGGTGATTGTATAGCGACGCTAAGAATGCAAATGACCCCAAATATCTGATAATTATCAAATAAAAAGTGGGCATAGATTTGTTTTCCTGTTCAGACATTTAACACTGACGTTGCTGTATCCAGAAGAACTCAGTGAGAGCACCGTCTGGTCATTAAAAGCCTTTGCATGACATGTCTGCATGTCATTTCCACATCGCTGGGAACCCCAATCTCTAAATACCTGCCTTTAACACAACTGTATGATCGGGACGTACAGCAGGAAGGAGTGTGAGGAGAAAACACTCAGCAGCTTGTTACACATCACGGAAATCTCCTGTTATACATGTTATACACACTGTGATGTATCCTAACACCAACACCATGTAAACCACAATCTCAGTGTTTATACACACACATTCACCTCCATCAGCAGTGTGTGTGTGTGTACGTGTTAATGGCAGCTGGGTGTGGACGAGCCTCTCCCGGCTGCTTCCTGCTAAAAACAGCGACAACATTTTACTCCCCTCCTCCTGCAGCTGCACCTCAAATAGAAACACGTCTTATCACCAGCTGATGCTGTAATTACAGAGAGGAGGAAGATCACCGATCGTTTCCCCTCATTTCCCCTCCTGATGTGGAGTAAGACCGACCTGCACATGCACGGACAAACATCCTTCTGATCTGCCGTTCCTGAGATGAGAATCTACAGCAAAGTCAGCACAGTGAAGCCTCCTTTTTTATGTCATAATAATAATAAATACTACTACTACTACACTAATAATAATAAACAATAATAATAAGAATAATAATAATAATAGCTGTAACTTAAAATGTTGACATGCTAATGTTGCCATGACGTGTTTGAGATTTGAGATTCATTTTTGTCCTCATAAGAAGATGGCATGTTTTTTTTGTTTTTGTTTTTTTAAAATCAATTTGATCATTTAATGTTTAAAACAAACAAACAACCCCCCCCCCCCCAAAAAAAAAACAAAAAAACAAATCAAAGTTTGATTTTCGCAAGAGAAAATGAGCTAAATGAATGTTTTTACATTAATTTTAACATGTTAAATCATATGAATATACCAGTATAACCAGTAAACCCATCTTCTTTTTACATTTCTCTGTCGGGTTTTATTGAATTGATTAGAAGATTTACTTTAAACGTATGAAAACATGTCAGAAACGGCTGCACATAAAGACTCAGCAACTCATGTTGGCTTTCCACACTCCTCTGTCAGCGTTTGATTAAATTAAGACGTCTTTCCTCTGATTTATGTCGTCTGCGGCTCGTCTTTAATCCTCGCATCAGTGTTGGCCTAATATCAGCTTCTTGTTTGTTCCAGAATTGACTTTAATGTTTTCCTGCTGATTTCAGGCTCTAAACATTCTGGCATGACTTAACAGGAGGTATCAAAGCCCAGCACTGTGTCTCATCTCCTTCTAAATGTAAAGACAAGGTTGCAGCTATGCAGACCAAAACTCATGTACAATCATCTGAAACAAAGTGGGAAACTATTCTGTGGTCCGATGGATGAAAATGGGACATTTTTAAGGAAAGCATGGACACCATGTGGGAGCTTCCCATCAGTGCACAGTTCAAACGTCTGCATCTCTGATGGTATGAGGATTGCTTTAGTACCATGATGTGGGCAGCTTCCACATCTGAGACGGCGCCATCGATGCTGAAAAGTACATGGAGGTGGAGGAAGAGTTGAGGTGCTGAACTGGCCTGCAGTCCAGACCTTCCACCAGCAGAAAAAATATGGAGAATCATGAAAGCAACAATCCAGCAAAAAGGTCCAGAGCTGCTGAGCAGCAATAATCCTGCATCAAACCAACACTCATCTTCTAAAACTCCAGTAACTGCTCGCTTCCCAGACGTTTACAGGCAGATAAAGAAGAGACACGATGCTGAACATCATCCTGGAACTACTTTTTACACGTGCCACTGCCATTAGATTCACAATCAGCTCATATTTCCTGTTAAATGGTAAAATGTCTCCGTTTAGGCATCTGACATGTTTACATTCCACTGGGAAGAAAATATGGGCTGATGAGACTTAGAAATCACTGATTTCTGTTTTTTATTGACCTTTTGTACAATGTCCCAACTCTTTGGGTTGTAATTCATGAACTGAGAAAGGAGAAGGAAGTACCTCAGAGAAGAGATGCTGGATGACTGTAGCCAGCGCCTCCACCCTCTTATTCCCTTGCAGCAGCAGCTTCTTCAGTTGACTGATGGCCTGCTTCTTCCTCTCAGCCTGATCTTTGTTCAGGTTCTGTTTGGCTGCGACCGACCCCTCCGCCACCATAGTCCCACCTGCTCCAGGTCTGGACGGGTTCTGAAGGCGGGGTCCTGTTTTAGGGCTGGAGCGTGTCCCAGTTCTTGCTTTGAAACCATGACCAGCAAGAACTGGGACCACCACATCAGGTCCAGTGGTGCCTGATGTGGTGGGAGCGACTTCAGCAGCAGGCGCCGGGACAGATGGCGTTACAGTTGTGTTAGCATTCACCTCATCTGGAACCTGATCACACCAACAGAAAAAACACACATGTTGGACCACAAATAGAAACAAAATACCTAAATCTGAGGAATAATAATTTAAAATGATCATGTTTTTATAGCTCCTGTTACACAAAAAGGGAATTTTGTTTCCATTTTTAAATGAATTTTCTCCTATCTGCTAACAAAACACACTTCACTTTCATCATCAGCTGTTTACTAGTGAGTTTACAAAAAAAAGAATTCTTCCACGTCTGAGTTGAATCTGTCGTGTAAAACTTAACGAAGAGGAAGAGGAGGAGGGAGACGTACGGGTTCGGGTGGAGGGAGCTGCTGGTTGTGCTGGTTTCCCACTGCAGACGCCGTGATCTGGGAGCCGCTGCTGGTGTTCCCGGTGGGTCTCGTCGACGCCTCCCGGGGTTTGCTTTTCTCCACTGCAAGACAGCGGCGACCTCTGAGTTTGTGGGCAGCATGTGCAACATTAAACATCATGTCAGCACACACACACACACTAAAGGCCTACTCACACTACTTCATCCTCCACAGCAAACAGTCACATAAAAACACTCATCTGGTCAAGGAGAATACGCCCTACCCACTGTTAGAGCTGAAACAGATGCATCATGGGAATGTGAGGTAATGATGGCCAGTCTTTGTGTGCGCATATGTGTGTGTGTGTCCTGAGTGTACATTAAGGAGTGCATTACTAGAGAGAAGCAATTAGAGAGAGAGACAGATCAGCTCTCCTCCTCCTTTCTGCTCCCCATTGTCCAGACTCTGCCTGACTGGAAGCTGAGGCTGCTGATGTCTGCATGTATGACCTGACGGATGTCTTATCAGCCCCATACAGGATTCCTGGACAATCACACGTAAAAACATCCAACTCTGCAGCCTGCAGGACCAGAGTTGTTGTGGTTTGTGATTATTTCTGTGTGTTGATGGTAAATATTAACTTTTAAAACTCCACTCTTACCAAAAAGTAAATAATTCCCACTGGTGTAAATTGTGCTGCGCTTGGCTCAGAGACAGGGAGACACTGCCCCCTGGTGGCAAACGCAGAGCAGGACAACAACACTCGAACTGCAGTTCAACAACAGCAGGATGGGGAAATCATCACGAGACAGATCCAGAGTCAGTTTGACCAACAAGCAACTAAAATGATCTGAACTAACGGGAGTCTGTTCCTGCATGCAGTTAAGCTTCATCATGGTGATGAAGGAGTTACGGTTCAGCCTGATGAATATTTAATATCTGAAAACAGGACGCTGTGTGTGAAGGATCAATTTGCTAGTTTGCTCTTTAACACAAACGATTTTCTGTCGAAAAGAAACAAGCATTCATAAATCAGCCTGATTTCGCCCTCAAACTGCAGCTGAAACTCCTCGCTGATTCCAAGATCTCAGTCATTGCTTCTTAATCATCACGATGAACCAGACAACTCACTTCTTTTTGTCTGCATGTGATTTACCGGCTGAGGAGACTTTATGGGACCTGTAGCTTCCTCTGCAGAGATCTTGTTACCTCCACCAGAACGAAGCTCCACTATACAGAAAATGTTTCCACAAGAAGCAGCAGCAACTTCTCATAACAACACGAGATGAGTTATCCTCACTGTGCAGAGATTTCCCTTTTGGCTGGTGTCCGACAGGATAAGTTACACCCCCGCTTCATCCCCATCAGCTGGTGCAGACAGAAGACTGAGGTCTGCTCGACGATTCACGCTTTTTACATGAAGGACTTCAACCACTTTTATTTGATTTTTTTTTTTTTTTAAAAAGCCTGATTTTTCATTAATTATTCCATTAATTATCTAATTTTGCAGCAGACTGATCTGAGAAGATGTAAAAAAAAAAAAAATCCTTTGGCTTTTTTTCTCCTTTTTCCACAGAGCAAATGAGTCCATTTATAACATAATCTAATAGTTACATTAAATATATGGCAAACTGACTAATCATTTAGCCCTTTTCTAGTCATGTTGACCTCTCAAAGCCATTTAACACTACATGTCACATTCACCTATTCGCACACACTAATCTATTTTCTATCAGTCACATTCCCAGCGCTCCCTCTTCTCTCACACATTCATACCCCAGTAGATGATGTATGTAGACAAATCTGAAAAGCTGAAACTTTCATCAACCAGCTGAAGCTTTTAACAAAACCATTCAGATCTGAGAGGATCTTTTTTCTTTCTCTGAAATTATTTTAGAACCAATAAAAAGTTGCTGGCAGCTCAGTAAAGTGTATTTATTAATGTGTGGACAACAGGAAGGTCAGCAGTCATGACAGAAGTCATTTATGTCATGAAAAAAAGAAGCTAAAGTTGATGTTTACATGACTGAAATGAGATGCACTTTCTGCTCATAGCCTTTATATACTGCATATAGTTCTATATACAGTCTATGTGTCAGCCTGATGAGTGTGTGTCCTGCTGAAACGTGCTGATGTGTGTGTGTGTGTGTGTGTGAGATGGCGGTTTGTACCTGGTGGCTGCCAGGCTGGCATGCAGAGCTGCTGAGCCCAGACTGAGAGAGAAACCAGAGGGTTAGCATGCTAAACACTTTACAGAGGGAACACACAGGGGACACTTCCTGCTGCGTCATGACGATCTGCTTCGGTCAGATCACCTGCATGACAACATGAGGAATCATGTGACTCTGTAGAAAAGCTGCAGGGTGAAGGCAGGATTCTGCAGATCGGCACATTTTCATCCGGTGTCATTTGTTTCATTTAATCTGTTCAGTCTGAAACTGATCAGATAGACATGAAACAAGAAGGACAAGACAAAGCAGATGTTAAGAAAACTAACTTGTGCTTTTAATACAAGAAAATTCAACAGGTTTCATGATCAGTAGGAATGTCCACTGTGTGTTTAATGTACTGCAGGGGAAACCAGTAAAGGCTCTGGAGCTGAGGAAGAGGAGGTGGAGCAGAAGGAGGGGTGAAGGCTTCATGTCATGTGCTTCTTCTGGTCCATCACATTACTTTCAGTCCTTTGGTAAAACCAGTTTAACTGGTCAAGAAGACAAAAGCCTGGAAAACTTCATTTTCTGCTCTATTTAACCAAACTTGGATCTACGGTGTATAAAAGGTGATTAAATGCACACAAACATGTTCCTGCTCGTGTGAGACGTCTCTCTGGTCTAACAGGCTGAAATCTGACCGCTAACGCCTCACGGAGCAGCATCAGGCCCTAATTAGATTATCACTTGTTGTGGGTTTGTCTGTAATAAGCCGTCACATTACCACTCAGAGACTCAAATCCTCCACAAACACAAGTGAGGCGGCAGAAACCTGGGCGATTACGGCGCGGCCACGTGGCACGGTCAGATTTAAACAACACCAACCTGGAGGCAGATTACTGCTGGATTACTCTGGATCTGTGTTCAGAGGAGGGAAAGTGGACCAGCAGAGCGGAGGGGACGAGAGGCCACCTCGCCGCAGGTGGTCGACAACTTTCACTCGCTGGATTCTGATGACTGAAGGTAAACGTGTGATTTTATAAACGCATGATACAAATAAAGGTTCTAAATGCTGGAAAGGTTCAGTCTCACATGATGAAACATAAAATCCAACTCTGCGCACGCCTTGTTTACATCTTGTCGAGCATCATCCCTTCACCAGAAACAGAAACATCACCTCCCACACATGCCTGTTACCATAGAAACAGGCATGCAGAGCATGAGGTAAACGTGTCCACTATCTGACCTGCTTGCTTTTAGCCAGACTGTGCGGTTTCCTAGCAACAATGACTTTTTTTTTCCATCCTGGGCTGATAGCTGAAAGCGGCTGGATAGATCCTGAACTAAAACTAGCGGCAGCTTCATCGGTCTCATCTTCATCAGTGAAGAAAACATGTTTCAGTGAATCAGTAACCGAGTTACTGCTTCTTCATGCTCAGATCTGAGGATAAAATCAGCTTGATGACCGATTCAGATCTGTTGCATATCTGACAAATGATTTATGACTTTGTCCAAATGTAATTTCTAAAAATCTTTGTGAATCATGTCACCTTCTGTCGTCAGCCGTGACTCAATTTTTATTTCTGTCTTTCAGTAACTTGTTAGACTTTTATTATTGCCAATGTGACAGAAACAGAGCTGGAGGGGCTCTCTGTGACCTTATGATGAGCGACAACCCCATGCTGAGAAGAAAAACTACCTAATGTTGGATGAAAGAAGCCTGAGTTCCAAACTAAGCAGGAAAGTCATCCTCTGCTCCAGCTGCTGCAAACCGCTGTCAAACAGCTGTTACTGACACATCGTGTCCAAAAGATAACCTGACCTCATGCCCACAGAGAACATCTCTGCCTAGTTTTATAATCAGTCAAAAATCCTGCAGATCAAATCTTCTGCTGGATGATTTTCATGCAGCAAGCACGCTCATCTGCTCCGCATCAGATTAACGTCTGCATGACTGGCCAGCCTTGGCTGAACCTCTGCAGCATGAACGAGCCGCGCGTGTTGACTAAAGCCTGATCTAACCTACATTTCAGAGTGATGGCAAGCGGCAGCAGGGAAGTGGGTCTGTGGTGCTTAGACCCAGAAAACACAACGCAGCCAAACACGTGCTGCAGAGCTCAGATGGAGGAGCAGCGAGCCGAGTTCAGTCAACTCCTACAGAACTAAAACACGCCGACACGAGTCACACTGAACCAGCGGAACATGAGCAGATTTCCAGATGATCTGACGGTGAACACGACAAACATCGGTCTGGAGATCCAGACAATTTGTTCAGGTTCATGTTTGGAAGAGAATTAGATAAAAAACATGGGGAAGAGTTTAAAGTTTCAGGGTAAGCTGGGTGGTCTGATGATGCTGGCAGATGCACAAGTCAAACCCACGTGAAGACGTTTGAGTCAAACTGGAGTTAACGGGAATACCTAAAGAGGGTTGTTCTCTTCATTTTAAGGTCTTTTTTTTTTTTTTTGCATCTTTTGTTTTAAGTGCACCCAGATAACGACATTTTCCAAAACTACAGAAAAATAAGTATTTGAGCATCTGAAAATAAATAGTATTTTATTTAAAATCTGATAAATGACACACACACACACACACACACACACACACACACACACACACACTTAAAATGAAGCAGCTTTGCTGGTGTGTTCACAGTCAACATGGAGCATCGGGCTGGGTATCGCCACTAATTTCCTCAGTCAATTTAATGAATACCAGTCTGATTTGATTAAATCCAGTTCCATATGATTCATTTACAGATATTTAAGATTTAACACCAAATTTTCCTGATTCTCAGATGACTGTTTTTATAAAACACGTAGCCTGTTTACATGACTCATAAAAATCAGATATCTGGGTCAGATGACTGTAATAATCTGAAACATCTACGAGCACTTTGTAAGTATTACATTCAGAACACTGTTGTCAACATTTGCTGGTCCATTAATCTGTCCAGTATGAGGAGCCACATAGGCAGCCATGTAGCTGATTTGTTCTGTGCCGCGCCATTTGTCACTTTCAAGCAGATAGAGATCCCTGGTTTTATTGTAGACCAAAGTTTGTTTCTGTCTGCACCAGAGTCTGAATGCACACTGCTCCCGATGGACCAGAATATCCGCTGAAGTGGAGCAAACAGTGCCAGAGTGATTGCAGCCTAAACATCAGATCAGCATTGGATCATTTTAAATCTCTACGTAAAACAAACGTTTACAGACTGGCTTTTCGTACAAGTTGATAAACATTTATTTAACGGTTTTTAATTATCGCACTGGTTTCATTGTTTTTAATCACAACTGTCATGCATTTTATTTATTTGTATTGTATGTTTGTTTGTGTAGCACTTCGGGCAGCATGGATTTTGGGGAAGTTGCCATATAAATAAATTTGATAGATTTTGAAGTTCGTGTTATTAACACCATTGAAATTCTTTCCAATGCAAACAAGAGAAACCCAGCCGCCAAGTCGAAATGAAATGAACTCAACAGGTTCACCACAATACGAGTTAAAGGCTCAGTATGTTGGACGTCTAGTGGCTCAAACAGCGAACTGCGGCTTAATCTTTAAAGCTCCACCATGACTAGAGTTATCATTTATATTATCAGTTTCTCAGGAACAGGAGTGTCTGTTGGGTTAAGTTTTCCAGACTCCCCATCCAGGAGGTTTACAATCCAGCCACAAAATGTACTGTTCATACTATATAGCAAATTCACTAATACTCTGTTCAATTCAGCTTTATTTGTATAGCGCCACTTCACAACAATGTTGTCACAGGGCACTTTACATACACATCAATACAAGCCAATTCATACATAGCCTATAATAGAAACCAACTGATTGCATCGAGTCATGACTGCGATCCAGTCCCCCATCCTGAGCATGCAAAAGGTGACAGTGGGAAGGAAAAAACTCCCTTCTAACAGGAAGAAAACCTCCAGCAGAACCCGGCTCAAGGAGGGCAGCCATCTGCCTCGACTGGTTGGGGTGGAGACGACAGGAAAGACAGAACAACATGTTGCTGCGAGAACTTTTTTTGACCTGGAAATTGTGATTAAGCCACTTCCTGTCAAACTTTCCACCAATCACATTAAACTGGTGTTAATGTCTAATCAGGATCATGTGCATAGAAAGTTCTGTTTGCCTGAAAAGAACAAAAATAATGGTCCCAAAAGGCTGGAATAAAGCCAAGAGGGAGTTTTTGATGCACAGTGGTGAGTGGTACCTCACAAAACCAGCTGCATTCAGTTGGTTTTGTGAGGTTAGTTGGTAAACGGCAGCTTAAATTACTGTAAATAGTTAAAACCAACTGGAGGAAACTGTATAAATATGCACATAGTTTGTTTCAATGCCAATATCCTTTCTTCTGAAAGCCAAAAATTGAGAAAATGACATGTACATGAGAAGATGCTTCATCTCTGTGTGTTATTTCTACAAAGTATTGTGGCAATAAATTCTGTTTTGTTGTTGTGGTTGGCCTTTATGGTGCCTCATCTACTGTTGCATCATTTTAACCTCATAATCTGACAACTCAGGGTGTCTCGGGTGTCATACTAAATGTTTACTAGTATTATAAGGATTAAGTTTCTTTAGGCAGTTTTATTATCATTTTATATATAAATATATCATTTATTTATTCATTTTAAGTAGACTAAAACAGCAAATAGATTGCTTGGGATTTAATTGCATTTTTGCCAAGATATCACCAGAAATGTTCCACACGAACTTAAAATAACTTCAGACGCAACATATTTAAGGTTAATGGTGTCATTAGGGGTGATGCCCTTCAGATACGGATCACATGTACAAGGACCATTTAATTAAAAGGTGGTGAATTTTTTCACAGCTGACTCCATTGGTGAGGTGCAACACCACCATATGGATGTTCCTACATCACCTTATATCACCATGCTGGAGATCTGAATCACTTTCACGTGTTAAAGTCTGAAATTTGGTGTGAAAAGCTTATCTGGCTTCATACTTTACAATTTACACCATTTATAAAACATGTAGTTTTGCTGTCTGCATCATGCAGAGGAGAGACTACAGCACCTTTAGTTTAGACTCAACACAAACTGCCAGAGTCCTTAAAAGCAGACAAGCAAATAAATGCTACAGATCTGAGGTAGAGTGAAAGCTAATGACTGACAGGAAAACCAGAACCAAAGAAACCAGTAAGAAAATAAGAACAACAAGCATGACTGAGACGGGTTTCTAATGTTTTTAAGATTTAATAACGTGACAATTTCAAGAGAAGCCATGATGAGAAACTGACTGTTACCAACAAAAACATCAGAACGAGGCTTCCTTTCTACTAACATCCTTTCAGTTGTCATTTTTCTCCTGGTGTAGGATTAGAAAGATGCTCGAGGATGACTCCAGGATGTTATTTCAACCACATCGCCATAGACGTGAGGCCTCTCTGAACAGAAAACACCTTCTAGTGGCTGAATGAGTAAAAAAACAGATCCGTCCTCTGTGTCCTCGGCTATTTCTGTTTACTGTGTTAGTCACGTGGTCGGTGCCCCTCTAGGCGTGGGCATCAGAGCTAACAGGACCCAGCAGCCGTGGATATTCATCACGCCACCACTGAAGCACTCGTGCATAAAGATTCCCCCCCCCCACACACACACACACTACATACAACCAAAGGCTCCTATTGTAACCCTGCACATCCATGAAAAGCTTCCACAGCAGAGGAGGAGTGGAGACCACAATGCTGATGCAGAGGAGCGGAGGAGGAGGTGGTGAGGAAGAGTGAATGGCCTCAGAGACTGATTTGGCGTCAGGTTTGGGACCCCATGAAAGAAGACTGAGCGAAAAAGAAAAATAGTAAAGGAGTCTGGAGCAACGACTGAAAGGCAACCACAGCCTTCAGGTGGAAGAACGGAAAGATTTTCTTTAAATTAAGTTTTATTCGTTTTAAACAAACCACGTGCGACACCAAATTATCTTTTTAAAGTCAATTATTTTGACAGAAAATGACGCGAGACGCTGCTTTGGGTGTGGCAGCTTCTCACGTCGACCCCACCCAGCCATGTGTGCACGTACGAAGGCCCATCGCCTCAGTTTCAGGCCTTCACTCTCAGGACATAAGGAGGAAGAGGAGGCTGCTGGGACAGACACGAGGCTGGTGTGCAACATGAAGGTCACCGGTTTCTCTGAGGTATCTAATAGTGAATACTGAGGATGTAATGGGGAGAAGGATGGAGGTGCTGACAGGGTGATGGTGACATGACAGACAGATCCAGACCTGCGTGGAACACCACCGTGTTCTTCCTGCATCCCGGCAGCAGCTGAAGGTTTCGGAAAAGTCCTTTGGCTGTCAGCTTCACGTGGAAGTTGGACAGCGAAAGTCTGGGAGACCATAACATCGTCTGAGACTTCCCGTTAGATCAACGTTTCCTGGATTTCCTTAAAGGCCTCAGAGATTCCTGAGGTGAAAGATTTCTGACCCAGTTTTAGTTCTTGTGCTCCAAGTTTCCAGCTTTTTCTGTCTTCATTAAAACTCCTGAAAAAAGAACCTCAAGCTTTTCATCCACAATTCCAACAAAAAATGAGAAAATCAAGAAGATTCTAAAAAATTTTTCTTCTTTTAAATTGTGTTGAAGCCACATGGAAGCCGGATCGTCAATTTTAAAAACAAAATCTTCGCTGTGTTTCTACAAAGAGCTGAAATAGCAGAGGGGGGGGGGGAGTATCCTGTTAATCCTTTTTCTAATCAAATCTGCAGCTGCAAAACATTCAAACCAAAGAGCGGCTCGTTGCCACGGTGCCACTAGTAGAGAAGGATGAGAATATGGCGCCAAAAATAGCCGCGTGCTTCACCGTCGTCCAGGTGAAGGAACCTCCAACGGATGAAGATGAAAAGCGACGGAGAAGAAAAAAAAGACGAGGATCTGCTGGTGTTAGTGTGTGAGGAGGGAGGGAGGAGAGAAAATCCTCATCACCGGTGACGATCAGTCGTCCGTCTGCGCTGCTGCATGGGAAAAAAAAAACACCATGATGTGTCCCAGAGAGCTCTGCAAACACACACGTACAGGAGGAGGGATGCTGCAGGGGAGGAAGGGGGAGGGGAGGAGGCGGGATCTGAATAATCTCCCTCTGCTGTTCCCTCGCTCCCCTCCCTCCTTCCTAACTCTGAGCTCCCGTCTTCCCTCCATTTAAACCAGAGAAAGAGCCGCAGATAAATCATGTTCACACACACACACACACACGCACGCACGCACGCACGCACGCACGCACGCACGCACGCTCCTCATCTGTCCGAGGCAGGTGTCGCATTGAAGAGGCAGCTTTGTTTCAAAGTCCCTTCATTCATCTCAAAGTCTGTTGAGACAGCAGCAGAAAAGTCTGGACTGAAGTTTGTTGCAGGAAATTTTCCTTTTAAATGTCTAAAATTTCTTCAGAAAAAAAAAAACCTAAACTGCAGCACGGATATCAGGATTAAAGATAATCGGGATGTTAGGATTATCGTGCAATAACTAATTTTTAATGTGTAAAGTCATAAACACTCCTTTTTAAAAAGGTCTTTAACCCTTAAACTCCAGGATGAGTTTTGCCATTTTCGCTGCTGTTTTTTCTTTTAAAATCTTTTAAAATTTTGAAATTGTTTGTAGAAACTGAACCCTTTTAATCCCAGTTAGTATCCAGTTAATATTTTTCCAGAGAAGCTTCAGCTGTCAGATTGTGATGCTAAAATGTATAAAATGAACACATTAATAGATACAGCATCAGATAAGATAACAAAAAATAATTTATTACTAACAGTACTTTGTCTAAATAACCCAGAGATCAACAGAGACCGAGCCTTTTCTAATCTGCATGTCATTTTATCAAGTCATTGCTTTCAGGAGAAAAAAATATTGGCAATGAAATAAACACACAAATGAATATATTTACATATTCAAACTTTTCCCTCATTCAGAGTTATTTATTGTAATATCTACCTTCTATCCTCACAAAATCATGTCTAACTTAGCTGGTTTTTGGTGCCAGCGTGCACCAAAAATGTTTTCTTGATCCATATGTTTGCTCTATTTGAAGCACTTTTTCCACACGTTGATACATGGCTGCTCCTGATTAGAAAACATCCTCGAATTAAGGTATGTGACTGATGAAAAGTTTGACAGGAAGTGAATTCTCCATGATTGCCAGGTCAAAAACAGGTCTCCTAGCAACAATGTAGTGACAGTGATGTTTTTTCATGAGGAAAACATAATTATTGGTGTTATCATGGATTATTCATGGTGGATGTTTACCATGTAGAGCAAGGGTGTCCAGCTCCGGTCCTCAAGGAACACAATCCTGCAGGTTTTCCCATGTATCCCTCTTTCAACATACCGGACTCCAATTAATCACTCGTTGTGCAGAACTTCATTGGTTGTTTGATCTATTAAATGGAAGCAAGGTGTGTTGGAAAAGAAATACATGGAAAACCTGCAGGATTGTGGTCTTCAAAGACCGACTTTGGGCACCCCTGATAAGGAGTCTCTGAATAAACACTATTTTGAGGCTGGATCGTAAACCTCCTGGACAGGATAGATATGCCTGGAAACCTTGCGTAGATCACCTAAAGGATATCCATCTCAGTCTATTCCACAGTCACACACTATCACTTTTTCATTTCCATATTTTAAGGTATTGACTGAATGTGTTGTAAATGTTACTATTAAGACAGATATCTCATTGTTCTCCCTTCATTTTCATTATATGTAATTTTTTAAGTTAATTATATATAATATACAAGTTTTAGAAGTTAATTATATACAATATATAAACTTTTGTTTTGCAGTTTGCTGCAGTAAAACATGTCTTATAAACATATAAGACAAAGTATAAAGTTGTACACTGGCATCCCCACATGGCAGAAGGAGGAAACTCAGCTTCAGAGTTCAGTTGGACTCTGCTGGTGAAAAACAAGCGCTTTAAAATGCAGCGCGTTTAAGAACATGTCTATACAAAGAAAAATGACCCGTTTAATTGAGAGAAGGACAAATATAAACTTAGACATCAAAAAACTGTTAAATATAATCACTCCCCAGACAGCAGAGGACAGGACGTGGACAATAAAACCTGTGCGCGTCAGAGTCCATAAAGTGCATCTTCAATAGAGACTGAAACCTCAGAAAGCCTTAAAAGCCCACACAGCAAACCACCGTCGCCTGAAGGCTGCTGGTGTCGGAATCAAACACGTGTGCTGCCGGCCTCTCTGTGTGAGAGCATTCAAGCCATCTTGATGGTGACAGCACGTCTTCCCGCAAGCCCTGCAGAGACTTCCAGGACCAGCCACAGAGGGGAGGCAGGCAGGCGCCCCGGCCAAGACGAGAGCCACCGCATGGGGGAGGAGGCTCCAACCACAGGCCCCGGCTTCAGAGGGCCCGCGTGGAGGGAGGCAGCTGCTCAGGAGGAACAAACAGCATTTCTCATCCTCAACCATGAAGACATCCATGACTGAAGCAGCTTTGAAATGAAGGCGAAATCATGTGCAATTAAACCAGTTTATAAAAAAAAAAAAAAAAAAAGAAAAAAAAAAAGGGGGGGGGGGTTATTGGTCTCAGTGGAGGAAACATGTGAAGATTCAAAGCAACTTTAAGTGCTGCTGCAATGCAAATATGTTTCCACTCAGTGTGAACCAGTGTGTCACATGAGCAGAGGAATAATTACAGAGAGGCTGCGGAGGGATGATAATTCTGTTTGCTTCGGCTTGCAGGGTATGAGCTGTACAGACAGGAGGCCCAAATGTGTGTGTGTGTGTGTGTGTGTGTGTCTGCCTCAGAATTAATCACTAATAAAGTTTAATCTAAAACGAGTGCTTTCAATGTGGCGCTCTGGACTGGAATTCTGTTCTTCTGCCCCAGACTTCACCATTAGGACACAAACTTAATCCAGTTTTCACCAGAATCTGTCCCATATGAGCAGCAGAGGAGGCAGCCACATGTCCACCTGGGGTTACACGTTTTCAAGCCGACCAGAGTTCACGTCTTTGGTCTTTACAGCTCAAATGCACGTTTACTCCGCTTAAAATGGACCGTAGTATCTGTAGAAGTGGACCAGGGTCAGTTTAAAGCACACCAAACAGCACCAGTGAAATATCAGTATTATTATTATTATTATGTAATAACATAGTAATAGACAAGGTTTCAATGCTCCAGTTCTGTAATTTTCCATGTCTGAGTAGGTGACGTCATTACCACACAGCTTACATTCCCGTTGCACCAAGATGGGAAAAAATGGATGCCTCTAAAACAGACAGTTTGTGAACATCTACAGTTCTGCTGCATGAAACTAGAAAATCACAAACCAGTTGTAAAAATGTGTAACATGAGACCAAACTATAAATATTATCCATCCATTTTTCTAACCGCCTACTCCAATTAAGGGTCGCAGGGAAGCTGAAGCCTATCCCAGCAATCACGGGGCAAGATGCAGGGAACACCCTGGACAGGTCGCCAGGCTGTCCGCAGGGCGAACATGAAACCTCCACACAAAAAGGCCACCATCCAAACCTCCCTGAGCCGAGACTCAAACCAGCAACCTGCTTGCTGTGAGACCACAGTGCTAACCACTACACCACCGTGCCACCCTTCTATTAAGATGAATAAATGACATAATGGAAGTAGAAACAACCCCACTATAGGAAAGTAAATGTCAAGAACAACTCGCTGATGTTTACACCTTAAACATAGCAGACACAAATAAAACGATAAAGACAATTGCTGGAAGCCATCTTTCAAGCAGGAATTCCTGAGTCCTCTGCAACTTACAAGCTCTCCATGCAGAAAAACAAGATCACTGTCATTTCTGACAAAAGAAATCCTTCATAGAACAAATGCTGACGACAAGTGGTACGCACGAGCACTCTGCAACTGTTATTATATGTTAATATTTTCAAGAAGATTATTCAGATGCAAGTAATAGGAATTCATTCATCTACATGAAAACGACACCGAAGCTCTCCATCCTCCCCCAGTAAGACCACCTTGCCTTTTAACCATCATCCCTCACCGATACCAGTCACACACACACTTACATCCCTGTGGCTTCAAAAAGGAGTGGAAAAGCAAACAAAGAAGGCCACAGCTGGAGAGCCAACATGTGATTTAAGACAAGAAAACTACAAACTAACAATGTTTATGGTGAAAAAAAAATGTAGCAGCTCATTCCAGGTTATAACCCCTCCATTTACTTGTGACTGAAGAAGAAAAAAAAGCTGACAGAGTAAAATATTTAATCTGTTTAGGAACAAAATGTGTTCAACTGAAAAATATTTATTTAAATACCAACATGAGCCAAACCCACAAACATCTCACACTCCTTTCACACACACACACAGCTGCTGTGATGATGCTGGATCTGAGCCACAGTTTTATGATTCATGTGGTTAAAGACGCCAAAACAACCTGCTGCATTTCACACAGACACGTAACAGTCAGGTAACAACAACACACCAACGTGCAGACAGGAACACACAGGTAGCAGGTAAACAGCCTACCTGTGCTGCTCATTCGGCTGAGTCTGGCTGAGCCGCTTCGCTGCAGCGGCGCCGTCGGCTTCGCCGGCGCCTGACCCGATGCAGCAGAAACCTTTGCTGCCGGTTGACCAGCGGCCATCTTGGTCATGTTGTTGCTTGTGACGGTCGGGGTCTTCAGAGCTGTGGACAGGATGCAGGACGGATAAAGACCATCACTTTCTCTGCAAAAGCATTTTTCCCACTTCAAGAAGCTTCAGGAAGCTGTAGCTGTTCGCTGCCGCAACAGGACGTTGAATAATTAGCACAAAAATAAATTGTATTGGAAAATGGAGCATATGTGGTGGGCTTAACAAGTTAATTCAACCTGGTAAGTTCTGGGTGGTGAGCCTGTGCAGTTTAACATCAGCCTGAAGTAAAACTGAAAGTGGAACCTCACATGGAGCCTTCCAGATCTTTTCCTCTTTGGAAAACTAGCAAGTTTTACCATTAACATTGAAGAAAACACAGAAATTCACTCACATGCACTAACATGCACTTACAACTTACAATAAAACCCACACACACACACACACACACACACACACACACACACACACACACACACACACACACACGAGGCCTGCAAAAGCAGTCTCCATTAAACGCACCATCACAGCACTGTGTCATCACAGACTAACATTTATTTTACATTTAAAGTATCTATAAAGTCCAGATAAAAACTGTTAAAACTGCCAACAAACCAGATTGTGGTAACGTAGCATCAACGGTGTACATGTCTACAACTACCATCATGACAAATCTCAAAGCGTGTTTAGGAAGTTTCTTTGGGTTTGATTATGTTTTTTTTTTTATCCCTTTGTTGCCTCTGCAGCATCCTGGGTCCTGAGTAACACATAACCATCTCAAAGGTCATTATTCATTCAGTCATTCATTTTCCGAACCGCTTATTCCAATTCAGGGTCGCGGGGAAGCCGGAGCCTATCCCAGCTGGCTTTGGGTGACAGGCAGGGTACACCCTGGACAGCTCGCCAGTCCATCGCAGGGCCACACAGAGACGAACAACCACACTCACTCCTAGGGGCAATTTAGAGTAACCAATTAACCTATCATGCATGTGTTTGGATGGTGGGAGGAAGCCGGAGTACCACTGACCAAACCAGCCAAGGATCGAACCAGCGACCTTCTTGCAGTGAGGCCACAGTGCTAACCACTGCGCCACCATGCAGCTGAGGTCATTAATGTGCAGCTAATCTAACTAACTTGAAAGATAAATGGTCTTTGAACGCATCATCTAGAATCCCTCATCTTACCAGACATCCAACATTCAGAGCAGTTCAGGTTTAACAAGCTGCAGCTTCTGACCTGTAGCCGATGTCCTGGCCTGCAGAGACAGCGCTCTGCTCCTCATGGCGGGCGGCCTTAGCACGCCACTGGGAGCAGCATCACTGGGGGCACTGGTGCCGGAGGTTGGAACGGCTCCTCCAGAGTTTGGAGGCTTCGCTGCAGTCTGGCTGACGACAGGAAGCGTGCTTCTGCTTGGCCGCTCATCTGACTTGTTTCCCGCTGGAGCTGATGGCGACACAAACGTCACAAATGTCTTGTTGACACGTAGTAACAGACGGAGGGCGGGATCTTTGAGTGAATGAAATTGTACTTCAGTTATGTTCACTCATTATCTCAGACATTCTACCAACTAAAAGTTTTTCACTTTAATAAATATGCATTTCTGATCCAGTGTGATTCAGCAAAAGTTTAATCAGAACTGGTAGACAGGAAGCAGCGGGAACAAAAACATGGTGGACACACTAGATAGTGGTCATTTGGAACAGAGAGTGATTTGTGTGTGTGTGTGTGTGTGTGTGTGTGTGTGTGTGTGTGTAGGCGGATTCCACACATAACAGAAAGCTGCTGAGCATCCACAATGAAATTCTTCTGCATGTCGCCGCTGTAGGTGAAGATGAGGAGGAGGAAGGACCTCTCACCTCCTCCTTCAGCTCCATGTTAGATCAGGTGTGACTCATCAACACTAATGTGAGAGATTTGACAACACCTACGCCGCTCTCTGACAGGTGTCTCCATGGGAACCAGTCATCTCAAACGTAATCTAGTTGCCATAACAACCCAGATATCTCCCACAATGTCATGTGTAACTGTGTGAGAGTGAAAGTCGACTGAAGTCACACATTCAGAGTCTGATAACGACATCCCTGATGGGAAAAAAAAAAAAAAAACCCAAAAAAACTTGCTTTTACACACAAACAGAGGAAGTAAAACTGAGTGGAGCAACTGGGAAGAGTCTGGTTTCATCAGACTTCCTCTCTTCCAGTTGAAGTCAAACATTTTCCCCCAGTCTTCCCTGAAATGCTGCAGTGTTGTGGAATATTCCCACCTGCCATCAAACAGGCTCCTCTGAGCTGTCGGACATAATATTATGGCTGGTCAGTGTAAATGACTGGTGCAACTGGTTGCCAGCAGAACTGGACAGAAACGCTTCTTGTTCTTTCTGCCAAGTCAGTCTAAAATATGAGCCAAAATTTAAATAACCGTCTGAATAAACCATATCAGACATGACATCTGTGATGCCAGAAATGTAAGTGTCATTTCATTTATATTTTATTTTAAGATTAAGCCATTTCCTGTCAAGCTTTCCACCAATCAGATTGGACATTACCATCAATTTAAGCAATCAGAAGAGGCCAAAGATCAACAGGTGAGCAGAATAAAAATAATGGTCCTTCATGGCGTGAATAAAGCCAGAATGACTTTTTTTTTTTTGCACAGTAGCGCCAAAAACTAGATTAGTTGGTTTTGTGAGGATTGTAGGTAAATAGTAGCTTAAATACTTGTAAACAAAAAAAACCCTAGAGGAAAAAGTGCAAATATGTTAATAGTTTGTTTGTTTCAATGCCAGTCAGTTTTTTCCTGATAAGAAAAGAATGCGGACAAAAAAAAGGCTTTGTCACTGTTGATCTACGAGGCATTTCTACAAAGTACTGTTGATAATAAATAATATATTTTACACATTATAACCTCATAATGTGACAACTGAGGCTGTCCCTGGAAAATAATACCTGGATGTTAACTGGGACAAAAATGTTCAGCCTCTACCATCTAAAAAGAGCGAGTGAGGGCTTGGAGTTTTTAAGGCTACTGGGATAAAATGAGCTCACATCAGAAAACCTGCGGAAGTTTAAAGGCTTGAATTTAAAGTCTCTTTAAAGATTTACACATCGGGTCGAACAGGTTGAGGAACTTTTCTGTCTCATGACAGCTGACCAATCATTTCAACCAGCTGGTATTTCATTGTTTTCCATTTCATTTGGCTGCAAAATCCCCGTCAGACCAGTAAACCTGCCGACAGATTCTTCCTAAACTTCTGAAGAAATTAAACAAAAATCTGGCCAATTGTCAAATTCTGCTTCAGCTGAAAACAAAACTATCTCAAACCTGAGTAAAATAATACCACAAAGTCATTACACACACACACACACACACACACACACACACACACACACACACACACACACACACACACACACACACACACACTTCATGCTGAACCAGAAAGACACACACGGGAAGGAAACTACACTTCTGAAACACACCTCTGTGCAGGCTGCGTGCGTGAGAGTCTCACCTTTGCTGGTTGCTCCATTGTTCTCCGTGCTTCCCAGCGATGAGGAGCTCAGACTTGTGTTTAAACCTTTCACAGGAAGTTTGGAGGCAGCAGGAGCGGCGGGTCGCGCCGCTGACCCTGCTGCCGACTGCTGATTGGCTGCTGGCTTGACGACAGATGCTGCTGGACTCTGAGCAGAGAGCATGAAAGATCGTTCCGCATTGGTGCGAAGCTTGGGGATACCTGGGACACAAAGAACAGCCAATGAGCATCTCTGAAAACATAAATATGTAGAAAAACACACAGAAACTGACTTGTTAGGCAAAAAAAAAGAAAAACTAACACTGAACTTTTCCAGGTATGTCTCTGGTTTAAAGGAAAAATACTAAAAAGCTAAAGTGTTCACAAGAAGCTGCTGTTTCTTATGCTGTAAAACCATTTCTTATCAAATCCAACTTTTTATTTTAACATTCACAGGGATGACAAGTTTACAGCAGCAACAAATCATAAAACAATAAAATCAGCATAAAAATATTTCAAAACAATCACTGGGCGATTTACAAAAATCAGACACCCAACGTTTAAAATCAACAAGAGGGAATATTCTGCAGCCACAAAGCGTGTCCATGAATTTACAGGATCACAGGATAAGGCTGACTTTGCTAAGATCCAAGTGTACAAACGGTACGTCAAATGACTGGAACAAGTGGAATAAAATCCAGAGCACCTTTCTAGTAGGGATGAAATGTAAGAGATATAAGATATTTCTTCGCCTTCGGCTGCAACAAGAAGCTGATCCTCCTGCAACATCTGTTCGCACCAACAGCAAGAAAAATCTCAAACATCTGAAGCATCTGGTCATTCGGCTTCAACAGGCCTCTTTTCATGCTGGAACAGAGCCACAACTTTACAGAACACTGGACCTCAGCAGCTAAAACGTAACAACCGAAACACAGGTAGTGATCATCACATATAGGTTAGGATCAGACTGGTTTTGTGTTTTAAGTTGAGGAAAATGAAACCAGAATTTGGTTCCTGTACCAGAAGACAGTCCGGCTTTGCAGCCAGAAATGTGAAACAGTCACTCATCATTTTTGCGGGTTTAATCACACATTCTTTCCTGAAAGACCAAAGCAGGACTCCCTGAGTGCCAAAACACCGCCCTCATCCTCTTCCTCACACCAAGCCAGAACAAGATATGCTCAGGAAGTCAGACTGAGCGTGTATTTGCATATGAATGTTTAAAAGGACAAGAGGGAGAATTCCTGGAGCAGAACTCAGCAGCTGCTTCCACAGCTGGAAATGATCCAGATCATCGCCTGAGGAACGTGAACAGGACGCAGGTGATCATTTAGAAACAAGCAGCGTGGATACACACGGCCTCCTGGTTTACTCCAGTCTCAGATTCCAGCTCATCCAGACACATGGATGAGTCACATTAAAATGGTTCTTAATGACAGTGTCTCCTGAGAAACACGACCATCAAACCTCTCCACACAGACTTTTCCCAATCATTTCCCTGCATTCTGCTCAGTAGATGCTGAAACACAGAGGTTCTGCACCATCTGTAGGGCTGTGACGATATCCTTTTGTCCCGATTCGATTCCGATTTTTTGGATGCCGATTCGATTTAAATTGCGATTCTCAAAATTCTTCAATATTGATGATTTTTGTAAATTAAAAACAATTTTTTTTTTTTTTTTTTTTTTTTAATAAAACTTCTTTTTGCTAGTAATTTTTCTAGATTTCAGTTAGAAAAAACAACACAGGAGCCAGATCATCATTCTGCTGCTGTAACGCACAAGAAGACAAGTAAAAAGATCAATAAAACCAATGAAAATATCAAATTTTATAGTGGATTGATTTTATTTATGTGAAAAACAAAATTTTTTAAACAAAAAAATCAATTTTAAAATTGTGAAGAAAAAAATCCCAATCTCAGATTTTTCGATTTGATTTTCCCACCCCTAACCATCTGTCACTGCAAAATATTTCTGTTCCACTTCAGCAGAGTTCAGTGTTCCTGCCTCCTCCGTCAGCTCTCCCTCCTCAAACCTGGAAGACATTTAATATGTTTCTCTACAAACATGACTAATCGCTTTTCAGTATGTCCAGAGAACAAGCTCCATCATATCCACGCGCCAGCTCTCTTCCTCCTTCTGAACCAAACTTTCTTCTGATTTATTCATCTGTTCATCAGCTGCTTCCTTCATGCCTGCATCCAGTTAATCCTCTGAGAGGAAACAAAAGTGGTGAAGATGCAGAACTGTGTTCAGGGACACATAAACCACCAAACAGCAACATGTTTGTTCCCTAAATCAAAGTTTGACACACAAATAAAAAGAAAAATAGAGAAATAAATAGTTTAATCATGTTAGGAAATTGGACTAAATGCAGGAAATAAACATTTTTATAAGCTGCTAAAGAAATGATAAAATGTGAGAATTTCCAGCAACTTCTGTTATTTAATAAAAATCCAGAGCAGGAGGTGCAGAGGAAAGGCCTGCGGGACAATGATGTCATAAACACGGCGTCAAATGAAAGAAAACAATCTTGTTCTCAAGTTTTCTATGTCTGTGAGCAGAAGACGGTCTCGGAGTTTCCAGCAAACCTCAGTCAGAACGTGAACAGGAGTTGCTCCTTTGCTCCCAAACTTCTCTCATTTTCAACGTAAATATACACAAATTAATTAACAATTAAATCATTTTAACTTCCTGAAATCAGCTACAAACTGCTTGGATGTGCATTTTGCTCAGAAGCAACTGTTATAATACTAATAATGAGCCATTTTATTTAGAGCTCCTTTAGGAAACCCAAGGACACTTCACAATCTTAATCACACGACATTTAAGTTAAACAAAACTAAAATGAAACAGTTTCAATGCAACACAGAGTAAATAAAACAGTTAATAAGCATTCAAATATAGCAAGTCAGATATATTGAAGAAGTTCAAGTTCGTGGCAAAGATTAATCAGATTGGTTTTAAAGAGAGAAAGGGAGTCGATTTCATGGAGGTCAGGAGGGAAAGGAGGTCCAGAGTTTAGGAGCAGAGCAACTAAAAGCTCTGGTAGGCGGCGTATCAGCCTGATCGCGATTGATGTGTTTTCCACGTGACAGCGTGATGTCATAACCATGCGACACCTTCCTCGGCTGGTGGACATCAACAGTTTGTCGTCTTTTTACTTTGCATTTGGCTTTAAAAAACGTCAATATCCATCAAAATCCACCAAAATCTACCATCCATCTTCCCTCAGGTCAGGAAGACTGGGACGTCAGCAAAAGAGTCCCAAACAGGCGGGATGGTTTGAGTTGGATATTCTGGTACCCTTCCCAGTTCCAGCTGTGTTAATGCAAAAGAAATGCGTACCGACCCAAACCAAACTGGACCAGTTGGTGGAAACGAGGCTAATGGCGGCTGTTCTGTCTGAGCAGAGCTGTGGTTCGACCAGATACTAGAAGGTCACCATGATAAAAACCAGATATGACAGAAAGATCTTGTTAATGCACATTTCAGAGACTAACGCATAAATCCTTGTCTTGATCCAGCTTGTTTTACATCTTAACAGCTAACTCTTTACATCCTGTTTGTTTGTGTCTATACTTCAATCTACGGTGGCCCTGAGGGCAAAAACAGCACAGAATGACAACAAATACATGAAATGAACATAAAGCAACACTAAAAACAGTCACAACATCTAAATAAATTGTGCAAAAACTCCTACATTTTTATAATGGATCCAAGTTTTGGACCTGAGGGCCACCGTAGCTTCCTGACAAACTATCTCTCAGCAGCGCGACTCCTCGCTGGAAATGATGAACACACAAAGAACAAAAGAAAACAAAGCTTGTAATAAAAATGGTTGGTGTGTGTTCACTGCAGTTACCACACACACACACACACACACACACACACACACACACACACACACACACACACACACACACACACACACACACACACACACACACACACACACACAGAAGTGTGATTGAAGTAAGCAGGAAACATCTGGCTTCATTTGGTTTCAGTTCGGAGGAAGATGGAGGAAAGCAGCTGGATCGTGTTACCTCAGAAATGAGAGTTAGGTAAGAGCTGCTTCGCTGAACATCTGACTCGTGCTCTATTGGCAACACACACACACGCATGCATGCACGCACGCGATGACTTCAGCTTCATTGACTTCATTCCTCTGTAATCACAACCTTTTACCTTTACCAGAACAAAACAAACTAAGCCTCAGCTGAGATAGAAAAAAGGACAAATACCTCCTGACTGCCTGAATTTTGTCTTCCTACTCATCAGCAACAAGATGCTGAGGAGCTCTTTCATGTTTTACCTCACTCACGTTTAAAGCTCAAATACTGAATTTGGCAGCTTTTCCCAGTTGATTCACTTCCTCTGAAAATGCTCTCTTTGGGTTTCTTTGAGAAATCAGCTATGATGGTGTGTTAAAATCAGCCATTGTGTTTATATCTAGTTGCTTTCCTGTGATGCTTTTCCATAGAGAATTTCACTAGAACAGAAAACTAAGTTGTGGTTTGTCGTCTTCAGGATGCTGCTGGGCAAATGGCTCCAGGAATGCCTGATAAATGTTATTTTGCCGTCAAAAATAATCAAAGAACACAAAGTAATGAAGTCTAAGAATTACTGAAACAACATGTCTCACAAGAGCAGACTCACTGCTGATTACAAAAATGGCTAAATGTGGTTTCCAAAATAAATCATGAAGGTCCTGCTAGTTTCCATGGAGATAAAGGGGGTTTATAGTGAAGTTTTCTCTCTTTCTATAAAACACTATAATGGGCTTCTCTTCTTTCAGGATCCTTGTGGTGTTTCTAAGGTAAATTTGGAGCGGTCCCAGGATTCTGCTGACTGACCATTAATACAGGTATCCATCATTCATCAGCCAGAGGCTTTCCTAATTTATGTATCTGCATAAGGTCTCTATTAAAACACCAGGAAAATTGCATCAGGTCACTTTTTACCTTCTGCTGTCGCACATATCCTCATCAGACGTTACTTTACTCACAGAAATGTATTAATAACAAATCTCTTGTTTCTGACACTTCTGTAGTAATCTCACATGTCTCAGCTTTCTATGGAGAATAAGATTATACATACAGCACTCATAGTTAAAGATAATTTAACTTAACTTAAATTAGCTTGGGTATCTCAATCCAGGAGGCAGAAAAAAAGGCCTAATGAAGAAGTTGAAGCGTTTCAGTGCAGTACCACTAATGACCACCAGGCTGAGTCCTGAACTGCTCCAGATCGTCATTTGCTCCCTTTAAATTCTAAAACAAATTAATCTACATAATTGTGAAAATTATATCCCTCCAAACTGAGCTTGAATCAAATAGTCACAAAGCTACAGAAGTCGCCCACTGCTGGACCACAGATGCAGTGCATGCCTAATCAATTCAAATAAAGTTTATTTTTAAAAATAATTTTCTTTCCAACTTTGTAGAATATGGAAAATTCACAAATTCTTTGATCGGTTTGACAGAAAACAGCTGTATTGATAAAACGAGGATCACTCTCGTGTTCATCGAAGTGTTTACAGAAGCTGATGGTATCTGAGAAAACCCAGAAAGCATAAACACATCTGTAAACCTGTGTCGCAACACAGAGACTCAAAGGAATTCATTGATGGAGATCTTAGTCTGAGATCTAGAGGCGTCCATTTGTCCCCCTGTATCAGCAGGGAGGACAGACCAGCTTTTGTCCAGCAGAATGTGGCCTTTACTGGGACAAAGATCTGCTTTTACACACACTTGAATATGTTTCACCCAAACACAAACACAACATGCACATGAGCATTTTCCGCTATGAAAATGACCCGCTGCAGCGCAGTGATTACGGAAAACAAGAGTCAAGTTACGCTTGTGTGGAATTACAGGCCACAAGACACCAGACAGGGGACACCATGTTTAGGTTGACAGTCTGAACGGCGTCTCGCCACCAGAATACTCTATATTTACCAACACACACAAATGCACACAGGAAATGGACAATAGCCTGAAATTCCTGCAAGAAACAAAGAAAAAGAAGAGAAAAGACGAAAAGAAAAGCAATGACAGCATGGAGAAGGAAATGTTACTCATGGGCAAGTTCCTCTGAAGGCCAACAGGGAAGTGCGGGTTAAAATTAG
Source organism: Telmatherina bonti (assembly GCF_933228915.1). Lineage (NCBI taxonomy): Eukaryota > Metazoa > Chordata > Actinopteri > Atheriniformes > Telmatherinidae > Telmatherina > Telmatherina bonti. Next base: position 16,302,605 of record NC_136621.1, read on the forward strand.
TCAGCACACACAAACACAGAGATGAAAACAACAACAATATAAGGATCTGAACAAGTTCTGCAGAACCAGACTTGTTTCCTCGGTCTGCTGCACAGATAAAACACTCTCTCTCCCGTCTCACACACACGCCGACATGAGACTGAAACACACACATGTGCAGCTGGTTCCACATTGACTCACCTTGGTTCTGGATCTGGTTCTGTCTCGCTCGAGTTGGAGATCTGCTCCCAGTTGTCTGCCCACTTTCTCCCAGTGTCCCCTGTCCTGGAGGTCCAGTCCCAGATCCCGGTCCTGTAGGTGCCTTATCCGGCTTGGCTCCTCTCACCTGCTGCCTGGCGCTGGGTCCCAGCTTGGAGGAGACCTTCTGCAGGAAGAGCTGATGTTTAGAGACGGGGTCCCAGCCGAGGGGCCTGAGCTCGGAGCTGCGCACTGAGACCATGGTGTTAGCCATTCCCTGCTCAGAGTCAGAAATGTGGACGAGGGAAGGCAGAGGAACACCGAAGGAGGGGAGGAGTGCCACGGCATGAGTTAAAACAGAGGGGGAGGAGGGAAAAACTGGGAGTGTGCTGCAACCACAAGAAGTTGGTATTGTGTTGTACATTCCCCCTGAGAGCAGCAGCTCCGACCAGGCCAAACTTTTTCCCTCTCTCCGGCTCATCCCCCACCCCCCACCCGTCCACGTCCCTCCCCTCTGACTCTATAAACACAAGCACACATGGAGCAAGTTTGTGGACGAAGCTCTGGCATCCGTCTCGGTCACTTAACTGTCGCAGCTCAGCGTCAGGGACTGGGATAAGCAGAACACCAGTAAACATATTCTCTGCTAAATTTCCTCCTGCAGAAAATCAGACATTATTGCAGAAAAGATGAAGCTGTTCAGAGAGCAGCTTAGAAGCAGAGCCAGGAGATTACTGTAGCATGCCAATACACACTAAATCATGTGTTAACACGCTCGCTGGCAGCTCTGTTTGAGGAAGCACTGATAGATGGACTTTGATGCACACGTGCAGCAGTTTCTCTGTATGTTAGCCATCTCGTCACATGCACTGAGATCCAACGAAGCGGTGAGGGAACCAGTAAAATCAGCTAAACAGACGACTCAGGCGTGTGCGTCTGACTGAAAATCGTGCAGCTCACTTCACCTTTCGGGCTTTTAGAAGCACCGTTGTGCATGTATGGGTTAAAAGCACAGTTTACCCTGCTGATACGAACCCGAGGCAACCTATGAGCAAATACGCCAGGGCAGGTTTTAAACTTGTCACCGGCTCGCCGGATCTTTAAAAACACATACCAGAGACTGAGCATGCTCCTTGAAGCGCTCTCACATTTCACAATAGAGCTCACACCTGAAGCTGCATGTTGCTTTGTCTGCAACTGTTGATGAAGCAACCTGAATCAGGCGACTGAAGCTCACGGCTTTCTCTTTAAAACAACGCAGATTTGTTCATTTCTTATCAGGAAAAGTGTGCATCACAGAGCTGCTGACTGCAGTTTTTCCTGCTTGACCACATTATCGTTGCAGCTCCTGAGGCTGGAATCCAGATTGAGACGCAGAGGTTTGCTGCTGCCTGAGGCCACGTTTAAGAGTTAAGTCCAGACGCAGGATTTAAAGCTCCGCAGAATCCGATCACCACCTGATGGAGTCATGTGACATCAGTGTAGCAGCAGCACCATGACAGTTGACATGCAGAGCAGGTTTGGTCCTGGAAACCTGCAGGTTTTAGATGTTTCTCTGTTTAAACACACCTGATCGAACTGAATGAGTACCTGAGCAGAATTTGATCATTTCTTAGAGTTTGGTTCAGGTGCGTTGGAGCAGGTAACATCTAAAACTGCAGGACTGCTGCTCTCTACTTGTACCTGCGACAGCAGAATCATATGAAAATAATAACTGGAATGTTTTTATTACGCAACAACAAGAACTCATAACCAAAGATGGAAGGAGTCATCCTCCTCACCTCCTCCACCGTGGTTCTACATTTGCAGTAAAATATTTGTGACCATCTCCAGTCAGTCTGGGGTCGCCGTTTATGCGATGACATCACTAAATCCAGCTGGTTTTCATTTGGATATTTTGATTGAGAATATTCATTGATGACCCTGCGATGGACTGGTGAGCTGTCCATGGTGTACCCTGCCTTTTGCCTGGAGACTGCTGGGATAGGCTCCAGCTTCCCCGCGACCCTTCCTCGGACTAAGCGGTGAGGAAAACGAATAAACATGATGGATCAGGTCTTCCCACATCAGCAGCGGAATGATCCGTTCCCAAACCCGACCAGACAACAGTGCTGCTCGAAGCAACATGTTGGTCCAAACGTGGTCTGGAACCAGAGCTATTAGACTCTCTTCACCAGTCTGACTGATCTTACAGAGGAAACACACTTTGGACAAACATCTGGATTGTTCTGGAGGAAAAAATGATGATCCAGTTTACAGCACATCTGAGTGTTTTACGAACGCTGACAATGATTTTCTGCTTTGAGGTTTTTGTGATTAAATCTGATGTAATCATCCAACTGAGGGCTACATCCTGTTAGCTTAGTTGAGTCATGCAGATGGAAACCAACAAACCAACAAGAATAAACCCCCGAGTACTGCCACAACACATGGCTCAGAAATGAAACCGGGATGGGGCGCTACATCTTTCAACACAAGGATTTATAGTACGACAGCATCACTTCAGAAAATGAAACATATCCCAGAGTCTCTGCTGAATACCAGAATCTCATTTTATCAAAGTCACAAGAAAGAAAAAAAAAAAAACCCAGAGGGGTTTCTTATATGTTGAGGGATCAGAACCAGAAATGAGTTAGTCTGCGGTGAGAAGACAAACTGCTCGATGTTTCACCGTTTCAGAACGATTTGACCGGATTTCTCCAATCATCTTTACAGAAATGACTGCATCACTTCTGCAGGAACCGACTTTCTTTTTTTTTTTTTTTATTGACTCTTTAACTAACTGGCTGCCAGGAAGTGAGTCCTGTGCTTTTTGGGTCATTCTGGTCTCCAGAATGGGGGGGGGGGGGGGGGCTGATTTGGCCGTGTGTGTGTGTGTGTGTGTGTTGGGAAGCCTTTTGGGTGCACACTGCGAGCACATTCACAACATGTTGCATGTGTGCTGACACACACCTGGCCAAATTGGATTTCCAAATACGGAAATCACAAAAGATGGCTTTAGCAGCCAATGAGTTCAGTGCTTCAGGTGTTTTTCAGTCATAGATGTCAGACTGGTACCCGACTGCCAGGCAGACATTTCAGGATGAGATGCTGGGTCAGCGATGATCCCATATCTCCAGGAGAGTCAGGCGACCTGCCTGAGTCAGTGCTTAAATTTGCTCTTCTGTTTCTGGATGTTTCTTTGTCTGAAGAACATCATTTGAGTGTTTAAAATGAGCGACGCTCTTAAGACTTGAATATTTCCAGGTCGCCATGTTCAACAACGAGGATGTGAAGTTAATTTGTATCTTTATCAGTCAGCTGTGACTCAGACTCACCTTGCCAGGACTGCGCGGTTTTTCCACAGCAGCATGCTTCAGCGAAGTCTCCCTCTGCTTCTCTACTGAAGCTCCACCCATGTCCCCACCTGGACGTGTCACCTCCACCCCTGCAGGTGCATCCTGGACAGCCTTCTTGGGAGCATCTTGGGGTCCTTCTCCCACCACCTCATAGCTCAGAGAGCCGGTTGAAGCAGAGTGACTTCGACTGGTGGCCACTGGCGGAGCAGGGCTGGTGCTTGCTGCCATCTTGTGGTTTGTTTTCAGGTTGCTGCTCTTTCCTCTTATTGGTTTTAGAACGGCCACTTTCACCTGACCTGCAGGAGTCCTCTTATTCCTGTCAGGCTCCTCCTTCCTGGGACCTGCTCTCCGTCCCGCGGCCGGAGTCGGTCTGCTCTGCTGAGTCAAAATCAGTGTTGTCAAACACATGACCCAGGGACCAAAATCAGCCTGCCACAGGTCCAATCTGGACAGCAGGATGAATTTAGTGAATGTAACATAGATGATTTTAACCCTAATTATTTAATAAAAGTAACCGTAATCCCTCATTTATCATTATGAGGTCTATTTGTTCTGTTTAAACGTAAAATATTTCTAAGGCAAAAGAATAACTTGTTCCATTTTATCTTTCTGACTTTATAGGTGCAACTTCAGCTTGTAGGAGGAGGGGAGTCAGTTCACCTGGTCAGGGTTACAACTCATATGGAAATGCACACATATATACATGTATACATATATACATATACAGTTACTCTAGTCATAATGTCACATACTGGATTTTTCACTTCCAGATATCGAGATTAAATGTTTGGCAGCGTTATAGATTGATGCATTACGAACATACCAAAGACAACTGGAAAACAAAAATAAAATAATATGTAAAACATTAAACAGGATAGTTCAGTAAATGTAAACATACTCGTACTTCTTTAGATTTAAAGAGGAAAATTAGGAGTTTTTGTTATTAATAGGTTATTATGTTATTTTACTGGATCAAACTGAACTAAAATGAGTTTGAATCCCTTACAGTCTAAATGTTGGAGGACAGGTGTGCAGAAGCCTGCAGATGTGATTACATTACCTGGCTGGGGGTTTTAGACGGTGACATGTTGGGCCGCGATTCCACTTTAGCCTTGACAGATTTTAAGTCGGTTTTTGAAACTTTTTTAGCTTCCAGATTAGATGGTTTCACAGCTGTGTTAGCGTCAGGTGGTTTGGTTTTTGCTGCTGAGCCAATGTAGGTAACTTTGGATGTTTCTGCAAGGCCATCAGGTTCCTCAGCAGCGGGAGACGTTAGCATAGCGGCACCTGGAGCTAAACCAGGGGAAGGTTTAGAAAGTGGTGTGTTTGAGTTTTCACTGAGGTCCTCCGGAGCAGCAGGTGGATCTAGAGGGCAGGAAACCTCCGGTCCTTCTGGTCCAAGCGGTGAACATTCATCCTGGGTTACCTTCCGGGCCTCGGGGCCCTCAGTTTGCAGCCTGGTCGCGGTTCTAGATCCAGCAGGACTCGCCTGTGTGAACGCCACACACATGTCAGAGCTAACAGACAGAAACAAAGCTTCATCATCCACATCATCGTCGTCGTCATCAGCAGGGATCTCTGTTGCATCAGAGTCTGGAGTGGATGAGCCGTGCCTTCTCCCGCTGCTGCTCCTGCTGCTGAGATCATCACTGTTGCCATGGTTACCGCTGCTGGTGTTCAGAGACAGGGCCAGCGTCAGGTTGTCGTTCCAGGTGTCCTGGCGGTAATCACTGCTGTTGGCGTCCAGGTAAATGGACACAGAGGTGTCATTGGATTCCGAAAGCTCTGCTGCAGTCTGGATTTTCCCCCCACCATCTTCATCATCATCATCGCGTTGTTCACCTTCATCCTCTGGAAGCCATTTAGAAAGCACCACATCAGGCATTGTGTCAGTTTTGGTCATCACTGTGGCCATCAGGGTGACCTCCAGCACATCATAGTCCAGCGGGCTGTCGGTCCGGCCCCCACTCAGGCTGCTCAGGCTTCGCAGGGACTCCGGGGACGACTCCCCCAGACAGGAGGAGGATGAGGAGGAAGAAGAGGAGGAGATTGGGAAAGCGTTCCCGTTGCGGTCTCCTGCGCGGTGGAGGGGAAGCTTCATGCTGGAGCCAGTCTTCCCCCGGATGGGGAAACTCTCATCGCGCTCAAATATGCTCATTTCTGGAATCTGGATCCGTGTTTTTGCTAGAAGACTAAATATCACCTACAGGTTTGCAACCAGAGGGCAGCTGCTCTTCATCATACTTCTGCAGTAATGTCCCATGAATCCATTCACATCGTCACGTCGCGGCCGGGCTGCACATGAGCTTTAGATAAATATTCCTTTAGGTTATCTGTGATGAATCCTCACATCCTTCCTGAAGATTTCACATTTTCGGAGCTGCAAGAAGAAAAAGGAAAAGATCAGTTTATTTGGTAAACATTTTTTAGGATTTCATCACACGAGACAGAGAAGAAAAGTTGATCCAGGTTCGTCATTCCTTCAACCATCAGACTGCTGAATTCTGACAGCAGTCTTTTTAATGGACTGGGATTTAAGCCAAGACTTAACTTTTTTTTTTTTTTTTTTAATCTGTTCAGACTACTGGAGCTGACAGACAATTGTTTGTTTCTGATTGCCGGTATGTGATGTGGAGGAGCTACAAATGATTTAACCTTCTAGGGATCAGTAAAGTTGTCTTGAGTCTTAAGTTTGAAAATCCTGCCTCCTGCAGGCTGTAACTCTGACTGCAGGTTAAAAAAAATCTCAAACCAAATCGCTTGAAAATGACTGAAAATCATCTACAGTAAATAAAAATCTACATTCAGATGAAGCACCTGAACCTCGAACGCAGTCAAGAGTCCAAGTTATTGGACTGTTTCTGTATGTGTGAATGTGGGTCAGGGACAAAGACAAAAAGAGTGGAGCAGCTAAATAAAGACAATCAGATCCAGGACGTTACTCCTTTTCTATTATCCAGTAATGACAGTCGGGCCCCTGGGCGACACCATGAGATGACTCACTTCTAGGCAGGAAGATGAAGAAGCGGCACACACTTAAAGCAAAACATAGAGGTGAATCTGTCCATCATCCCGGTGTGGTGGAAAGTTAGAGCTCTAAACGGCAGTTTCCCCACAAAGCCCCTAAACTTTGAGGTTAAACACAGTCAGTAAAAGGAAAATGGATCTTTCATCATCACCATTTGAGCATGAAAGCAGCATGAAGTGCAGGTTCCCTCTGCTTGCTGCTGTCATTTTGAGAAAATGTAAGTTAGAGACAGAAATGAGAGAAAAGTTGTTTCTGCCTTTACATTCATCTGCAGATGAAGCCTCAAAGTCAACCTCATCATCCATCCATCATGTATGAGCTGCAGTTGGTCTCAGATCACAGTGACGGACGAGCTCGGTGTCACCACGGCTCCTCTGTCAGGTTCACTTTACACGACCAACGACTCTGTTACATAAGCTGGTGTTTTATGGAAAAAGCCAAATAAAAACAGTGAACCCCTAAAAAGCTCCTAGAATCCAGTTAAGTGGTCCTAGAAAGTCATCCTTGGTCTTATAATCAAGACGGGGAAATTAAAATAAAACAATCAGTCCCTCAATCCTCGCTGGTCACTTCCATCGGAGGATAAACTTGTCACCAGAAAACTGTTGCGAAAACATTAAAGATTATTCTTACTTTTCTCAAAAATGTTTTAATCATCTCAAGTTCTAATCAAAACAAATATGTAGTCTAATTATTCCAAATATTTGTGAGTAAAATCCAGAAAGAAAGAAGTGTTTTCCATTTAAAACTTGTTCAAAATCTGGGTGTTACTAAGAATCAGTTACCACAACAAATACAGATCTTTAAATAAAATTCTTATCGCCATAACATGTTTCTTTGCATTTTTTTAAATAAAAAAAACTAGTGAAATTATGTAATCAAACTGGCATTTCAAAAGGTTTAAAGACATTTGAATATTCAATTCAATTTTATTTATATAGCGTCAAATCACGGCAATGCCATCTCACGACGCTTTACAGACAGGAAAAAAAAAAGAAAAGAAAACATAATGAAAACCAGTTCATAATAGCCTATATAAGGAAACCAACAACTCAATCTCCCATCCTGAGCAAGCACACTGGTGACAGTGGGAAGGAAAAAACTCCTTTAAAAGGAATATTTATAAATTTGTTTTTTTTTCTTTTAAAGAACTGAAGTTGCTTGAACAGTTCGAGAGAAAAAGTTGGAACAACATTATCAAGCTAACGTCTTATAGCAGTTTATGGAAGAGGAGATCATTTTGTCTGGAATACTGAATAAAAATGAACATCTTATGTGGTGTACACAATTCCTCTGAGTTCCAGAGCAGATATCCCGACTGTTCCACATTTCCATCCAGCAGAGTGAGGAGGCTGCTTCCTTTGACACTAAGCTTTTCTAACTGAACTGTCCTGCACCAACCAAACGACTCGTCCGCTCCTGTTAAAATCAGCTTCATCATCGGCCGCTGGCGGCCTCATTCTGACCAAGTGTGTCAAGCGGAGGGCAGAGCTAATCCACAAGTTAGAGGACCTCTGCTGAGAAGTAGAACCCTGCTTTGCATTAAGACACGCTTGTCGAGCAGGATGAGTTCAGAGATGGATGGAGTTGAAGGGAACAAAGAGGGGGCAAAAGCCATTAGTGGGCACTTGGCAACATTTAAACAGCAGGAGGACCGGATCAGTAAGCCTGGTGAATTCACTTCATAAAGTCACAAATACAGACGCGAAGTGCTCAAAGAGTAAATGAAGAACTTTGATGAAAAAATAGAAAAAAAATTTTAAATCCAGCTACACACACTTTACCCAGCAGGCTTAGCTAAGCTTAACCTGAGTAACACACCTGTGCAATATCCCTGCAGACCTTCAGCCCATCTCATCTGAAAAGTCATGTGGAATGAAGTGAGGCGCAAACGTAACATCACAGTCTCGGGAATATTTGAGGTTTGGAAACTTCTGGAGCTTAGGGAAACCAAACTCCAAATGCACAAAGGGGAGGAGATATTTCCCAACAAGCAAACCCTGCTGTCAGTTTTATCACCCGTTCATGTGGAAGCTTCCAGATCTGAAGAGCTGCAGTTATTCCTGCAAACAGAACTCAGGATTTCACCGTTTTTTCCAGACCAATCAACAGAAAATATGATCAATTCTCTCTGCAGACAAACTGAAAATTAGTTGAAGGATTCTGTGAATAAAGCTGGATGAACAGTGACGACTCATTTCTCACGTTCATGTTAATTCAGACGAGCCTGAGAGAAACCAGTGAGGTCTAACGTACCCACAGCCTTCTGACATCATGTGATGCTGTCGCCATAACTCATATCAGCGTATCAAGCGCACAGTGGCTGTGTGATACACAGCGGTGGTGGGTGGGAGCAGCTGAAATGATCACTTTTGTTCATGTTGGGTGTGGAATCATCACAGAAAGAGTGCTAATGTTTTAAAAAGGTGTTGAGTTCATCTAAGGACACAGTTTCCATCATTGCTGCAGCAATCAAAACATTGGAAGCCCCCCTTTAACACGGTGGTCCTCCAAATCCAAAGGGGCATTATCAAAGGACAGAAAGGGGCAGAGCAGGAGATAAGAAAAGTTTACTGTGTGGGTAGGACTCAGAGAAGAGACAAGCTGAAGTCTGATGCTGATTGCTGCAGTTAGGGAGCAAAGTCCAGTGCAACAAGAGGAAATACCCAAAACACATTTAGTATATATTTATATCTGCAAGGACTGTACGCATGATCTTGGTTCTAAAAGAAAGGCGAGACGTGTGAGATTACTACAGAAGTAAGATATGCGGACCTGCATCAGAGTAAAATGAAAATGTAAATGTTTTCTCCTCTGAAAAGAAAATTACCTTAGATAAAAACCAGGGGATGGCAGCAGGATTCATCTAGGAATGAGTGAAGTAATGTCTGATGAGGAACTGTGCTAGAGGGTAAGAAGTGAACCTGAGCAGTTTTCCAGGTGTTTTAGTGGAGGCGTTACTCAGGTACATATCTTAGGAAAGCCATCAGCCATCAAATGATGGACAACTCTGATCAGGGTTTGGAGAATTCACCTTAAACACACCCCAGAAGATCCAGAAAGAAAAGAAGCTCAAGATAGTTTATGGTAGGAGGAGGAAATACTTTCCTATAAAAGCCCCTTCATCACCATGGAAACTAGCAAGACCTTCAGGATTCATTTCAAACAAAGGCAGAGACACAGGACAACACATTAGCAGAGTTATTAGAGCTGGAATAAAACTTTTTAACCACAAAATACATGATTTATGATTCTGGCTTCTAGCTCCTAGAGTTTTGGTCCCAGCATCGCGAGACAGACATCTTTGTTTTCAGCAAAGTCATGCTTCATGTTTTAACACACAAACTGTTCCCTACAGTGCAGAAGCTCTAGACAGAGAAGGTCCTTATTCTCCTCATGCTTTAAACAGTCTTTGGTTTGGATGCTAATGCTTGGTAGAGTCTTGTTACCAGGTTTCTCCTTTTCATTTTGCTACACTACATGTTAGCGTCGCTGCTTCCTGCTGTTTGCAAACATCTTCTGGACTGCAGGGTTTCATGTTGCTGACTCTAGAGGTGTCTAGCCATGAAAACCTGAAATAATCGGTAAGAATCCTTTTTCCTGAACTGACTTTATATGAAACATGGTTATGGTCCTAATTGTATTATAATAGGAAGATAAATTAGTTGAAACTTCAGGGGGTTTTTTTCTTGGAAATTTTGTGATTATTATCTATGATTTTTTTTTTCGTCAGTTGAACAAAATGAAAAACAAAATGTGTCTTACCGATAAGTAAAATGACAGATTGTGTTGTACAGGTTCAGATCATAACAATCCAATCCGTCGCTTGAACCATCTGATCTACCTTCAGACTCACCACAGCTGCTAAAAATCAACTTCTCATGACAGAAACCGAAAATAAACTCGGATGCTGTGGGAATCAGAATTGCAGCTGCTGTGTGGGATGTTTTTTACATTGTGTTTTCTAACTGAACACATGAGAGAAAATATCCAATATTTAAACCATATTTAAACCACAAACTTTCCACTCTGCAGCCCTGACCGTTGTAGACCACCACAGTTTGTTTTTCCATTATGCAAGATCCCTTTCATCACTTTATCAGACCAGCTCGTATCTGGTTTTCAGACGGTCACAGGACCAACATCAGACCTTAAACCTTTACATTCAGGGAGGGAAAAGTTAGTCCAACAATCTTTCTGCAGACAGAGGCCGAAAAGGCGCCCATCTTCCTTTTCTTTCCTTTCAAGCTGCATGTTTGGAATGAAGAAAAATAAAAAGTTTTTTCTGAGCTAAGTGCAGAGTGATGAAGCAGACTGCCTCTAGCACTTTGAGCCATTTTCTTCACTCTTCAGGCTTTGTTACTTTAGTCTCTCGACCTCATCGCACAAAAAGTTGTAAACAACCTCAGAGCAACGTGTGCCAGATACAGCTGCCTGCACTGGAAGTTATATAAGGTAACAGCAAACATTTACCCCCACTGAAGCTGATTATCATGAGCCAGAAGATCTTTTCAGCAACTCTGGATTAAAAACATTCTGTACTCTGCTAAAAAAAAAGCTCTTGTAAGGGATTAGCTCAATGGGTCATTGTCATGTTCAAGCATTCAAGCAGTTATTTGAGCTTTGTGACATGGAGCATCATCCTGCTAGAAGCAGCCTTAAGAAGATGCTACAATGTGGTCATTAAGGAATGGACATGGTCAATAACAGTACTCTGGTATGCTGTGGAAGTTAACCATCATATGTAGTCATGAGGTGCCCAAAGTGGGCCAGTAACTATTCCCCCACACTATTACACCACCAGTCACCTGAAATGTTGGTCCAAGCCTGGACGGGTCCATACTTTCATGAGGTTTCCACCTAGTTCTAACTTCTAGCGTCTGAAAGAGGTACTGAAACGTTTTTCCATCTTCTCTTCTCCAGTTTCGGTGAGTCTGTGTGAATTGTAACCAAATTTCTTCTTAGCTGACAAACTGTATAAGAAAGATGGATGGAGCCTCCAGGGCGGGTAAAAGTGAAGCCTATGTGGAAGTGCATAAAACTGCAGTCCCGTCCCGGGATTCTGCATATTTAGGGGCGTGTCCTTTTGATTGACAGTGAGAAGAACGTAGAACAACTGCGGTTTTTAGCTGGTTCAGAACGTGACTTAAGTTTAGTCCAATTACCTCCATTAGCTGGTTATCTCCGGGTTAGTTCGGTATGCTCTTAGCTACAGGCAGCTCGGAGTTGGCTCATTGTCAATCATTCACCATGACACTCACAGCCTCTCTCAGCTCAACCCCTTTGCCCATAGAGGTATTTTCCTGGCGAGGCGACACGTATGCCCCTGCCAAGATGACGATGGTAGGAACCACCCACGAGTTTCAATTCAGCTCTTCAGAAACCTATGGGTGACATCACAGAGGCTACGTCCATCTTTTTATATACAGTCTATGAGCTGAAAGCAGTGGCAGCGGGGTGTGGGCTTCTGCTGCTGCAGCCCAGCTGCTTCAAGGCTGGATGTGTTGTGTGTTCACTGATGCTACTCTCCAATGGTTGTTGAACAAATACTTATTTATTCATTTGACTTCCTGTAGCCTTTCTGTCACCTCAAACCAGTCTGACCATTCTCCTCTGTCCTCTGACAACAACAAGACATGTTAGTCCAGTCAACTGCTGCTCACTGGATATCTTCTCTTTTTTTCCAGATCATCCTTTGTAAACCCTTGAGATGCTTGTGTTTGAAAATCCCAGTAGATCAGCAGTTTCTGAAATGGTCAAAGTCTATTAAATCCTCTCTCTTCCTCCTTCTGATGCTCAGTTTCCTGCATGACTAAATGCACTAAGTTGCTTTCGTGTGATTGGATGATTAGATATTTGTGTTAAAATGAAGTAACACAAGTGGCACAGTGGATGGGAAGTTTATCTCAAGACTCGCTTCTCTAACAATACTGAACAGAAGATAACTAAAAGCAAAGTTTAAAAGCAGCAAATTATATCTGAACCCAAAGAGTGTTTTAATCAATAATTAACTGATCATTTTCAGCCTTTATTTGCTGGAAATCTTTGATGATGAGGTTACAGAAAGACCAAGAAAGATCTTCAGGTACTAAGACAACAGAATAAGGTCTTGTCTAATCCCAGGTAACAAACAAGAAAACATGTTTTTTCCTAAAGACAAAATGGATTTTAAGAAGGGATAACTTGCAGCTATAATTTGGACACTGCAGACTGATGTGACAACAAAAATCAGCTTTTATAATGTGCATGCATCAGGAGTGTGTGTGATGGTTGTGGAAAATCATAACACTGTGAAGCTGGGTGTGATATAAAGATTGTGCCCTCCTCAGGCATTTTGGTGCATTCTTCCTTTTACCTGGTGACCATTTTAGCTGTGTTACAGCTACGTGCATGGATGTTTGCAATAACAAAGGAAATTAGTGTATTTTTAAATATATATATATATATGGCTTTTGATGAAGCAATTTTTGTATGCGAACATTTTTGACCATGCAGGTCACAAAAGGGTGGTAGAAAGGTGTAGAAAAGAGACCCACACGCGCAACTCTCCCAATCAAACAATGATGATCTGTGACATTTTCAAAAACATGATGCTTCAGATTTATAACAAAAATCCTTCATCAGGGAATTTATCTGATGAGGTGAAGTTGCAACAGAAAACAAGCTTTGTGCTGAAGGTGTTTGTGACTGGCTGCATGCCCATCTGAAACCAGAGCTTCAACAGGCAGCAGGCTAATCTAGCCTTCATACAAACACTGAATGAGTTGCACTGCATCACGTTACAGCAACACACACAACTGATAACACGATACACAGACAGCAAAGTTGCACCCACTGCATCACACAAAGGATAGTCAATACAGCACAAGTGGTTACCATAGCAATAAGGACTGCTGAGTCACTGAGCAAAGATGGATGAAAACTATGTGTGGCTCGCATCATCCTGCCTACAAGATTTTACCTCCTACAGGCGCTGCAGAGGTGTGTGTGTGTGAGGATGACAGAAAGTGTTTAACAGCAGAAGATGTAACACTGCAGTGCTGCTGATGACGGCAGCTATGACGATGATGACGTGTGTGTTGGTACGGGTGATGTCAAAAGACACGTTATAGATTCTACAGGGAGGAAGATGGAGGAAAGTGAAACACTTGGAATAAAGAAAATTAGGCAAAAGATTAACAAGGAAACTTTCAGGACCTCTAAAGAGCAGGAACAAAACACTGTTTAAAGTAGCACAATGCTAATGCTAAGGAGGAAAGACATCAGCAATAAACTTACAGAAGCAGTTGTTGCTGCACATCAGTGTAGGAAGAGTTATCAGGTTATTTCTGGAGTCATTATACAGAGAGAAATATTATTCACAAGTGGAAAATATTCCAGGTAGCTTTCAGTCTTTCCAGGTAAAAAACTAAAAACCACATCAGCACCACAGGTAAGGCTTTGGTCAGAATACAGGACTGTCACTCATCAATTTCACTTCACTGCTTTACACTTATTCTTATTTTTACATTTACCTAACACCACTATTCTTATTTACTATACTGATATTGATAGGTGTTTTATTAGTTATTGTTGTCCCCCAACATCAGATATATGAATATGTACAGTATGTACGTATCTATGACAGAACAAGTATGGCTTGTTTGGAAGGTTGCAGGAGAAAGAAAGAAAGAAAGAAAAAAAAAAAAGCTCTGCAGGATTTCTCCACCCCTTTTTATGTCAGCACACACTGATTAAGATTGTAATTCAACCCAGAGTTTTCCAGAGTTGATAACCAGCTTTGTCCTACTGCTTATCCAGAGCCTGAATGCCTGGGTAAGTAAACTCAGGTAACAGAAAGATATCCAGAGTATGTTAATCACGCTTTGTCATAAGGGCCTCTGATCCTTCTTGAGTTTTAAAATCAGTGTTTTTCAATGTGCCGTGGCTACTAGCATCCCATCAGAAATTATCAGGTCTTCTGTGACAAATGATCCAATTTCACCTAATTGTTCTCTCTTTTTTAGCTCTTATAGCTCTGTGTTCATCCAAACAGGCCCAGGTTTCAGGCCCAGTAGAGTCTAAGATAATAAAAATGACAAGATGGACTCTATATTACTTAGGCTTTTTTTAAACAATCACTTTTGGTTTGAACCTTGTGAATTTTTTAAGTGAAAAAAAAAGTGTGCCTTAGCCTGAAAAGGTTGAAAAACACTGCTTTAAATGAAATCTCAGTAAAATCAATTACGGTAGCTAAATATTATCAGTGATCTCTGGAAGATATGTAAGTGGAGCAGCTTGATTAAAGAGCTGGGTGCCATGTCAAGCTTTAAAAAGTACAAAAACATTCAGAGAGCCAGTGCAAACCTGCTAAAACTGGATTGATGGCATCATGTGACTTGTTAAGAAATATGCAGCAGAATTTTAGACTGACTGCAGGTGCTAATCAGACCAAGTAACCAAAAACTGCAGTTAAACTCAGCATACCGTCAGCATGGTGGTGGGAGGATAATGACCTGGAAAACTTGAAGTAACTGACTGGACCATAAACTCCTCTGGATACTAAAGTGTTCTAGTCAGATTTAAGTCCATCTCACTGACAGCTGAAGCTTGACTGAGACTGTCCTGCAACAAGACAATGACTCCAAACACCACAACAGAATCAAGGTGACGACAAGATCCAGAAAAAAATCAAGACCTCAAACTTAAAACACAATTAAACTGACAAAAGTATTAAAATAGATAAAATATCCAAATAAGCAGATCATCTACAAAAAAAATGTAATGGTTTCCAAACCATCCAGAATTTTTAAAATTTGTCCAAAGAGAGCAAATCAAGTCTGTACAGTTGTTTCCAGGCAAAGGGAGCAACATACATGAAAACCTTTTTTCCATTTCAATTTGAACCCATTAGACAAAAAACATTTTTTAATAATCTTATATCAAACTTTATCCATGAAGCACTTTACATGCACAACAGCAGCACAAAGTGCTTTTCAGCATAAAAATGTTTGCATCTTAACAAGGAATCACACACACACACACACACACAAACACACACGTTTATCACAAAAAAAAAAAATTAATAAAAAAAAAGTCAAAGTCCACACACACAGCTATTCATACTCTCATACACACAAACTTACCACTCCCCCTCTTGAGCAAATCGTCTCTAAGAAAAATAACAGTATAACTGGACTTGTGTCTTGGCAAAAATTAACCAGGTGAGAAAACAAGGAACCTCGAAGCCCCAAAAAACAGCATACGGAGCACAAACACAGAGTCTGTCATCTAAAGCAGACACAGACGGCGACAACCAACCTTTTGGAGTTATATGGGTCAAGATTTTCTCTTAAAATAACAACCAGCTTCAGTTTAAACAGCTTACCAGCTGGTGATTACATGGAGTAAAAGAAAGGAAAAGAGAATCATTAATAAAAACACTGTGATCATCTCTAAATGAAAGCTGATGGAAATTATGTGTGTGGTGCCTTGAGAGAGCTGTGCAGAAACCAACGCTGCACCTGGAAAGTAATGTTGGAAATGCACCATTTAGTCTTCTTGTCTTCATTCAAATGATACTTTGCCATTCTCATGAGCTTTCAAAAGATCAAAATGACACTTTTTATAGCCATCAGCGGTTAAAAACAAACATCACCATGTATGATGTTGTAGAGCTTCAGATGACGCTGCAATCAATGAGCATCAGGAAACTAAACTCAGAGCCACTCATGACAGAAAGCATTAAGCTAATTAGACGGCTGCTAATGGGCATCCAGAACACCGTAACATGCAGAAACTGAGCCAGTCCACTCAGGACTGGTCCTGATGGTAAACTGTACATTGTAAACGGAGCTGTTACATAACTGAGTAGCTGTCCTTTTCCAGATCTGACCTCAGCATAACAAATTCAATAGCTGGATACGTGACTGCTGAGGGACGTTGGTGTGAAAAAATAGCCTCAGTGAAATGACGCAGGTCCTGATCGAATCCTTGTTAACTCTTGGCGCTTGCTTCCATTTTCTACCCATCCACCAAGAGAGGTCGTTCAAAAGTATTTCTCTTGAAGAACTTTTAAATTCTTCTGATTTTGAATTTTCTGAGAAGTCAACAACAAATTTACAACATTTTTTGTTGTCCTTGTTGTGCATAAGACAAAAAGTCTTCTCTGCTTTAAAACATTACAGCTTAATATATTTCACTTTTGCCTAAACATTTTCAGCCAAGTTCAGTCCAAATAAAAGCATATATTGTGCATCTATTTGTATAGAATAGATGTCTCTATAGATAGAGACAACATGCATTTCAAATGATCAAGCTGGCCTCTGCGATAAACAGGAAAAAAAATACAACTACAGTTTTTGTATAACATATGAAAAACACATTTTATAGAGATCTTGTAAAAATAGATCAAATGAAATAAACTAAAAAGGTAAAATGTCGATTGAATGATATGAGAAATAAAAGGTTAAAATTTTTAATGTAAGGATTTCATACCAGTTTTTGGGATCAAAAAGGGTTGTAAGAATGATTCTGCTAAGACTGATTAAAGTTCTTCAAGAGAAACCCCTTCTTACAAGAAAAAAGGCATCCACAAGAGAAAACATCCAGAATTATGGCCAGAAACTGCTGGAAAAATTACCCGAAAGGACAAAAAGTCCATAATTATCTATGAGGCTTAAAATGTCAACTGAACCAGTCCAGTCACGGCTCTGTTTCTGAACAAAAAGTACAATGGTTCTACAGTGTGTTTGTGTGTGTGGGAGGGTCAGGATCAAGACACATGACGCACCCAAACTACAGTCCATGGTTGGGTCAGCAGGGTCGGTGTATCCAGCCCTGCTGACACCTCAAAAGGTTCTGCTACTAAAATGATCCTGTTCATACGGACTGGGCCTCCTCCAGAGGAGCGACGCCTCTGCTGCCGCTGCAGAACTTCATCACTGACAGGTTATGCCATCTCCACTTTTATTAATCTGTCGCTCCTGTTTCTGTTCGTGAAATGAGACAAAACATTCATTCATGCCTCTTTAAACAAACATGACTGCAAACTGCTTGAGATTTTCAGCTGCATTTATATTAAATCCACCCCGAACGCGCCACCTTCAGCTCACGGAAACAAAGATCCAGTTTTGTGTGTGCAGTGGAGGGATACAGTTACATCTGCAATCATCTCCACAAAGCATCTGGAAACCATCAAAGCCATCAACTTCTACGACAACACCAGCTTTGTGTCACCACGGAGCCGCCAGCCGGCCCTCACCTTGGAATTATTAATCCTGATAAAAATAAGTAAATATATGCACAGAAATTTGCCCTGAAATTACAGCCCAGTCTGCAGGAGAAACTCTGAATACCCTAAAATAAACATTTCCTGTAATTGAGATAAGATGTTTGTAGTTTTTCAGGCCTGTTAGCTGGAAATGACTCAGGTTCAGGATCAATGATTGACTTGTTGTAAACCAGCCAACATGTTAAAGTGCATGGATCATTTACTTTCCAAAAGACCTCTGCCCTAGAACAAACACGCATTAATGAATACCACACGTGCAGATCTCCTGCGTAGCAGTAAAAACTTGCTCCTTCAGCTCCTCATCAGGGTGGAAAATGTAGAAGAAAAAAAAAGCAGTAAAAATAAGAATAGTTTCTTCAGCCCGTCTGGTTCGAGTCTGGGACGCTCAGCTGTCCTCCCTCACACCACTCACTGCACTGCGCTGCCCTGCATGTGCACGCGTTGTGTGTTATCCCATCGCTGCTGTGTGTGAGCACAGAGACGAGGGAAGACTGCGCAGGCTGTGACGGTAGTCAAGAGGGTGGGAGGGAGAAATACACCTCCCTTTTTGGTTCTGAACACAAGCATGCTGCTTGGTGCTGCAGTAACAAGCTAACTGCTGCACTGCTTTTACTGGGGGAGACATTCCTCAACACACACACACATTATACTCAGTCTCGTGTGTTTTCACTTAGAAAGCTTGTAGTTTCCAGGTAACCTTACGCTTATGTGTAAAAAGAAATGGAGGAGGGACTAGTTCTGACCGGTCCAGTGGGGCTGGCTGTTGCCTAGCAGCAGCGGTCCCCCTCCTTGTTCTCAGTTTCAGGAGTCTGAGGGGAAACAGGAGGGGAGGTCTTGGACTGCAGAAGAAAGGAGGTGTCATGGAAAAGTAAGCCATGAAATCTGATGTAGGGGAGGGGAGGAGTTGAGCCAGGGAGCCAAAGAGGGTTGATCCCAGTGAGAGGACTGGAAATGAGTCACGTTTGTCCTGGAAAGTCAATGAATATAAACCCAAGACTAAACAGAGACTAAAGGCTACTACTGTCCACACACACAAACACACCTTTATGGCCTCTAAAAGGTATCTGAAGAACCTGTGAGGCACGGTGGTGGAGATGTGATGGTATGTGGTTGCTTCGCTGCCTCGAGGACTGAACAGTTTCCAGCAGATTCTGCCTGATAACTAGTGATGTTGATTTTGCATTTAACATCCTAATTAAATGCCCAACTAATTAATTATAAAGATGTTCAATATCATGACTTTCCATGTGTGAATCAGACCACGAAGGTAAATAAAGTAAAATAACATCCATGTGTTACCGCTTGTGTCGTTTTCCTTCTGAGTTTTCATGGGAAAGTAGAGCAGAGGAAGATTTATTCCCTTCAAACTCATTAATTAAATCAACCAGGTGGGATTTCTTTGCTCCTGGAGAAAAATGAGTAGTTAAGTTGTTCCCAAAGTTCGCAGCACCATTGTGGGCCTGAGAACCTCAAGTATGCAGAGATTGTCGATGGTTTTTTAAAAGAGGCTCTTAGGGTCCTGTTTGGGATTCAGGCCTGCTCCCACTCAATACAGACCAAGATCGTGTTCACGCTGCACTTTGGCCAAACTAATATATCCCCATTCCCACCAAAGGAGGCGCTGCACTAGTTTTAATTCTTTTATTTCAGACAGGTCAACATTACTTATGTTCTTCATGTGTCTACATATACACACACACACACACACCTACATATACCTTTGCATATGTACTTGCTTACATTCATGCATATAGCCTCCAACAATACCCATGTACTCTGTTGACAAGTCTAAAAAAGAGGTAGGAAGAAGCACAACTTATTTTATTCTGTGTATATAGTATACTGCAAACTTACACAGCAACAATTGCTATGTTTACATGGGAGTTTTAAGCCGTTTAATTAAAAAAAAAAAAGTAAATTCAGCATTAAACTGATAAAAAAAAAAAAAAAAAAAAATTACCATGTAAACACTTAATTACTAATGTTAATTTCTATTTGGAATTAAACTTATTTTGATGTAAGTGACTGGTTTATTTGCATTTCAATTCCAAACTATTTAATTCTTCTGTCATGTAAACCGTAATTCTGCTCCAAGTTAATTCCGGTCGCTCTGCTCATGCTCGTTACCTTGTCCTGTCCGGATGACGCGCGTTGTTTTGCCTCCAGTGTTCAGTGGTCTCTTTCTTCTCCTTCTCAGTTGCTGCAAAAAGTGAAGTAGTATGCTTGTGTTGAGCTGGTACTTCAAAATTCTAATAAAAATAGCGGCAAAACTGGTAATTACGTAGTTCTTACAAGTTATGACTGAAAAGATGAGAAGCAGGGAGCCAACTTTCTTTGTTTCTGGTAGACGTCATGTCACGTGCACCCTCTGTAAAAGCAGAACCCATCCCAATCCGCCGCTCTAAAGAGGATTTAAGTAAGGACGCGTTTCATGTAAACCTTCAGTCGGAATCATTTTCATGTAAACTCGTAGAATACGTTAATTCTGAATCATTTAATTTTGAATAATTAATTCTGAATTAAAAAACATGTAACCGTAGCCAATGAGCAGAGTATGAACAACAGACAAGGCAGAGGGCAACACAATTGCTTTGTATATTACGCTAAAAGCAGGAAGTGACTATTGTAGTCCGAATTTGTTTGGCATATTCACAGTTCCCCAAACAAAGCAGACTTTCCGAGACAATGGACTAAGAATTGAATTAAAAAGGCAGATGTAAATGTACCCAAGTGGGTGGGGCAGTGATGAAGGGGGTGTGGGCTTAATTTATAGGTGCTTCCTCAATTGTGCTGTAATAAACCTAGTGTATGTGATGGCTTGTGCTTTTACCTTTAAATAAAGCTTTTGTCTTAGAAAGCACTTTGTGTTACTTGCTGTATGAAAAGAGATTAATAAATTAAATCGAATGTGATTTGATTGATACAATATTACTTTGACCAGTTTGTACTTTACTTTTTTCTCCATTTTATTATAATATGTATTCTTGTTATTCAGATGGAGATAAGTCGCTGTGCTAACTAAAGACATTATTTTTATTTTAAATGTTTGCCTTTATTGTGCAACATGTTAATTTCTAATAAATTAAGGAAAAATGGTTGATGCAGACGCAGACGGTGTACTTAGTAAACAGTCTGTACTTAGTACACAGTCACAGCACTTAGTTGATTAGTTTGACTACATTTTTATGTGAATTATCTTCTATTAAATCATCTGGATGAATGCAGGGATTATTTCACCTCCTGTACCTAAAAAACATGATCAGGCAGCAACTGCCCCATAACTTTTAGAGGCCATAAACTGCATGATAAATGGCAGCAACTGCTCTCACCAAGCCAGAGGTGATTAGGAAAACACAACCTCCCATCCATCCGAAGATCTGAACGTAGCAGAAACAGTTTTCATCATGCAGAAGCAGTGAAGACCGTGTGAGATAGAGACTTCATAAAAACAGGCCTGCAATTAAAAACAAAAAAATACTGCAGAAGCAGGACTTTGTCTGAGCTGCTGTTTCCTTATCTGCTCCAGTTAGATGGTCGGTTGTACTGGTCTCTGAGAAGGTGGCTGTGTAGCCGATAGAGTCCTCAAACTCAAGCAAGAGGAGTTTTCATCAGCCGCGTGTAGGAAAATACAACTTGGAATAATCTGAAATATTTACGGTTTAGCCACAGTCATTGATCAGCGCCGAGCTGCTGGGAGCGGCGGCTGTTTTATGGCCCAGTAAAACCATGTTGGACAGCAGTCTGAAATGCCATCAAATGCTAACAAAGACGACAAGCGACGACTCCATAAAAAGTCATGGCTCATTTAGTGTCTGAAGTTCTAAAATCTGTGGCCTGCATTACATTTGTTGGCGAATGAAACTTCTACCGCAGCAGATCACTAACATATCTGTGCTTCAAGCCAACTATAATTTTATATTCCGATGGTGTAATCGAGTGAGCACTTGCACACCACTGAGACCCTGCAGCAAAACCGCCCCCTTTGGAAAGAAGCAACATGGCTGATTGAGCAATCTGCTGGCCTACAAAAGTTAATAATATGACTTTATTCCCCCTGAGAGATGCAGAAACTGCTCTGGAGAATGATTTCTGTCTATAAACATCTCGTTTCTGCAGTTTATAAACATTAAAAAGACAAAAATGAAGATAAAAGTATCAATAATTTCTGCTGCCGAGTTTATTTCAGATGAGTTTACAAACCAATCTGTTATAATCAGGTGTTTTTTTTTTTTTGTTTTGTTTTGTTTTTTTTTTCAAATTAAATAGAGACTTTGAATTATTTTGATTAATCACATTTAAAACAACTGAAACCATTTGGCCCCAAAAAGTAACCTTTTTTTAATGTAAATGGATTTTAGTGGATGGCAGAATTAAATAAGCTCTAGTAACGTCTGGAAAACACAACGTCTGGACCTCTGAGACAAAGCAGAACAGCTTCAAGGAAAGCCCACTCATGTGCAGAGCACTGCACAGCACATGCTACAGCTTAAAGAGAAAACAGTGAGCAGCCTCAGCTTCATGATGTTGGGTTCACTAGAACTGTAGACAAACATACACACCGGTTTTTATTAGTGCAGACTGATTAACAGCACAATAATCTGATTAACTTCTGATCTTAAAAAAGGTTGAAGCTTAAGGAGTCACATGGAAAATTATTCATCACAAAAACAGCATTATTCTGCAGATCAGATGGAGGGAAAATGCAAGGGAACTATAGACAGTTGTATCCTGAAGATGTTTGACTTCAGGATGGCTAAAAACCTAACAATACTTCAGGACCCCAAAACAATGCAGTGAGCAAACTTTATGTTCTGTATTTCCACATGGAAAACCTCCAAACCTCACATTTAGCTGAAAAACTCAGTCTTAAAGAACTTAATCTATTCTTGATACACCCTAATTTTCTCTCTCTACAGTCCAAAATAACACACCCGAAGTAAATTAAGTATGCCTTCACAACTACAATGGCTATCATCTTGTTTTTGGTTTTTTGTTTTGTTTTTTAACATAAAGCGGAGACGTGAGATTACACAC
Organism: Telmatherina bonti; assembly: GCF_933228915.1. Classification (NCBI taxonomy): domain Eukaryota; kingdom Metazoa; phylum Chordata; class Actinopteri; order Atheriniformes; family Telmatherinidae; genus Telmatherina; species Telmatherina bonti. The sequence continues at coordinate 16,325,454 of NC_136621.1, forward strand.
AAATGACTGAATCAAGATTAGTTACTGTGTCAGTGAATTTACCTGGAACACTGTAGGAGATTTACATGATTATCTCCTACAGAAAACAAAAAACAAAAAAGAAAAAAAAAAGAAAAAAAAAAAAGATAACTTTCAGTGTAAACCAGCAGATAGTAGCCAACATAATTTAGGAATGAGTACAGTAATGTCTGATGAGGAACTGGGCTACAAGCAGTTTTCCAGGTGTTCTGCAGGTAAATATCTCAGGAAGCCATCAGCTGGTGTTGATGATGGACATCTCTATTAATGATTAGAGTCAAGAGAGTCCAGGGATAGCCCTCAAATTCACCTTCGAAGACCAGGAGGATCCAGAATGTAGTAAATCATAACACAGCAGATGATGATAAAAGTGAATACTTCATTATAAAACCCTCTTTGTTTAAAGGGAAACCAGCAGTTTCCTGTTTAAACCTCCAATTTATTATGGTAAATTTGATTTATGTATTCTATTTGATAGTTGTTAATCCAGGTATTAGTTATTTTTTAAGATTTTACTTTCTTAAAATCTGGTTAAAGCAAAAACAATGTAATCTTTTTTGTGGGGATCCATGGAAACACTGACTAAAAATTCTTCTAATCAACTTTCCGGCCTGTCCGACACAGGAAGCGTGAAGTTTCCTCCCCAAGCTGTCACGATAACCAGGATCCTCCATAAGAGATCCGTCTGTCTCACTGCGACTCCTCTCAGGTGATCGTGGTTCAGATTCTCAGGTTTGGTTTCACATGATGGTGCAACAAACAGATCTGTGTAGGAGCTCAACACACAGTGTTGCCATGGCAACTGAACAGCACCACTAAAGTTGGATCCAACCTTTCCACAGACAGCTCCACAAACTGTAGAAAAGGTCTTACAACCTTACAGTCGAGCTGACTAGAAATGTGTCCGTCTGTTTTGGAAACTTGAAATGAGACTATGGTTCAGGCTGCGTCACCAGCCTGCTGCGTGTCTTCACACTGTGTTTCAGATTACTCTGGATCTGCTGGTTTTGTTCATTTATCCTAAATAAAATCACTACAGGCCCTGCGATGGACTGGCCAGCTGTCCAGGGTGTATCCTGCCTTTTGCCCAAAGACTGCTGTGATAGGCTCCAGCTTCCCCGTGACCCTTAATGGGACTAAGCGGTTAGGATAATGAATGAATGAATGAATGAATGAAAGAAAGAAAATCACTACAAATGGCAGTGAATCTGTTTTATTATTAATTATTAAATATCATTTATATCTTCAAAACTAAAAAGCTTACATAATAATCTGAACTGTATTTTTTACAACTGTGTTATAACATTGACATGTTTAATTAAATTACATGTAACAAGTAACTGAACAGGTGCTCTTTGGCTAATTGATTAAAATAATTCTGGCCTGCAGACTGTACTGGAATTTTTCCAGTTTTTGGACCACATTATTTGAATTTATGTTCACCATCATAAAATCTACCAGGAGGTTGTAATCATAACGGACACAGGTCGGTTAACAGCTTGTTAATGTCACAGAGCAATTAGCAGCTAAACAGAGCCGATGAGACAAAAACAGACCTAAAAATGAGGCTGAACGTTGGACTTGTTGACTGGCCTGCAGCATGACTTTAGTTTCTGCTGGTTGTAAATATTTGCCGACATCTGTTTGCTAAATGAGGGCAGATGATCAACATCAGGGTTTAGATTTACAGCTTCAGAGCGACAATGTGCCAAAAGTATGCAGACAAAAGTATTTAACGGTGTCTTATATGGATATTTGAAGATAAAAACTGGATGTTGTTTCCTGATAGCTGCTGTGTCCTCTGCAGCGGTGTTTGGGACCCGCTCATCTGCATATATTAGAGGCTTTTCTGCTCCAGTAAATCTGATTTAAATGAGGGAATTACAGCAACAAGTTCTGCAGAATCCTGGTAATGAGCCATTAAACAGGTGTGTTGAAGCAGGTAAATATTGTGTGAAAAGATGTGGAACTGTTTGTGTTTCAGCAGAGATGCAATTGTTTTATTTCTCAGATATGCAGCTTTGTTCTGTGACGGATGACCGCTTATTTCCTAATAAATGTAAGCTCTGTAAACTGCAGCCACACACTGGTAAATTTTTTTATTTATTTTTTTTATTTTATTTTATTTTATTTTTTTAAATCAGCATGTGGGGTCCCAGCATTAAAAAGACCACCTCCATAAACTCTAAAGAGAAATCAGTTTTACCTGAAACCCATCTGAGGGAACAAATGAAAATCATTTTATTAAGACTTGAAAATAAATAATGATCATCTTGGAAACTAAAACTTTCATGCGTATAGAAATGGACTTCAACATTCAGGCCGGACCTCTAGATTTGGACCCAAACTTTCATGACTAAAAACAGATGGATGCAACTCACTCCCACACACACTTACTGTCCTCTGTGTGTGGCTGCAGTCTATTTTTGGTTGTTTTGCTCACTGAGTTGCTCTCCTCTGCAGGCCTCAGTAAAGGTATGGCAGGTTTGTGCCAACAGGAGGAGGAAGCTGGGGAGTACTGGCTCGCTTCAACGCGGGAGGTGGTGCTGAAAAGGGAAACTTCTACAACCCTGGGATTTAAAATGCATCTTTCCATCCTGAATAAGATTAATTTGGCTCAATAACCATCTATTCTGACTCTTCCCACCACCTCACTCCAGATGAACAGCGGAGTAATAATAGAACATACTGTTGTAAAGAAATTCTTAGTCATTTCTTTGGTCTTCTAATGTCTATTATATGTAATCTGCCAATCATATGACAGCAACCCGAGGCATTTAGTCATGTAGACATGGGGAAGAGGCTTCGCTGAGCATCTGAATGAGGAAGAAGGGGGTTAAAGTGACTTTAAACATGGTATGGATGTTGATCTGCATTCCAGAAACTGCTGATCTACGGGGATTTTCACACACAACCATCACTAGGCTTTACAGAGGATGGGCTGAAAAGGAGAAAATATCCAGCAAGCAGCAGTTGTCTGGACTAAAATGTCTTATTGATGTCAGAGGAGATGATAGAACAGCAACAGGAAGTCAGATAAGCACTTGTTCCAGCCAAGGTAAGCAGAGTAGCATCTCTGGACACAGAACAAGTCTAACCTTGAAGCAGATGGGCTACAGCAGCAGAAGACCACCCAAGGTGCTACTCGTGTCGGCTAAGAAATCGAAGCTGAAGGTAATTTACACAGACTCATCAAAACTTAACAAGATTTAAAAAAAAAAAAAAAAAAAAATGTTGCCCGGTGTGACGAGTCTGTTTCAGCTTCATATTTAGATTGTAAGCTCAGAATTAGGTGGAAACATCATGTCCATGATCAACAGTCACAAAGCTCAAACCATCACCAACTGCTTTCCTTAACATGACAATGAGTTCAGTGTACTGAATGGCCTCCAGTCACAAGATCCAGCAGAGCACCTTTGGGATGTGGTGAAACAAGAGATCCTCATCATGGATGTGCAGCCAACATATCTGCAGCAACCTTGTGATGCTATCAAGTAAATATGGGTTGGAAATGTAAATAACATTTTTGCTCCACTGTGCACACAGGAATAAAAGCCACAATCAAAACCAGTAACTGAAAAAATCCCAACAAGCCCGAGCAAAGACTAGCCTTCAGTTATCTCACACCCATTCACACACAAAAATGCCAATTATGACAAACTCGCCGCTACAATTACTTTTTTAAAAAAAGGAGTGGCTGGATTAGTCCTGCAGAAACCTGGCTCCATGCAACCAAGGACACGCTTCATGGAGTGCCTCATTTTAATTTCAATACATTTAGTAGGAGTTGCTGCGTTTTCTAAACACAAATTAACCCTAAAATGAAACAAATTTCTAATTTTTTCAGGTAATTATGTCTTTGATGCCATGCTAACCTATAAAATGGTTCTTTTTCATACTTATCTGTCACATTTCTCCTTTTAGGAGCTCTTAAAGAACAGTACCGCCTGCACAGAACAGCACTGCCAGGCTATTCTGGGGTGATAAGTTTCCTCCTTTCAGTGCATTTATTGTGCAGTTGTATTATATACATAGAGCATTAAAGTAATAGGGATAACAAAGACATACACAACTTTTTATAAATCATCAGATTAATGTAATTATCTGGTATCTGAAGCTTTCCAATGCTGTAAAGACAGCTAGATTAGCCTGTGCTATAAATCTGACGATAGTTTTTATGAAGTGCACTGCAGTAGTCCGAGCTGCTGCTTCCTCAGCAGCAATAAGTTATTCAAGACATGTCTGCATAAAGGAGCTGCAGAGGACCACCTAGTAGCCTGTAATGGACAGAAATGGACCACACCAGCTCTAAAACAGTACAGGTGCAGCAAAGACAGCGCTGCGATGTCACAGAGACGCACCAAGTCTTCATCTAATCCCGGACAGCCCTGCAGGATGATGCAGAGGACAACCTGTTATGTAACCCCTCAGAATGCTGCTGCAGCACAAATGTCCATTACACACTGGCACTCTCCACTGAACACACGCACGCACAGTGGATGTTCCAAGGCTTTTTGTGAACGCAGCAGGGAGTCTGCACACAAGGCCTCTACTGCAAGCAATCCAGTTCATGTGTGTCCATACATTCAGTATGTTTGCTAGAGAACCCACACACTTAACAGCTAGAGGCTGTTGCACACAGACATGCACAGACACACAAAGCTGTAAATCACGTCCTTCAGCGTGGATGGGGTGTAACTTTGGCGATTTCCCATCCCTTTAATAAATATAAATAAATAAATAAAAAAATCTATGAAATAGACCACAGATTGTACAAGACAAGCACTGACTTGGAACACAATCATTTTCCACTGCGGGAGACACCACACAATGTCAGGTAAGGACACCTGTGATGCTACACTGACACCTCATTAGAGGTGAGTGATAGTCTGTGGTTGCAGCACTATGGAGGACTACTCGTCTAAAGCAGATTAAGTTACTTTAACTCGTTCATCCAACTCTTTATTTATAAATCACAGTTAACTCCAATATTCTGTGTCTGTTCTTAACTATATGCATGACGAAATTGTTGCACGAGTCTCTCACCTTCAAAAAGAGGGTGAAATCATTTGTGACTGCGATCGTGCCGTCACCAGACACGCGCCAACGTTAAATCGCACTATTTTCTAACGGAGTTTGGTGTGTGAACAACCGCTTCCATCCAACAGCTGTGCCATCAGGCAGGAAGGTGAACCAGGTCAGTGATGATGATAATGAAGACATACGTGCACACTCACCATCACCCACAGCTTTGCGTGAACGCTTGCATATTAACCAAACCGCTGTCCGCTACGCTCACCTGGTCATGGCGCGAGCGCAAGATTTCTCACACGTCAACATCCAGTCTCACCATTCCTTCAGAAACTGGTTCTCAGCTGCATCCTACCATCTCCTGCATGGACTGTCTGGCCGGCTGAGTCACACACCTGTGGACAACTGGAACCAACCAAAAAGCCCCGAATTAATAGTCACGCCTTCGGCTCCCTCACACGTTCACGGACTAAGTTGTTGGCGGAGGAATACAGTGTAGTGTGGACGTGCTGGTTGTCTTACTGTGTTTTGTGATGGTTTGTTATGATTTTCAAGACAAAATACAAAGTAATCAAACACAAAACACGAAGTCGTCATTATGACGGACAAGAAGCAGCATTTTTTTTTTTTTTTTTTTTTTTTTTTTTTACTGAGGATTATCCAAAGGTGCAGGTTTACTTCTGACATTAGTAGGGGTCTAAAAGTGACCCCAGAGACACAGAAGAGTTTTGTTAACTTGTAGGCAACTTAAACTAGGATTTGCAACAGCTAATAATTGAGTGGTTGGAAAATCTGAACAAGCAGAAGTTTATGATGGATTATTTTGAGTTACAAACACAGTGACAAACCACAGGTACACCATCACCATAACTATAAAGAGTTTGAAAAAGAAAATCTGTATTAAATCAGTGACTCAGTGCAATGACATAGAAGTATGTAATGTTCATTTTAACATAATTATTTCCATTTAATTTAAAAACATCCCTGCGATAGACTGGCGAGCTGTCCAGGGTGTACCCCGGCCTCACCCAGAGGCTGCTGGGAAAGGCTCCAGTTTCTCCGCGACCCTTGATCGGATTGAGCGGAGTTGAAGTTTTGAATAAGACAAGGTTTTCTACTCCCTGTTGGTTGGATTTGATGAACGTGTTATTTATTTATTTATTTATTTATTTATTTATTCATTCATTCATTCTTAGAGCAAGTCACAAACTGAGCTGGTGTTAAAACTGACTGAATGGACAGATCATCTCACCTGGCCACCTATGAACCACTGTATATGTCACACTGCCATCTAGAGGTAAAAATAAAAAAGGTGACTAGCTTTGCCGTTGTTTCCATGTTCACTTGATCATTATGATATGCAGCTTCATTTTTATGTATTTATTCAGTTCTTTACAAAAGAAATCAGTTACTACAAACACGAATTTCAAACATGAATGTAAATGTTTTGTAATCTGCCCCTCGAACACAAATAATTACACCAGCAATTAATAAACATTTTTAAATCAACTGGAACAAAAAAGCAGATGCAGGTCAGCATTAAAAATGTCAAAAGGCCAAACTTAGCTTATACTTATTTGATTTATTTTTATTTTATTTCTATTTTCCTTTTCTCTTCTGCCCTCTCCTCCATCCATTATCCTAACCACTTAGTCCAATGAAAGGTTGCAAGGAAGCTGGAGCCTATCCCAGCAGTCTTTGGGTGAAAGGCAGGTTACACCCTGGACAGCTGGCCAGTCCACTGCCCTTTCCTCATTTTCCTCAATATCTTCAGACAATGAGAAACAAGGGAATAAACCTAAATAAAATTTACAATGATTAATTAATTCCATAACATGTACTGGATCCATTAACTGGCAAGTAAAAGACTTTTACATCAGCGTAAAGTTATTTTCAGCAGATATGGGCAATCTAAGGCTTTTTTTCTGACTTTACCTTAAGAGAATAGGATTAAATAAGAAATAAGAAATTGCAATCTAAAAAAAATAATAATTTTACATTTGCAGTCAAATTCCTTCCTTCATTGATTGCTAATTCTTTTGAGGTAGTTTGTGTATTCATCCTCCAATAAATCACCTTAGATTAGGCCGTAGAGTACTTATTTCTTTTCACAGCTCCCAGTACATCTGTATGGGTTTGGTCTGTTTAGCCACGTGTTATGACATGGATTACCACACATTTAGTAATTTAACTTCCACTTGTTCCTGCTTGCTGAGCAACACTTACTCATGACAGGAAACTGCCGCCTGACCATGAGGATGCACTTTATTTAGAAGAAGAGTTTAGAAAAAGAGCTAAATGTTTGGAGAGAATGTGACCAGATGGAACTAAAAAGGAACCAGTGTGTGTACAAAAGATTTTATATGGATTTTTGAAGCTGTGACATAATCAAATTATAAATAAATCTTCTTTTTGACTGACTTATGACAGCAAAACCTCTCTTCAGGTAAGGTGATAATACAGAATTTTTAAAAAAGTTAATATATAATTTCCTGCCATTTACATGAAAACAATTTCCATTTGGACTTTAAAAACAGTACAAAGTATAACAGTAATTAAATTTGACTTAGAAAGTCCAAATTAGAAAGGTCAGAATTTGAATAATTTAGAATTTTACATCTCAGAATAATCAATAATAATTATGCTACTATTTCTCTCTTTTTCCTCTTTTTGGGAGGGATAGGGAGCTTTACTGCCTTATTCCAGCTTTTAAAAAACAGTTCATAAAATAAAATAAAATGAAATATTTTTGGGCACTTGAGCCCAGGGAAGGATAACCTTTGCGCACGCGTAGTTGCGGTTGCTCCTGGTAGCACACGGGCACGCGTTTGGCGAGAGTCCTGAACGACGGTAAAGTTTTCAAAAAAGATCAAAGAGCTCACGTCATGACTTTCAAATTAAAATCACATTTCTGTTTGAACGTGTATTTGTGTTTTTCACAATGAGCTTTATTCTGACAGTCCCAGGCGGATGTTATACCTGTGACGGTTGTTAACGTGACAGCAATGCGAGACGCAGCAACGCAGAAACAGCGTCGCGGTCTTTCGGAGGCAGGGACCGATGAGGCCGGCGGGTAACGTTAACAACGGACAGCGGTTTGACGGGAATTTTTTTCCCCTTGTTTGCTTATAAAAACCAGTCAAATCGCATTATGGGGGGATAATGACGGAGGGAAAACATGGAGAATCTTCCAAGGCAGCGCTGGAACAGCAGCCGCGGACAACGCAGCTCTCTTGACGTCTTGAATCCGACAATATAACCATAGCTAAAGAAAACACATCAAGCCACTCTTTCTCCATCTCCACCATTTTGGTTGTCAGTGATGGAGCACATCCGGACGCCCAAGGTAGGAACATGAAACATTTTCACCACTCGACCCTTTCCGTCTTTATTTCGCGGTTGTGTTCGGTTCTTCTTCGCGTTTCTTTCTCCACGGTCATTTTGATCTCTGCAACATAAACCGACTCTGGTATTTGGAAACAGAAGACGTCATTTGATGTCTCTGACATCAGACATCTCGCGTGCTGTACACTTGTGCATGCAGGTCAACGTCTCCATAGCTTATAATGGTGCCCATCTGGGTTACCAGTAAGCAGCACACCAGTCTGTCCGATAATGGACTCAGGTGGCAAATCCCTCACATGCAGCCAGAAACGCAGCGCGTGTCGCCTCTGGGAAGCTCGTGCGCATCCTCTGCCATACACATCCATTTATGTTTTCACTACTGATGCAGTCTGGACTAATCTGTCCTACCATGACGCAGCATTGTGCTGGTAACCTCCATTTTCCTCCAGACTTCATCACCATGATCAAATTCTTTATGAAGTATCAGGGCTTAGAAAGCCATCTTAAATCTGTCAGACATGCCATTAACTAGCTCATATCCCTGGTAAATAACCTCTGAGTGTGTTTCCTGTTATGTGGTGACATTATGTGTGAGGATGTGTGTGTGTGTGCTCTTCTCAGGTAGAAAATGTGGGTCTCCTGGACTGGTCATCAGGCCAGAGAAAAGCCAGCATTGGGACTCTCTACCTTTCTGCCACGCACACTATCTTTGTGGAGAACAACCCTGAGACACGTAAGGAGACTTGGGTAAGCTATGAGCACTTCATTAATGTTTCTGTACAAGTTAAAGACTCCCATTTGATTGATTCTCACTCTATTTTATGGTGACTAAAGAAGGTAAACAGTGTTAGCGATGAAAGCAAAATACAAGCATACTGAGGATTTTATTGAAGCCAGTGCATTATCAAACTCAGCTAGAGCTAGTCATTTTCATGTGTACGTGTGTATGTGTGTGAGCTGTCACGTGGTTAAAGTGTACACAGAAACAACATCCACCACTGAAACCATTAGAATGAGGATGCACATGTAGTTTTTTTTCCTGTTGATCCAATCATGAAGAGGTTTAAACCACTTCTCTCCATCGGATTGAAATTCTTTCTGATCAAAGCCGATTGAATAAGCAGAGGTACTTTCATCGGAGCCCTGCAGTGGGACTTGGACCCTGTGGGGCAAGAGGTCCTGAATTTGCTAGTTGATGGCGAGTGCAACTGAGGTTCATAGCAAAATTATGGCTGGAGAAAATTAAACTGAAGAAAGGAAAAGTCAGATAGATTTATTCCTTCTGCTTTTGTTTAAATTTAATGTGATATTTGTTTAATAGATTTGCTTGATTAATAATTGCATATATTTAGTCTTCTTGTAGTTTTTGCTCTCAGTTTACATTCATTCTCTATACCGCTTAGTCCAATTAAGGGTAGCTGGGATGTTGGCGCTTAGCCCAGCAATAATCAGGCTGGACGCAGGGTACACCCTGGACAGGTCACCAGTCCCTCACTGGGCCAACACAGAGGGACAAACAACCACTCACTTCATTCCTATGGTGAATTTAGAGTGATTAGTTCATCTAACCTGAAGCCAGAGTACCCGGAGAGAACCCGGACATACACAGGGAGAACATGTAAACTCCACACCAAAAGGCCACTGTTTGAATCTCCCCAGCTGAGTCTCAAACCAGCGACTTTCTTGCTATGAGTGCTAACTGTTATCCCACCTTGCCACCCATGTTTACATTCATCCATTTGCCTAACAGCTTAATCTGATGAAGGGTCGCAGGGAAGCTGGAGCCTATTCCAGCAGTGTTTGGGTGAAAGGCAGGGTACACCCTGGACAGCTCGCCTGTCCATCATAGCCGTGTTTATTAGTGGTGGGAAAATTGAATTGAAAAATCGAAAATCTGGATTTTTTTTGTTGGACAATTTTAAAATCGTTAAAATCATTTCTATTGTTTTTATTGATCTTTTTACTTGTCTTCTTGGGCATTATAGCAGCAGAATGATGGTCTGGCTACTGTGATGTTTTTTCCTCATTTAAATCAAGAAAAATGACGTACAAAAAAAAAAAGTTTTATACATTTGTTTTTAATCTACAAAAACAAGCAATATCGAAGAATCATGAGAATCACAATTTAAATCGAATTGGCACCCAAAAAATTGTAATCAAATCTGGACAAAAGCATATCGTCACAACCCTACTGTTTATATGAACATTTTTATTCAAAGCAGAGACTTTTTGTAAAACATTTGATTTATTCTTGCTATATATGCCATTTACAAAAAGTTAGGAATATTCGGCTTGTTGAATGATGTCAGAATCCGTCTAAAATACATAATAACCTTTACAGATTAACTTAACTTTCTCCAAAGTTTTGAATGCAAGTGTTTAATATTTACAAACTAACTGCACAACATGATGTTCTTTAACAAGGTGATTAACCTAAAAAAAAAAAAAAAAAAACCAAACAAACAAAAAGCATAATTAGTGTCTAAACCAGCGTTTCTCAGTTGCGGTCCTCAGGACCCCTGGCCCTGCATGTTTTATAGACAACCCTACTTTAACACACCTGGATGAAATAAAGGGCTTGTTATCAGGCTGCAAAGAACTTGATGAGGAAGTTCAATAGCCTGACTCAGGTGCTTTGGAGGAGGAACGTGTCAGAAACATGCAGGGCAGGAGGCCTGAGGACTGGAATTGAGAAACACTGGGTTAAACCATGCATCAATTTCTAAATATTCTGGTTCAGTTACAGCTTGTAGCAAAACTTTTCTCTTCATCATAATGATCTCATTTAGGCATCATCACACCAACACGACACGTTTTATGTTGTGGCATACTCACTGCTCTTGTTTGTTTTTGTTTTGATGGTCTGAAATGAAGAAACTACCACAACGTTACTCTGCGGTGGGAGTCGGGGTCCCAACAACATTCTTTCAAAGTGTTTTACTCCAATTCAGCCTTGGTCCTTAATTTCCGCCGTTCCAACAGTGTGTGTAGTAAGCTGCTCTACTGAGAACGGATTGTTTCTGTGTGTGAACCTTTAGATCAGGGATGCCCAAAGTTGGTCCTCGCAGTTTTGCACAATGTTCTACACAATGACCGATTAGTTTGAGTCAGGTGGTGCTGGAACAGGGATACATGGAAAACCTGCAGGATTGTCACCAACGAGAACTGGAGCTGGGCATGCCTGCTGTTCATGAGCGATGCCTATCCACGCACAGTCCACACCCCTCTCGGGGAGAGGATTTCACTGTTGCCCACTCAAGGCAGTGCCGTGCACCATGTATTTTTGTTTTCTCCAGATGGATATAGAATTTTATGTTGACTTGTTGATCTTTGACTGCACCCGATTGAGATTTGCCATCAACTTAAGCTATCTGGTGGGTGGAAAGTTTTTCAGGAAGTGGCTTCATGATCATTTCCAGGTCAACATAGAGGTCTCTTAGCAACATAGCAGTGATAATGATCTTTTCGTCATGATGAAAATGTGATAAATAAATGCTGTTGTCATGAATCACACATGGATGACTGAGTTTAACACACTCAATGTGGCTGAATTGTAAATGTCCCGGAAAGAAGAGATGACCCTCGAGGGGCATCAGCTACCTAGCAGAGTTTTAAAGAATATTTTCTTTCATGTAAAAAGTAAAATGAAACAAAATTAATCAAGTTGTGTTTCCATCTCCAATTCTTTATACTTCTGCTGAACTCGTGATTCAGCAGAATTCATTGTTTTCAGGCTCTTTTGAGGAAGTTTTTGCTTTTTTCAAAAGAAACCTGTGGTTAATATTGAAACATCAGAATATTCTGTAATAGACTACTTGACGGATCACATGATTCACTGCAGATTCACAGATTATGTTCAAATGTGTAAGTAAAAGCTAAACAGGTGAAAAGAAGGAGCATGAAAATCGATTACATGCAGAGATAGATAAAAAGCTGAACTGACTCAGGAACAAATGAGTGTTTAAATCTGTTTAACATGCATGACTCATGACCATGACGTCCCCGAGCCTCCTGCTGACCACCCAACACACACCAGTTTACCGTAGATATCTGTTTGCTTCAGACTTGCCTCACTTCCAAATTTTAGAGACAAATAAGAAAAAAACTTGCTTTCGGAAGCTGGTTGTGAAGTGGAGGATGTGAAACCCTCAGGGTGCAATTATAGCCACTTTCTCCTTCTTCATCCTGGAAGCGATTGGGTGCAGATGTCAGCTCTCATTTATACTCTGATGCTACGTTTTCTCTCATTTATTCACCTCATCACATGTTGTCTCCTCCACTTCCATCTGATGTTAGATTGATCCGAGGTAAAGAAGGTGAGGAGAGAATTTGTGAAGGACAAACCGAAAGAAGAGAAGAGAAGTCTGCTTCCAGAAACAGGAAGGAAAGCTGCTGCACACCTCCTGTTTAATCTTTTACAGGAAGTGGAGGAAGAGGTCCGCCTCCCACCGTTAGATTAACTGGATGATGAAAGCATCCAGAGGTGTCGGTTTTCCCCTAGCTGGCATCAGCTGTGCGGACTGGATCAGCACGGATAAAGAAAACAGATTCTATAGACTTCCATCATCAGCGTTCCTTCAAAAACAACTCATACTCGTCTGATTGGTGGAATAATGCCTCTTTTAATTGATTAACATCATCAATGAGGATGTCACCATTTTAGATTTTGTTGGTATGATTATTGTCAAAGGAACAAAAACAATTTTACAGTTAGCACAAGTATTGTGCTTAAATTATATTCCCAACACTCTTAATGTGTAAAATCACAAGAACATGCCTTAAATCTATCTTTTCATGCCAACATAACAATATAATATTTTTTAAAAAAGTAAAGGAATCAAGAACTCTCATTCGATCTACATCCTCTCAGCTATATAAAATCAATTCTACTTAATAAAACATATTTTTTTCTCAGAGAAAGCAGATTGGCAAAGGAAAGGAGATGTGTACTTGGACTTTAAAGGCTTCTTACTGAAAATGACATGATAAAAATGGTTTTGAACCTTTCTTTAGAAAGCCAGGACAAGCATCTACAGTTGCTAGCTTTGATTTCCACGTGTCCTTTAGAAGAATAGCTGCTGTTTGACACATGAATAATAATTCAAAGGGAGAAATAAAAAGAATAAAGACCACATTTCAGGAATTAAACACACTTTCTACTACAGACCACTGCACACTGACCAATTAAAAAAAAAAATATATATATCAACCTCACACCATGTCAGTTCAGGGAAGGCTGCTGAACATGTCACATTGCTCTAAGTCCAACTAGATTCATATATGATTATAAAACTTCAGGGTCATGCTAGTTAAATATTAACATAATTTAATCCAGTTACTAAACATTAACCTTTGTGCTGCACAGCTGCTCGTTTCCTGCAGGAGGTGAAACATATTGGATGCATTTCCTTTTTTATGTCATGCTAACCAGGCTGGTGTTCTCCACAATGAGGCTTCGCTCATTTTTTTATAGAAGTAAAGAAATCCTACTGTGAGGATTTAATCCAACAGCTTGGAATGAATATCTCATTCATTGTCGTACTTTCCCAAGAAAACACTGAAGGAAAACAACAACACAAGCGGTAACCGCGGGTGTTGTTCAACTTTGTTCTGGGTGTGAGTTGCTCTGATCTGCTGATTTGATTCAGACGTGATCTTCTAGTGAAAATGATGATATTGAGGGAATTTTACCTTCAATCAATCCTTATATTCTAATCCTGTGATTACTGTTGAAATGAAGTAAACATGACTTCCCTATTCACCAAACATCTGTTACAGTAAAACATCTGTGTGTGTTACAGCTGTTGCACAGTATGGTGAGCAGTGTGGAGAGGACTCCCAACCCACCCTCAGGAAGTCAGCTGATCCTGTGTTGTAAGGACTTCCGGGCCTTTCAGATCCTTTTCCCACAAGAGAGAGACTGTTTGGATGTCCACGCCTCCTTGGTCCGCCTCTCACGACCAGGTGTGTGTCTGTGTCAAGTGGTACGTCTTTGTGTGAATACTTCATATAAAATACTAATTCACAGTTTGCTTGAATTCTCAGAGAAGTACAGCGAGCTGTACTGTCTGTTCTTCAACCTCAACATGAACAAAGAGGAGCGAGAAGAGTCGTGGAACTTCATCGATCTCATGGCCGACTACAAGAGGATGGGAGTTCCTAATAACCTGTGGATCACTACAGCTGCCAACAGTGAATACAGGGTCAGTCAGCTTCTATATGAAGTAAAAGAAATAGTTTTATGAACTTAAAAAAAACATCAGACCAGGTCAAATTGGTCCAATCAGATGCCCCAGTTGAGCTCTTACTGGGCTGATCATGACTGTCCAGATATGTTGCAGTAGGTCGAAACAAGGAGAAGACGAGGTTACTCTTCACCACAATCCTCTCCAGTATTTTCTTGTGCAGTTTTATATCAGGGCAGTAAAAATGTTTTAACTCCGATCAAATCTTTTATTTCTTATCAGCATTTCTGCTGCGATGTGCTTCATGCAAACCTGCAGCCAAGTTTTATATTTATATATATGCTGAATATGTTTCATACAAACAGATTTTTGTGCAGTAACTTCAGACTTTACACTTGTGATTCCTTAAAAAATGTTAACTTTTGTTCTTTGTTTACAAAACATATAAGAGATAGCAGTAAGCTTAAAAAAAGTTGCACTTGTACCTGATATGTAACAACTGCAGACATGACCACATGCAGCAAAAGGAGAGCGCAGACCTTTTCAGCCAGTAAAACTCTGATGTTTCATTGCACAAGTTGGTAGGTAGATGGATGTTTCTGAGTGCTGAGATGTGCTGCTTAGTGAACAACACGGATAATCGTGCAGCCCTGTTACTAAAAACAGCTGCGGTCATACAGAGATATCCATCTACATATCCTGCAGATTTTTTTGCTTTCTGTTCCAACATTTTGCTAGTTTGTTGCTAAAATTATTGGCACCATTAATCAGTGAACAAAAACATCACCAACAGAATCTAACTCTGTGTTCCTGATGCTTCATTTGCTGCTGGGTGATTACACCTGTCTGTTTTTGGATATACAAGGTCTCCATTTACCCCACTTTGTACCCCAACAGGGTTCTCGCCCAAAAGTCTTGGTTCACAGGCTCAGAGGAGCCTGGGGGGCACACTTGCTCACCCACTTCTGTCTCAGTAGTAAAAGCCTGTCTGCTTTACCAACAGGAAGCTAAAGGTTGTCCACCCAGCTTTATAAATGGGTGTGTGCACAGAAAGCAACGTCACAACGTCAGCTCTCCAGACTCCTGTATGCCCCACTGGGCATCTCCAGGTTCTGTAACCTGTACCACATGCTCTGTGGTGTGTATGTCAATTCAATTCAGTTCAATTCAATTCAATTCAACAGGAAGTTGCAAATAAAGTATATGAACTAGTTTATGCAGATTTATAAAAACATGAAAGATTTTCAGGTACAATCAGAGAGGCTAAAAGTGTGTGTGTGTGTGTGTGTGTGTGTGTGTGTGTGTGTGTGTGTGTGTGTGTGTGTGTGTGTGTGCGCGCGCGCGCGCATGTGTGTGTGTGTGTGTGAGTATCAGGTCTTTCTTGTATGACTTCCAAGTAAATCCCTGAGGTGTAACCGTGTCATTTTCATTGCAACACCCAGTGTAGTGTGTCCAAAGTGCTTCAAGCACACTCCAGTTATAAACTTTGACTCAGATAATACTGAAAATACAAGAGACCTTTTTTAAAATTAATATTATATTAATATATTATACCTCACTTGCTCACCTGTCTCTGTTTTGTCATGTCAGTAATTTCAGATTATAATATTACTCTATCCACTAAAGTCTCTGTTCACCCTGCATGGTGGACGCTGGTTGAAATATCTTCACAGCTTTCAGCCTTTTAACAACATTGACTCATGAAGTTTACACCCTTTTCTAGCCATCATCATGTCTTCTGCTGGGGACTCGTATCAGCTATGTGCAGTTTTTCTTTAGAAAACCATAACAGCATGGATGGGTTTTTTTATTAATAGCTTTGACTGAAATAACCATCATAGTAGGCTTATGTAGTAACTATCAGTCCACGCAACTTTCCGTGGCTTCAAAGACTCCAAACAAAGAGTGTTTTTTCCTGCAGCTAAAACCTAAATCCCAGCTGATGAGTATCAAGTTATTTAAATATATTTATTTGTCACAGACAGGTCTTTTTCTCTGGTTTTGTCTCAGTCAAGATTATCTCCTCTGAGCTGCAGTGTGTTGAGTTGTGGTTAGCACGGTGTTATGTGGTACATGGTAAACCAGATGGTTTCTCTCTGGCTGTGTCTGTCAGGCAGAGATCTGCTGCGGATGTTCAGAAGCCTGCTTCCTGACAGGCTGACTGAGACGAGCTGCTGAATGACTCAGCTGGTTCTGTTCTGGTTCCGCTTTGCCTCCTCTGACTACAGCTATAACCAAACTCTGTCCGCTCTGCAGAGTCCTTGTCTACTGTTCAGAGCAAGCTGAAGACTCAGCTCTTCAAAGAGCACTTTCTCACTTAGTTTAGCTATATTTGTCGGGAAGGTTGGAGAACTTAGCAACAAACATTATGGTATGAATTCTTTGTATTTTAACATAGGTAATATTGTGGGGTGGGAAGGGAGAAAAACCAAAAAAAATAACAAAACAAAAAAAAAACCCACAAAAAAAAAGCGCCTGTAGTCCTTCATGTTAGGACCTGCATCCAACTGGACGGTCCACTAGCACCTTCCTACGATGTTCTCTACTGTTTGATTTCATGCTTGTGTTGTTCTCACTCATATGTAAGTCAATTTGGATAAAAGCTTCTGCTGAATGACTGTAAAATAGAATAGAATAGAACACATTGTTTGTAACACTGATTACATGCTTGTACAGCTGCACTGTGTATCTTTTTTTTTTTTTTATTGTAACAACTTTCACAGACGCATCAGAAGAAGGTTCAACAATTAACCACAACTTAACCAGAGCCGTGTGTTTCCAATCAGCAGGAACAGCTGGGAGGAATGGCTGACTGATAAATGATCACTTGTGACACATTCTCACTCCTTTTTTTTTTCTTTCAAGTGTTTTTCCTTATATAGTTGAGTGTTAACCCCTAAAAATATACCAAGCCAGCTTTTACTAGTTTTTCTTTCCTTTTTTTCTTTTAATTTAAAACTGCCTGCAGAAGCTTAACCTTTTCAATCCCAGTAAACAGCCTGACACTATTTTCCGAGCAGCCTTGGTTTTCAGATTATGAGGCTAAAATGATGTACAATGGATCTATCAATAGTTGTGGCACAATAAAGGCCAACCAAAATAACTAAACAGAGTTTAAACATAATCCTTTCCAACAAGTCCAACTCAGCTGGTTTTTGGCACCACCGAGCATCAAACATGTCCTCTTGGCTTTATTCCAGCCATTAGAGAACCATTATTTCTCTTCTTTTCAGACAGAAATAGAACTTTCTGCTGACTTGTTTATGTTTTTCTGCTCCTAATTGGATATTACCATCGACTTAAGCTATCTGATTGCTGTTAAGCTTGGCAGGAAGTGGCTTCATAACCATTTCTAGGTCAGAATAGAGATTTCTTAGCAACACTGTAGTGATAGTGATCTTTTTTTAATGATTAAAATGTGACAAATAATGGTTTCATAAAAACTCAACATGGATTTACCTAACAGCCTTTGAACAAACACTACAGTTTGCAGCCTGATTGCAGACCTCCTGGATGGGATTTAAACATCCATAGATCAGGTAACGTGTAAAATATCATCACAGTTTACCCCACAGAGTTACACTTTACCGTTCCTGAGGAACTGCTGACGAAAAATGTAATAGCGCTAAGGGGCGCCCGTGATCTAGTGTAGTTTTTGAAGTGTTAACCTGGACTGAAGCATATGTTTTCAGTCTAAATGGACCCAGAGAAACTTCAGTGGCTCCACAGATGTGCAGTATTTAGTCTTGATTCTTACCTCATAAACGGGCTGTGCAGGTCAGACAATCAGTGTTTTCAGTCTTCAGCATCACTGTGGTCTCCTCACACATCATTAAAATATTAGTTGATAATATAAAACGTGGTGCTCACCTGAAAGCCGTGCCATATGTTTGTGTCTCTGCAGGTGTGTGACACGTATCCCTCGGAGCTGTTTGTTCCCAAATCGGCCACGCCCGCCACGATTGTGGGCAGCTCGAGGTTCCGGAGCAGAGGACGATTTCCTGCTCTGTCCTACTTCCACCAGGACACACTGGTTAGTGTCAGATACACACACAGTCGTACAAGACGATGATGAAGATGATGATGAGTGTGTTTTGTTGCCCTTTAGGCGGCCGTGTGTAGGTGCAGTCAGCCGCTGTCGGGCTTCAGCGGTCGCTGTCAGGAGGACGAGATGATGCTGCAGGCTGTGATGAAGTCCAATCCCGGCAGTGAATTCATCTACGTTGTGGACACCAGGCCCAAGGTAACACGTCAACACACATGCAGTGGAGGTACGGCCACGCTGAAGGACATCAGTACCTGATCTACGTGTGTGTGTGTCCAGCTGAACGCCATGGCAAACCGAGCCGCAGGGAAAGGCTACGAGAACGAGAACCACTACACCAACATCAAGCTGCAGTTCATCGGCATCGAAAACATCCATGTGATGCGGAGCAGCCAGCAGAAGATCATTGATGGTTGGTACAGGAAATGTGTGTGTGTGTGTTTGCGTGTGTTCGTATTGGTGTGTAACCTACCGTTCACCTCCACGCAGTGGGAGAGATGCGCTCTGCGTCCGTGACTGACTTCCTGTGGGGGCTGGAGGACTCTGGTTGGCTCAAACACATTAAAGCCATTCTGGACGCCGGAGTCTTCATCGCCAGGGTGTGTATCCATTCAGATTGACATGAAAACACACACACGGCCGCCACACGTGAACTGACACTGCTTCAGTGTGAGGATGATGAAGCAGAACTCAACCCCAAGCAGAAGGTGGCGATAAAGATGAAGAAAGGGTCAATTTTAACTCCTTTGAATTTTCAACTTCATGTAACTCTTAAATTGAACCCTTTTGTCCTCTCATCCTTCATGACTAGGACCATTTTTGTCAAATTTGGAAAATTGAGATGTCTGTGATACAAAATGAAGGGATTGTTATCATTTACACATAGAATTGACAAAGAGGGTCATTTTGACCCCGTAGAAAACAATGTAAAACACTGCGATCGGCTGTGGCACCACAGGGTCAGCGTTACCGCGTGGTGGTGATGATAAATGACTCATGACAAGCAGAGCTCTGATTTAGCCTGCTGATTTTTACCAGGAAGATAAATTATAGAGCGATTTCATTAAAGTCTTTCTGTAACTCGGTTGGGTTATCAACCCCCCTGAAACCTGACGCCAGCAGCGATCTATATTTGCTCAGATAATCCTTTTTTCACTAAAGATGATGAAACGGTTTTAAAATATTCCCAGATTTCAGGTGGTGGGAAGGGACCGCCGTGCTAACTTTATCAGAGCCAACAGTAGATAAACTGACCGCTCAGCTCAGTGTAAAACTTTTTGTGTTGTTTGACTTTTTTTGTGGAAACTTCACAACAAGATGAACTGAAGCTAAAAATTTATGTTCAGATTACTGAAGTGCAAGTCGACGGCTTCCACATTCTTTCACACAAACTGTTGTGTCCCACAAACTGACTCCTAAACTCCCGACTCTGCTGTCTGTGTGTGTTTCCAGGCTGTGGCAGATGAAGGTGTGAGTGTTGTGGTCCACTGCTCGGACGGCTGGGACAGAACCGCCCAGGCCTGCTCTGTGGCCAGTATACTGCTGGACCCGTTCTACAGGACCATCAGGGGACTCATGGTAACACACACATACACACACACACACAGGATGTATCACCTGTTCCCTGAAAACTGTTTAAATCCTGATATCTTTACATCCTCTTCCTCTCATAAGTGCATTGACAGCGATGCTGTATGATCCGGTTTAAATGAGTCCTGGTCTGGTTTCATGGGTATTATGGTATTTCATTGCCAGTTTAATTGGCAATCCTTGTGGCCAGCCCAGTTCTGATTGGTAGCTTGTCAAGTTTATTCACTTGGAAACTAAAATATCCTTTAATTTTTTTTTTATCAGTATCAATGTAAATAATAATGATTTTTTTTTTTTTATGATTCTCTTTTTTAATCTATATTGTTGAAATTGTTTTATTTAAACAGTTTCCTCGTAGTGTCCCTACATGCTGTTTTACTTTGCTCTGTAAAGAGCTTTGGATGGCTAATGCCTTTGATAAAGTGCATAAAAGTGAACCAATGAAGTTGAGTTAATTAATCTCAGAAAGTGATAACAAATGTTCCAGATGTGTTTGTTAATTACAGCCATGATTATTCCTGTGGGTAACCACTAGATGACATACAGGTGAACATGGGACTGAGGTAGAGGTCTGCTGGCCAGCCTCTGTTAGCGATTTCAGTCAGTAGCTACAAAAACTTAATGATTGTTTGATCATTGGTCTTTCTGTGTTTTACACATAAACTCACAGATGGCTATAAATTCTGTATAAACCGTCCTGCCAGATTGAGGACTTTTTGTATTTATAATACCAATAAGCTCCTTGTCAAACGTTGTATTTTATGTCATATCTTACCTTCTTCAAGCAGAGTTCTGTTTGTGACATTGGAAATAACTCTAAGCTGTTTTCCAATGGTTTTCCAGATGTCACTGTATTTCACAACTTACCAAAGTTAACAACATTTCTGCTGGTAATTTAGTAAATTCTGCCTATTGGCCATCCCACTGAAAACTTCCTGGATATGCGATTTAAAAACTGGGGTTCTTCGTTCCCTTGCAAGTGAATCCTGGTGTGTTTTGCTTGCAGTGTGAAAGCCAACCATACCAGGATAGTGTAAGAGCGGACGTAATGTAGGATGCATTGTGGATATCTGGCTGCCTCTCCTGCTCAAACTGGACAGATTCTGGTAAAAACCAGATCCGGTTCAAACACTGTTTTAGATCCCAGCCAATCAATGAGCTGGATTTTCTTCATCTTTCTTCTTGGTAAATGGTCATTTCATCTCCTCCCAGGGAGCAGCTGTTGCAACTGCATGATGTTTTCAGGTGGTGTGGTCTGACCGAGTAAAGTACAGCGAGAAAACAAACCAAAGGAAGATGTGAAAATGCTCAGTCCTCTTTTTGACACCTAATCTCCTGGACTATCCCACTGGGAATAAGCCCTAAATCACTTCTTTCTTCTCACTTTCTGCTTTTCTTGCTGTGCTTTACTTTTGTTCCTCCTCTATTCCAGGTGCTCATAGCGAGAGACTGGATTTCCTTTGGACACAAGTTCTCCCACAGGTCAGTAACAAAACATTCCCCCACACAGCAGGAGGATAAACATTTTCATATTTCAGTTTCAAGACGTTTATGGTGCTTGGATGTTTGATGTGGGGAAATGGAATAAAAGAAAAACAGTTGTGTTTTGTTGTGACTTCTTTGTGGAAACTAACAGAGAAAATGTTACAGATTGTGACTGACAGGACGACAAGTACCAGGAGGACATATTGGATCGGGAAAAAAATCCCTTTAATCTAATTCAAGTCCAAGTTGGTTATTGTTATAAAAAAAGATTCAACATAAGTCTGAAGAAGGGAAACATTTACAGCCAAATAATCCATTTCAGAATGTAAATATTTAATTACTCTTCATTTGTAATATTTTTCTCATTTTATAGTTATGTTAAATTGTTTAAAAACAAACAAAAAAATTTTATATAGGGGTAATGATTGAAAACGATTGAAAAGCAGTCCTTATTGGGACCAGATGTCCCATAGCAGGACATGCTGAATAAAAATTATGATTTAGTTTTACTCTGTTTGCTTTCAACGTACCTCCACATGTTCTTAAACAGCTGGAAAACCAAGAACTTTGAGATGTGGGTGTTATATTTGTGCACCATTCCAGGCTACAATCATAACCTTAGACTCAGTAAATGCTTATTTCAGACCAGTTGCAAATGCAATTTGTCTCTGAAGCCATACTGCACTGCAGTACCTTATGATACTGCAACAGAAACACTCCTGTTACACCAGCAAGGGTCCAGTAAAAAGAGTCCAACTAAACAGCAAAATAACCAGTGTGTCATAACAAGTTTCCATAAAATTTGGAGATTCTACTGAGAGTGATGCTGGGAAAATTGTGTAGTAGCCAAATGAAAAAGTTAGATGCACTAAAGTAACCCGTGCAGAAAGTTAGTCTGAAGCACCGCCTTTCATGTGTTGGTTTCTCCTCCTTCACAGGTATGCTCACCTCAACGGAGATCCCAAAGAGGTGTCGCCGGTCATCGATCAGTTCCTGGAGTGCGTGTGGCAGCTTTCGGAGCAGTTTCCATGTGCCTTCGAGTTCAACGAGAATTTCCTCATTGCCGTGCACACACACGTGTACTCCTGCCAGTACGGGACCTTCCTGGGAAACTGCGAGAAGGAACGCCGAGACATGAGGTACACAAGGGGAAGTCACATTAAAGATGCTTCAGGATCTTCATAAAGATAAATAAAACCGGTTTTTATCCCCACTGTGTTTCTCACCGTCGTCTGAACCTCACTTATGACTAAATCCCAAGACGTCAGAACAACAAGCCTCTTTTTTGTTCATATATGTTGTGAAATTTTTATAGTACAACAGCTGATAGACAAAAACCATCATTCCTCTGTTTTATTTAAAGTGGAACTATTATGTGCATTTCAGGCTAATTTATTTTTATTTCTGAGACCAGAAGGGCTGGGATTGATCGAGTTATTGTCACAAATCGCTTTATTTACTTCAGACCGACCCTCTCCGTAGGCTGTCAGATCAGCCTGTGGGCAAAACGAGTGGATTGAGACTCTTCCGCATTAAGCCCCGCCTCTCGCCACCGCGCTACATCGGGAGCGCGCACCGCACCTGCTTTCGCCGTCATTGTAACATCTCATAAACAGAGGGATTAGGCTAATATGAACTCAATAAAAAAAAAGAAAATACAATGTCAACAACAATAGCATACAGCCCTACATGTTGGAACCTGAATCAGACCCTGAAAACAAAGTGGAAAACAGCAACGAATGCAGCAGGATGTCTCTCTTTGGTAAACTCACCAGCCATCGTTGGAAATAACTTTATCCGACGTTTTCCACCCGCCTGATGTATTTGTACATGCCCTTGTTAACCAGTAGAAGGTAACCAATCACCAAACCTTATCACCCGGGACGTCACAAGGATTTCCAAGTAGAAAAAACTCTCTAAAACGATGCGTTTTTCGTCGCCATGGAAACCGAACAGAGAGAGTCCTGGAATTCAAACTCAAACTCAAACATGCGTTCAGGTGATAAAAAAGAGCACCTATTTTCATACGTTGCATTTATTACATCATGCAAAGTTACTTTATTTTGTTTTAAAATGACATGTTTCTGCCACTGCTTTAACTGTTCAATAAATACGGTTTTGATCAGTTTGCTTCGTTACAATTTCATCCTTTTGGCATGAATGTTTAAAATCAGCATATCTTAATGCAGTATGAACAATTATGTTTTAATGGAGACACAAAATCATCTTACTGATGTGATTGTATGCACCAAAGCATTCATTCAAGGCTGAGGTAAATATCGAGATATATATTGTATATCGTGACATGGCATAAAAATATTGGGATATTACTAAAAGGTCATATCGCCCAGCCCTAAGTAGATGCTTTACGGAAACACTGATTACACATTTCTTTCTTAACCCTCAGAAAGAGAAACCCCCTCCATTTCTCAGGGACAGTCTGGGTTTTTTTTTTGGTTTTTTTAAGATTTCCTCGTCCACTTAATTTTAAATTCAAAGGAGGAGATGTGATGTTAAACCCAATGCCTCACCAGTTCACAGGAAGCTTCGACACCACTGACATAGACTAAGATGATTATATGCCATGTGAAATGTCTACTTCCTGCTGGAATAGAGACAAACTCAGTTTTAAAAAAAAAAAAAAAACTAGGATACAAAGAAGGAAACAAGCTGATTGAAGGCCGGTGGAAAATCCACTCAGCAGGACTCAGTTTGTAAAACTAAACAGCAGCATCGCAGAGATGTGGATCCTCAGCAGGTTATACACCTTCTGTGACCGGTGTTTGTGTGTGTGTTTGTGTGTGTGTGTGTGTGTGTGTGTGTGTGTGTGTGTGTGTGTGTGTGTGTGTGTGTGTGTGTGTGTGTGCATGTGTGTATGGCTGTAGGTTTCGTGAACGCAGTCAGTCGGTGTGGCCTCAGCTGTGGAAGGACCGAGCCCAGTACACCAACCCGCTGCACAACGCCGAGCTGAGCCAGAGCCAGGGCATCCTCAGACCCAACACCTCTCCCTACTGCTTCAAGTGAGTCACTGACACACGCACACACACACACACAGAACTTGAGCTAAAATAAAGCAAAATTCATTTTCAGGGTGTTTTTTTTTTTTTTTTTTTAAATGCATCTGAAATGAAACCTGTGACTGAAAGGAAAATCTACATTTATATTTTTATTTCCAACAGAATGTGGAAGGGTCTCTACAACCACACCGCCAAGTCAGCGCTTCCTCGCCAGTCACCTGTCGACTACCTGTCTGCTGTGAGGGAGGAATCCCAGCAGCTGGAGGAGGAGCTGACCAACCACCAGGAGGTACCGCCCGGAGGACCCACCCACAAACCCCCGGGCTCCAGACAAGGCATACAGCACACAAGCACACTTCCTTTAACCCCCTCCACACAAGTCCTTTAACTCTCACATGCAGTGAAGCAGGGTTCCTGGTAGATAACAGATTTGTGGTTAACCTGTTTTAATGAGGTCAACTTGGAATAGAAACAGCCAGTCATGATGTTGTTTCTCCAGCAGGAAGCGCCATTACATTTACATTTTTTCTGATTTTTACCAGAAACTTTAATCCAGTCTGACTTTGTTCTGTTTACAGAACAAGTAGAACTGTGTGTGTGTGTGTGTGTGTGTGTGTGTTAACCCCTCTGGGCTCATTGGCTGTTTTTAACTTCACATTTCAGCTTTTGGCATAACTTCATGTGTGATTTTAAATTTACTTTTTCATTTTGACATTCTTTATTACACACCCCTCCCCCACCCCAAGAAAAAAAAAAACATTTTATACAAATAGAAATTGTTCATTAAAAAAAGCTGATATAGGAATTAGGTCAACAAAAAGATTATAAACAACCGTTTACATCAAATGCAGTAATCTGTCTGGTTTTTATACGTTTCTTTACAATCAGTTAAGACCAGAGGTCCTGTTGGTCCTCCTCTCCACCAGGAGGCAGGACTTGAACCTACTTTAGGTGAATTTTGGTCAAAATCACTTCCACAACTTTCCTTCTTCCTCAGCAACCAGCCGCATCATGTTGTTTTATCATTTTTGATGGATGTGGTGTATTTTCCACCAGTAGGGAAGAAGTTATGTTTTTGTTTTTATTGCTTGGTGGCATTTCTTTAGCCCTATTTTTCCTATTTTTCTTGCACCAAAAGGTAGCAGTAATGCACTGACAAAAGTATGTTGTAAATCATTTCTCATTATTTAGAACTCTGGTTTTAGTGGCTGTGGAAACGTAACAGAAACCAGAATTTACCAAACCAAACCATCATGTACTGGGTCAGAGTACCTGGGGGAAACAGCGTTATACGTGGCAGCTACCATATTTGTGGCACCAATTTTACCATACTGTCACTGAACGGACAAACACCTGTGTGTGAATCTGGCATTACAGAACTGCCGTGCTGGCATTGTTTGATGAGTACTAGAGCACCGTTTGGGATAAATAATTCCTTAAAAGGTTCCAAAAGTTACCTGTATCGCAGTCATCATCTCACCTGAAGCCGCTGGACAAAAACATGGTCACGTCCAGAAGAATTTTGGCCACTGATGGCCACTGTACATTTCACAGTCTTCTTTAGCACGGTACTTTTAAGGTGTGTGTGATGTCCTGTGTTGTGATGGGTCCTTCAGTTGTTGGCGTGTCGCGTGTCTCCTATGTCTCACATGTCTCGCATGTCTTATGTGTCTCTTTGTTTTTGCAGAGGATTGCAGCTCTGACAGGGAAACCAATCATGTGGGACAAAATCGAGGTTCCGAGGAAGAGGATTAGCCCCCTGCAGCAGGGACACAGCGGGCCGGACCCGCCCCCCACTGCAGACCAGATTACCAGCCCTGCACCTGAGAACGCTCACATACTCTGCTCTGAACCCACCAATCAGAAGGCTCGGACCCAGAACCACGCTCTCTCTATGCAGCTGGATCCCGAGGATACCTCTGCCTGCAGCGACCTGGAGTCGGGCGTAGCCGATCTCAGCAGCCGCTCCTCCAGCGGTGGGGATGACGGCTAGGACCCAGATCTGGAGTGAGACTGTCTTTGCTGCTGCCTGGCTGGAAAAAAGGGAATCCACAAGTATTTATTCAAACAGCTGCGAGTGGAAGCTGCTTAGTGACGGCAGCTGCAGCCATCCTTCGTGTTCTTGTAATGACTCTGACTTGTGAACGAGGGGAAAACCTCACTCACGTCTCTGTTTCAGACATTGTGACATTGATCCTTCTTTTAATTATTCGTTTCACTGGACCAGACCGGCTGCTTTTTATATATATTTAAATGCTGTTTTTAGGCTGTCTTTTTGAAATGCACTAAATCCCACAGCGAGATGGACGAATGTGACGGGGCTCGACAAAGAGGACCTGATCTGCAGGACGACGGGAGGTTGTTCAGGACAGGTTTCATCCAGTCTTCCAGGCAGAGACATGTTTTACTGTTGCTGCAGGTCAGGTCAGTGACGACTCGTTCGACAACATCAACCCAGGTAGATTTATCCTATTGGTCAGATATGTTCTGCAGACGTCGAATCACACATATTTTACATCACATGGAAATCTTTCCTGTGCCGTTTGATCCGTACTGGTGTGAGGCTGACACCAGTTTGGAGTCTCATTGTTCCATTTAAACATTCATTCACATAGAATCAGATGCACAAAATGCACTTATGTTTTGTCTTTAAGAAATATTATTTAAAGTATTTGTTACCAGTCCCATGTTTCCAGTTCCAACAGTTTCCTTTCCCAGTTCAGATTTTAGCATCAATGCAACGATTTTGGTCGTGTTTGCACCTACGACTCAGAGGAGCTGGTTTCACCTGTGAAGCTGCAGGACAGAAATGCGAGCGATCACTTCGTCACGGAGACCACGTTTCCATGACAACGTGAAGCAGCATGCTGATGAGGTCACTGCGTTTCCAACAAGAAGTAATTTCATGATTTGTGTGAAATAATATGGATGTAAATTAGAAGGTAAAATTATTTCTGACTCAGTCCTGAAGAGACACGAAGACTCAGTGAAGGAACACGTTCCACGCTAAATGCAAGCACGTCAGGATCGTTGACCATCTTGAACTGGTGTCTCTCAACCAAAAAAAACTCGTCTTTTACTGAAAAAAAACAAGAGCAGCTTAATATCTGGAGGAACCCGATGAAACTGGAAACAGTGGGACCGATTTTTAAGTCTGAGGAAGAAAATCAACACAAAGTAAATGTGAATTTTTACAACAAAGACTGGATTTAAGTTTGATCTTTTTTTTATACTTTGTTTTTATGTGTGTGCATTTTAATGTTTGTAAGGACCAGATTAGTTTCCTCGTTACAAAGTGCGTGAATCCTTGAGATGAGACTGTAACGGGAGTGCAGCAGCATCTGTATGGACAGAAAATCAACTCCACATCATTGTGTGTAGAAGATCATTTTCACTAAACCATGGAAACCAGTTTGTGCGTAACTTTGGGTTCTTGCAAATGTGTGTTGAAATGCACAAAAAATATCTACAAGTGATAAACGCACAAACAGTATTTTACACTCAAATTTTTTTTTTTTTTTATTTTAACCTGACAAATCTAATGTTTGGAAGTAAAAGCTTTTGTGGAGCACATAAAGACAACAAAACCTTTCCAGGAACAGGTGCAGCAAAAGTAACAAAGAAGTAGGTTTTCTCTCCATACACGTGTAGCATTTCTAACATTCCCACGCAGACGAGCGGCAGCAGGACATGCTTCTGCTGCATGTCTCCGTTTGCATTTAAAGTAACACACACTGGTTGTGTGTCCAGCTGCAGCTGATGATGGAAGCTTCCTGAATCGCCTCCACTAACCTGAGATATTCAGGTTTTTCACCTGGATTTGAACTTTCTGGTGTCGGTCAAAGTAACACACACTGCTGTTTCCTGTTGGGATGTAAACAAAAGTTCCCCACCGAGTCTGCTTAGCCTGCTCTTCCTCTAAGACTCTAATCTGATGAAGAAGAAGCCCTCAGACTTCCTCTTAACTTGTACTTTGTACACTGTAGCCTGTAGTGTGTTTGTACAGTAGCTGTGTGTGTGTGAGGGTGTGTATGTCATGTAAACATTGATGTAAATGATCAATAAATGCACTGTTAAAGGGAAGTGATGAAGAGAGCTCTTCTTGGTTGACAGTCACTGCTGATTTCTGGTGAAAACTCAGGGATCAGGTCAGGCTGCTCCGCCATGTTTCTTCAGCTCAGCTGAAGACGCGAACATGAACCCCAACAATCAGCAGCGACTTGCCGACTCGTACGCGCCGGTACGCGACCCAACACCCGCACGCGTTCTGCAGCCCTTTCATGCATTGTCTCCAATACAGTGGACACGCGTGGAAAGGATGTTTTCAGTAAGTGCATGCATGTGGATGATAGATTTATAAATGAACTACTTCAGGGGACATTACTGAGTCGTCTAATCCACCACCACACACTGGAAAATAAAGTATAAAATGTAGCATATATAGACACTGTAGTTACGGTGTTTGCCTCGGTGATAAACAAGAAAAAGGAAAATAAGTTGTTCGGAAGAAAAGACGTTTAAATATTACAGTATTTGATTATTTTATAGAACAGTTAAAACAGTTTATTTAATATTTAATATAAAAGGATCACTGCAAGTCTGTAGATGTAAATTGTTTTATGTGAAAAATTGTGGCTCTAAGGAATTCATGCATCAGAGGGTTAGAAAAGATCGATCAGACCTCAGAACATTAAGATCAGTTTATTGGTTCTTTAATAATAAAAGCAAATGGGTGTAAATAAAATACAAGGATGAATGCTGAAGCAAACCCAGATATGTCCTTAATCAGCTATAGCGAGTTCTTTTGGATAACAAGCAGGTTTGTCCTGCAGCTTGATGCATGCGGCCACGTGTACAAAGCTAGAACACAGATTAAAACCCAAACAGAGTGGAATGATGATTTCATCAAATAAACATTAGTTTACACAAGTTTATAGAGAGGTAAGGACATAATCATCTGGAGTTCGGAACAATATGACGACGATCGTTATTTAATTCTTGATGTAAAGAAGTAACAGTGAACAGCTTCCAAAGTGCAATTTGTAAAGCTGAAATAAAAGATGTGGTCAAACGAATGAAAACCAGTCATGTTTTCTGGTTTTGAAACAAACTTCCACCTTTCTGGGTCGATTAACAACTCTGGGGTGGTTTTTAAATAAGCTCTGCTGGGACGTTGTAAATGGAAAAGGAAGACCTTCTGTTTTTTGTTTTCCATCTTTTTAACTTGACCCAACATTACTCTGACTCACTTCACTTCATAGCTTTTTTTTTTTAAATTCTGTTTATTTCTATTTAATTGCTGTGCTGCTGGGTCCCCAAATTCCCACTGGGACCAGTCCGTCGATCCATCTACATCACAGGTATGTCTTCAAAACAACCATCATTGTAAGCAATAAAGCCGTCATCGCAATTATCGTTAAAACTCCAGCAGGTAAATGAATCTGCATTAAAATGAAAGAAATGAATTTTCATCTGTTACTTAAAGCAGATGTCTTTGAACGAAACTGGAAGTAATAGATATTTTCAGATGTGGACCACTCCCACTCTGCTGTGTGAAATTAATCCACGAGGGAGACGATAAGCATTTGATAAACAACACACCACTGATCCCTGATTCATCCCTTTTATTTCCCATAATTCACATCTGCTACAGTAAAGGTTTACAGCTTGCCCAGTGCTTTGTAACATGACTAAATACGTTTCTTCATCAGGCAGGATCATCAGCTTCCAGCTCAAAATATAAAAAGCTCATGTTGAGATTCTTCATTATCCATCACACTCCTCATGTCACATGTTTGATATACATTAGTGGTCCCCGCTTGCATAGACTGAACATCAACCAGTCGGAGCAAAAACAAATGGCAAAACAAATCCTCCGTCGTTTAGCGGAGGAAGATGCGAGACGTTCTCCGACTTGTTTAAAGGCAGAAGAGGACGGGAGGACGGACCAGAGACGTTTCACAACATAAACAGATCCCATTAATCAGTAACGTGACACTGAAACCCACATGAATAAAAAGTTATTCTGCTTTAGTCTGCAGCTTTTCGCTCTCTTTCATCAACATGACGCTCTGGGTTCCTTCAGAGCAGACAACTGTCGTCATGACAGCAGCTGGTGCAGCTTCAGGAGAAGAAGAGCTGCTGGCAGAGCTGCTGCGTGTCCTCGGGACACGACACCTCGTGGCCGATGGTCCGCGGGTCGCTGTAGATTTCGTAGTCGTTTCCTCCCTGAAACACCAGAAGAAACACTGAGATGAGTCGAGTCCTGGATCTCCGACACCAACATCAGTCTCAGGAAACCAGATTCTTCAGTCCTCAGAAGCCCCCTACACCCCTACACACCATCTTGTATCTCGTCTGCAGTTTCCCAGGAACAGTAGTGTGTTTAATTCTAATTGTGATTTTGCTTTTTGTGCTTTATTTCTGTAATGCTTTTAATGTTTCATGTAAAGCACTTTGAATTGTCTTGTACATGAAAGGTGCTTTACAAATAAACTTGCCATCACTAACTGGGGGTAAATTGTGATGATAGCTCACTCTTTAAGCCTAAATTTGTGTGTGTGTGTGAATTGTTTGTCTTGTCTTGTCGTCTTCCCAGCATTTCCTCAACAGATTGAATTTAAAAAAAAAAAAAAAAAGGAAAATGTTTGTGAAAGCTCCCTCTGGACGTCCTGCCACCCGCTGCTCCACCGCTTCATCAGCTCAGCGTGCAGCAGACTGGTTTCCAGGAATCTCACGCTGGGGAAAACTGAATTTAACCGGAGAGTCAGGGAGCCCCTTTTCTAGACCTCATTTGTAGTCCTGATATTTTATGAAAGGTTAAAGATGTTGGATGTAAAATATTAATGGTCGCTGCCGTAAATCTGCACACAGTGAGAAAATTTTTAACATCTGAAGCTCTGAGATCAACGAAATGCTTTCACTGGAAAAATGTTCTGAACAAGTGGGAGAGTACAAAGCTGATCCGCATCACTTGCTTTTTCTCAGGTGGAGCAACAGACTGTGTTAGGAGGCACTATTTCCTTAAGTTTTGAAGTGCTTCCTCTGTTTATACTTATGTTTACCAAACATTCTCTTTTTATGTTTGTATTTTCAGTAATGTCAGTCATTCCTTTCCTAAGACAGTTTTTCTTCACTGACAGGGCCTGCCTACAGTTAGGGCTGTTGCAGAGTGTGAATGGGCGGGTCTTGTTCTTCATTGAATAATTAATGGGGAGTGATTAGGGGTATAAAGATGTACACTGAATAGCATATGTTAAAATGAATTTTTTTTTTCTTTTATTATGAATTTGTGTGCTGAATTATGGAAAGTGGGCTGTTTTCAAAATCATGTTTTGTGATTAATTTTCTTGATTGATTCTTTGCAGACATGTGTGGTGATTGGATTATTGGGCTATATCTATATCTATCTATATCTATAGATATAGATAGATATCTATCTATCTATAGATATAGATAGATAGATATCTAGATATCTATCTATCGATATATATCTATATATAGATATCTATATCTATATAGATATCTATATCTATATAGATATCTATATATATATATATAGATATAGATATATATCTATATATATATAGGAGGTGCTGCCTTCCAGGCTGGTTGGTCTGTCCAGGGAAAGCTTGGCAGTTGTGCAGTGATCAATGTTAAAATAAATGAAATTGTGAATTTCTAACACCCCTTGGTTGGATAATGGTCATATTCTTCCTTGTGGATATGTCGTCGTACAACAGACTGAGAAAACTAACCAACAAGAACCTTCATATTTCACTCAGTTATATAATAGAATTGTTTTTAGAAATTATTGTATAATAAAATATCTTAAAAAATATAAATGATTATTAATTTGTTCACTTTTTACACCATTTAATCCAATTCAGGGTGAAGCAGAAGTCTGTCTGTCCCAATGAGCAGGAAAAGGAACGGTTCTCCAGTCCATCGCACAACTATTAGTAATACTACTAACTACTACTACTGGAGTTTATAAAAAGATTTTAAAATTTTAATTTTTTTTCTTTTTTTATTTAAAATGATCTGAAATTACTCTTAATATTTTTAAGAAAAAAAATACATTTATTGTTTTTTTTAAAACAAAAAGTTCGACATATAATGTGTGCATGAAAGCACCACTTGTTCACGCTGCCCCACTGTGACCTCCAAATCTGACTTTTTACGAGAGTTACATGAATCCCAACTTTTACTCACAATCCAGTCTGGCAGCCCAATATTCACATTTTCCTTCTGACTGGTTCCAGCTGGTTTCATTCTGTTGACATTCCAGCTCACTTGGAAGTCACTGGTGTTTGTGTTGAACGCAGCGATTAGCATCCATGTTTAGCATACTTACAGGTTTGGTTTTGTCTCCAAAGAAGTGGATGGTGGAGTAGTGGTCCTTCTCTACGATGGCCAGACAGTACCTCTTGTCCCAGCCGTCAGGAAACACGTCGAAGCTGATCTGCCCTCCTGCAGAGCAACAAAGAAACACGACGACTCCAATTATCATCTCAAGTTCCTTCTGAGCCACTTTGTTCCAGACACACTTTAAAAAACAGCCTTGTTCTTCTCCCAGACACGATTTTGAAATACTTAAAGATCCAAGGATTCATTTGATTTTATAGATAAAGTGTGGGATATTACTAAAGTTTTATTCTTTTTGAAGATGCTGTGTCAGTGAATGAAAAGATTGACATGAATGCAGCGACTCACCGATTGAAAACGACAAGCCTTTCCCTTTGAATTCTTCCTTCAGCACAGAAACAAACTTTTCTCTGATTTTTTCTTTCTGCAAGAAGAAAAACAGGAAATGTCCAATTTTCAAGATTCTGATTTTGGTTTTTAAGGCTCAGTCCAGAGTATTTATCTGCTCGGCTTTTACTCGATGAGTCTATAAGAACCATTTGCTTTCCAGGACCGGAGTTTTTAGTAATTCCTGCAGTTAAAATCTGAATTCCCGAGGAGAGACCATTCTCTTCCCGTGTTTGTGGGAAAACCTCCCTGCAGACAGTACAAACTGTTCATGTCTTTAAAACAAATATAGTTGCTTTTTTCTTTACCTAGCTTATATGTCCATTTTGGTTATTAATTTTTATTTAATATTAAATTAGAATCTATTTTTAAATTATTACTCTGATTTCACGCCTTTTATTTGATGCAAATCTGGCTGTAAAAATACTGCCCTTCCCTCCTTTTCATCACATATTCATTTAAGAGATAGAAGACTTCATTTTACACCTGAAAGTATTTTGATTAGCATTTTACTCCATTTTTGTTGTATTTTATGCTTTGTCAATTTTATCTGCTATATTTAATCTAGTATTTATTTTAATTTATTTATGTCAAGATTGATTTATTTTACCTTCCAGTGGAGTTTAAACATTCACTATTTTAGTTTTGCTCTGTTTCTATTTCACTTTATATGTTTTATTATAATAAGCAAATTTATTTATGTATAAATAAACCATACAAAAACTTGCATTTAACCTAATTTTATTTTGTGTGATTTTTAATCCTTCTCTGCCCCTGCTGTCATGTTTTATGTAAAACAATGAACTTTCTTGCACATGAAATGTGTGCTTTGCACATTTTCCTATTTTAGTCCGTTCTTATTTGCATTTTATTGATCTCATTTTTAGTTTTTCCTGACTGACTGAACATCCTCAGCTCAGTTTTCTACTGAGCTCCAAAATCAGATGATTTCTGTGATTAAAAATACCTATATAATAATATAGGTAATATAATAATATTTTGTGCTGCATAAACAAAGTCTTAATGACTGGTTCTCACCATTTTATTTCACTAATATTTAACTTTGGGTTTTATTTATCTGCGGCTACACATCTGACGAATGCGAGGTTGTGGGGTTTTTGTCGTGTGGGACTCACCTGATCCAGCTCGTAGAACTCCTTTCTTTCTTCTTGTGTGCAGCTGCGTCCAATAGGGGAGATGTTCAACATACCGTTACGAAATTCAACAAACGTCCCCCTGAGAAATGACACGTTGTTATTTGGTCTCCAGATAAACCAAGTTACCAGTAATTTCTATTTAACTCTGTTTTCAGCATCCCAGCACACCTCTACACCTCCACGTCAATGACACACCTCTTCTTGGGGAGTTTGATCTTGGCCATGTAGTTAAGACAAAAGTTGATGAAATCCTGCAGCAGCTCTTCTCCCATGTGAGCCTGGATGGACTGATACCAGCAAGCAGACAATGTCAACTTCCTGTGGCCTTTTACATGAGCTAGAGACCGCAGATAAGGTGGGGAAATAGTCTGATAGGTGAAGAAAAGTCTGGACACACCTGAATAGAGTGTAGTTGTCCATTCTTATAGGCCACCAGTCCGTTCTCAGCGAACACGTAGTCCACTTTCTGGATCACTGCAGACAAACCAGCAGCTCACTAAGACACTCACAAATATCACACACGTGTGTTGGGTGTTACTTCAGCATCTGGAGAGAGAGTTCTCTCTCCAAGCTCCAGCGTGTGCTTGTATTACTTTATAATAAAATGTTCATTGTAAGAAGACAGTTGACTCTTAGATGTATTACAACTTCTCAAGACCAGAGTATTTTCCACCACAGTTACGGCTCCACTGGCTCACCGTCGTCTCCCAGCTGCTCCTTGATCTTGCTGAGGTCTGAACCACCAACAACTCCGACTCGAACGCGAGTCCGCAACTTGTCCAGGAACTCTGCCATGTCTGGAGTCACACACTGAAAACACACACAACATTAATTCTAGTTTATTTACAGATATCACCAAGCGCTTCACAGGTACTGAAACGTCAAACAATGGACATGAAAACAGAAAAACTGTACGTGATAAAACCAGTTGCTCTGCAGTGACTACACGTTAAGTTACACATGATGTCTGTTGCACAACAACACACTGTTATTGGACCTCCATCGGTCACAGTGTCCTCATGTCCTTGGACAATCACTGTGCAAACAATGGCAGGACACAAATGTCCCAGATGGCACACAGTCATTGGCGATGCAATCATCCATAGTCCATGACTGCTTCTCTTCAGTCCGTTGAGCTATTTGTGGTGGGTTGCTTGGCTCTCCAGGATGGAAACATCAACTCCTGTTTTTCTCCATTTATTCATTTCTTCGCTGGACATTTTTAAGTTTCAGTCAAGTTGTTATGAGTCTTCCTCAGTCCACCAGTTTGTTCCCATCATGTTTAATTAGGTTAGTATTTATCTAAGGTAACAAAACTTTTTAAAGGACGAGGTAATTTGATAACAAAAAGTCATTTTCATTTTCATTATTATTATTATTATTATTATTATTATCAACAACAACAACAACAACAACATATTTTTAATATTTATTTAAATGATATCTAAATATGCAAAACCTCTCGAAACAAAAGACGGTGGAGTTTCTTTGTCACAGTGGATAAAGTATGTATGGAAAACGGATTTATGGGTGGATGACGTGTTTTTCCAGTCGGACAGGTTTTACAGGCGGCAGCTAGTTAGCAGGATGCTAGCAGATTTCAACGGAAACATCGCGAGCATCACCATAGTCTGAGTCGGCTGTTTGATGTCTGCAAACTAAAATTTTACATTTAAATTATGAAACCAAGCTCAATTTATGCAATTTAATGAAAGAGTTTTTTAAATAATGAAATTAAACATTTCCACTAAAAGAATGTCAGTCTTTAAAAACTACAAGTGTTCACGTTTTTATTCCGTCACACACTTCCAGTCGCGAGCAGAAGGAACACATCGTATTTTTCTAAATGTAATTTCTAATTAACAATAAGATAATTTTTTGCAAATTTTACATACATAAAAGCCGGTTCACAAATCTCCCCCAACATGGAATGCCTTGAAACATGAACTCAGTCTATTTTAATATAACTTAAATTTGCTTAAAAATGCCCAAGCTACCAAACTTTATTTTCTTATTGATTAATATGACCTAAGTTAAGTCCCTACCCCTTACAAAGTTATCATTTGATTAATTATCTTTCTTTTTACTTTTTTTTTTTTATCATTCACACATGAAACTTTTTTTTAAACAAATGCCTTGTTTAAAAGGCATTTAAACAAATGCCTTTTAAACAAGGCATTTGTTTAAAAGAAAAAAACTTGTTATCTAGATCTTCTCTAAGATATGTTCACACAGAATTGTATTTTGTGAAAAGGTTCAATTGTGAATGGACTTGTTTGTTTCCACATAAATTATTTTCATGGATTCCGAAGAAAATATCTCAAAAGACACTTAAGAAGAGGTGTGATTTACAAAGATTTGATACCATAATTTTTATTGAATGTGAATTTGTTATTTACTTTGCATTCTTTATATGTATATATGTATTGTCACAATAAAATCTTCAAAGAAAAAAAAACAACAACATATTTTTCTGTTCTAAATTAGCTAACAAAATAAGTACCTACTGCAGAATGATAAATAGTCTATCAGTTATCATAATTGTATCAGTAATTATTAAACCAATGACAGTCTGACAGCAATGGTTTTTGTTAAACGGAACCAATCTTCTTTTGTTTCTATGGAGCATTTTATTTCTTCGGAATCTACGTGGAGTCGGAAGTTGCTTCATATCTCCATCAGCAAGTACAATCATATGTTTGTATGAATGAAGTTTAGTCTTGGGATTAATTTTACACACTCAAGCACACAATCATTACCTGTCTCGCGGCTGTCAGCGTGCCATCGACATCAAAGAGGCAGAGCGTTCTCGTGTCCACAGAAGCTTCACTCATCTTGTTTTTCGGCTGTCAAAAGGAGGAAAAACTTTTCCTGGTTGTGTTTACACTCCTCTGTTCTGGGGTTAGCGTGTAGCTGTCGCGTCTCCCGGCTCGCTTGTGGGTCCTGTCCAGCGGCAGAGCTGCTCAGGACTACAAGTCCAGTCGGAGAGAGCAGCTTCTTTCTGTCTCTACTGAACCACAGAAACAAGGCGCGTGGCGCCACCTGCTGGACCGGAGAGCGGAGTCACATTAAACCGATCCCTCTCCGCGTGCAAAGCGGTGTCACATGAGAGTGAGTGGAACTTTGGGACTCTATTTAAAGCTGTTTACAGATGGAGACTATGTAAGAGGGTCATGAGACTGCTCTCTGAGCGGCCTACAGTTTATCTATAACCCACAATTAGGTAAGAATTTCTAGCAGATTGGTTTACAGATAATCTAATTCCACTGTCTCCCAGTTTCCCCCCTTTATCAGTCATCCATTTCCTCCAGTTCAGAAGGTATCTTGGTTTCAAAAACTCTCCCCTTAAAGCATGGTTAGTGCACACTAGCCATTATTTCCGAAGTGTGGTTGACAACTAGGCTGTTAGTAAACAAAGTTTGTGGCAAAATGCTGTTTAATAGTTAGTAAACAAAGTTTGTGGCAAAATTCTGGAGAATTTTTCGGCCTACATTTGGTTTGTGAGTTTTCTGTCAAACTCAGCCTTATACCCTTCACACATTTGCTTTCAGTCTTGCCCTGCCCTTGAACCACTCACTATGACCTAAATCAAGGCTGGATTCTCATATTTTGGCCACATATGACCCATGCAACGCTGTGCCATAAATTAGTCACAAGTGCCAAATTTAGCCCACATTTGGCCCACATTTGTCTATTATATGATTCTCCCTGGAATTAATAGTCTTTCTTTTCCATTTAAGGAGGTCAGAGGAACTCAAAAGAATTAACCTGGACCACTCAGACAACACTTTGAGGATCATGTTCTTTGATTTCTAGAGAGCTTTTAACACAGTTCTGCTGTTCTGTTTTGTGAGAAGGTCTAGAAGAGGGGTGTCCAGCTCCAATCCTCAAGGGCCACAATCCTGCAGGTTTTCCATGTACCCCTGTTTCAACACACCTATACATAGAAAACCTGTAGGACAGCAGCCCAAAGCAGTACCAACTTTGGACACCCCTGGTGTAGAATATTCAAAGTAGATGCCTTCACAACCCCATATATTTATAACTATCCACCAAACAGAACCCAGTTTGTGAGGCTGTTAGTTATTTGTCAGATGCAGTTGCAGACTTTTACACGTGCAAGGCTTTATAAGGGGGTGGGGTGTGTGTGGGGGGGTGGAGGGGGGTATAGGAATAAAGGTAATTATTGAGTTTTTCTCTTTCACACTACTATGATGACTTCCGTCACATTACAGAGACATCAACAACTGAACATCTTGATATCAATAATCTGGATCACCAAATGGAAATACCTGTAAAATAATGGTCCATAAGACGGTAAGGTGGTTGTTTTGGTGTGCAGGATGTGGAGCTTAATGTGGTTGTAGGGGGGATCAGTTTTGTTATACTGTCTGGTGGGGCTGGTAAGCTGGAGCCTTGCATGAATAACTCCACATTGGAAACTGTGGGGATGCTGATACTGAGGCATGATTCTGTCTCTGCCTGATGTTTGCCCTCCTTTACTAAAAAGTTAGAAATATCTCCCTTTCTCTCAATTCTCGTATCTTCTTCTCCAAAGTTGTACTGGTTATATAATATATTTATTCTTATTTTCATGCTGTAGATATATTAAAATCAACTAGAAACCTTGCTAGCCTCCTGTTTAAATTAAACTGGATCATGCAGCACTCGTCTAGTCAGCACCAGCTAACGTAGATACAGAGGTAGTTTTTCAGTATCTTTGTTGTGTGTTTAAGGTCCAGTGTGAATATCTTGACTAACTAAGCTGATGTGTAGTTCTTAAATACACTCACTGAAGACTAAGGCTGTGTTTCCAGTAAAATGTTTCCAAACAAAATAAACTTTTTCCTTTTTCTTATTTGAATCAAAAGTGCATTCATACGGCAGCAGAATTAGAACTACCTCCGTGCAGCACAGTGGACCGGAAGCAGTTTGTCCATGCCATTTCTGTATGGGCAGTGAAACATTGCAGTGACATACCTAGGTGTACGATGGATTCTCACAAGACCAGAAAGCACAACACACACACACAACACTAGAAGTGTTGCATCTTGCATGCCAACTGCTCATTATCTGGCCATGGAAATTATTGCTTTGAAAGCTCTGAATACACAAGTGCAAGATAATGTGAAAGATGTCATCTTCATCAAAAGATTCCAGTTCCAGTTTATCCTGACAAGATTCACCTTCTGTTGTATGAAAATTTCACTCTGGAGGCTTTTGTCAAACATTTGCAGTTTTGTCCACCGTAAACTGTGTTATCATGTTAACAAGAGGCCAGAATACAACAAAGGCTAAACTGGAGACGGTTTCCACACATTATCTCAAAATTGATCTAGTCTGAGCATATAACTAGAGTAGCACTGGTACGTAGCTTCACGCGAACATTAAGTTGTACAGGATCAAAATCTCTTCTAGAAATGTGTAGCCACTTGTTGATATTTTTAAAGGATGACGAGTTGGGAAACTACTTTAAAATATACTTCAAACTGGTAAAGTGATACTGACAATCCATTTAGCTCTGAAAATATGTTTCCGTCCTGTTTCTCTACCAAACTGTCAATCACCGGAGGTTGCACCTGGTGGGTCAAATCAGATTTAATAAGTGCCCCTTGCCCGCTTGGCCACCCCTCTGCCCCTGGGAAAAGGTAGTCAACTTGACAGGAGCACTAAAAGGGATTCAACTCTCAGAATTTCTTATCCCACTGTACACCTCAGACCCCCAAAACAACTATGAATCCTGTCATCTGCAGAAATATTGTAATTACTTTGCAGTTGTGAAGAGTGTCAGTGATGAACTAGAAGCTGAGTAACAATCACCTCATCTTACACACACAAAGAGATACTTGTTGACTTCAGGAGGAACTGGAGTGAAAAAAAGCATAGTTTTTATGTGGGCAATTCAATCTGCTTTGCAACATCTATTTGGGCAGAAGAACCGGAACCAGTGAATCTGAACCACCTGATCCACAAGTTCTGGTTCTGTAGTGGGAACTGATGTGGAGCTTCTGGAGATGATTATCCAGAGAAGAATGCTGCAAAAACTGCTGAACCTGATGGGCAATTCTTCACACCCTACATAACACAGTGAAGAAACAACACAGCCAGAGGCTTCTTCAGGTCTGCCTTAACACAAAACAAGGGCAGGAGGTCATTTATGTAAACAGCCAACATTGGAAATAACACGGACTGCTCATTAATTATTTCAAACGGAAATTTTTTAACTATAAAACAATCATTTCCATCAGGATATAAAGTATTTTTTTCATTAATTTCATTATTTTTTCCATGTTTTTTTAAGAACATGCAGCAGTTATGTATGAATAGAAAACTGGCATGGATTTTGGATGTAGGTCAAATTTGGGTTTGTACAAAAAGAGGTTGAAGTGTTATCCTTTAAGTTTTCTCTTTACCCCACCCACCTTTTGAGTGTTCGTTGGTCGACCTCCCTTCTTTGTTATCAATGATTCAGACCAGGCTTTTTTTTTTTTAATGTGGACACTCATGCTAATATCAGGGCTAAATTTCTCTTCATACATCTGGAAATTAAGATATGATGTGCTTCCTGTTATCACATTATGGGTCATGAATGAGGGCTGGTATGTAGGCACAGAAAAATCTTCATGACAAGAAAAAGCTTTATATTAAAATAATTTTATGTAGACCTACTGTTTCTGGAGCACATATTTGCATTCCAGTACATTTATTTTGGTTAATGAAGTTCTTGTGCTCATAGGAGCTCTGAGATTCCTCCACATATCAGCATCAGGTTAGTGGTCTGTGATGGTTAATAGAGGTTTTATCTGAGTATTCTGGAGAGATTTTAGGATGTGTTTAAGTAATATCACTGTTTCTGGTTTCACTTCTTGAAACAGTCCAAGATATTTGCATCTAAAGCCAACTGAATATTTAGAGGAACCCTTTTGCTGTGCAGTATTTTCTTCACTGTTTTCAGACAGAAAACTACATACCAGCTTCATTCTAAACACTTTAGGATCACAACATATGTTCATAAAATAAGAACATTTGCACTGACTGTCCTTTTTCCTCTCTGGTGCTGCTGACAAATGGGGACATGCATTTAGATTAAGTAGTGACAACTAAATTAGCAAGAAACTATTTGTTCCAACAAGAGGGAAAAGTTGTGCAGAGATTTTCTTTGATGTGGAGTACTTCCCCCATCATCCCATCAGTTTAGACCTGATCATCCCCCACTCAAACTGCTTAACATAAATATTCACATGGGACATCACTACTTTGTTGTGATGGTTTGCCTTTATTAAAAACTTCCCAAGTCTTTGAATTCTCACAGTTTATCCAAAAACTAGAACATTGTTCAGATTACCATACGAAACAAAACAATAGCCAAATCTTCTAAGATGTATCATTTGCTTTGTAGTAACTGAATGTTTCTTTCACAAAACCGTATGCTATCAACAGATAAAAAATGTCTACCTGTAACAGACAAAAACAAACTATTTAATGCCATCATTGCTTATAAAGCGCGTGATAAATTTGCAAAAATGGCGTTATATAATCATTTCATGATTTATAGTCTAATAAAATAAAAAGTTGCATATGTTTATATTAAGTTTTAATTTGATTTCCAACTTTGAAAACCTTAGATCGTGGTTTGAACGTGCTGAAGTTTACGCTACACCCGGAAGTGTTTTTTTTATTTTTTATGAAGCAGCAGCCCTTGCTTGTCAAAACTAATGAGTATTTTCATCTTTGACTTGCTTTAAATTAAAGACCAGTTGTTGTCCTCTTAATTCAGACGTCTAACTGTTATGTCGCTTCATGTTTCATTACAATACAAACGGGTAAGCTAAAATGATCAGACCTCTGGCTGCACAGCCACAGATGACCATATTTTGACTGCGGCAAACAATGGAGTCTTTTCGCGCCGTAGGTTTAAAAGTCCAGCGCAACCAATCAGCGCGCACTAGAGACACACTAACCCCGGGGTCCGAGCTCATCAAAACCAGCCAATCGCATTAGAGAATCCGTCTCAAGCGCTGTGTTTAAATTTAAATGCTTGATTTCAACCAATCGGCTAAAGGCGAGGAGGAGTTGCGAATCAAGTTAGTTCAGCCTCGCAGACGCTGACAAAACAGTTGCGCGTCCTTCCTCATTCACTAGTCACAGCTTGTCTCGCAGAGATCAGGTAAGCAGTCGATGATTCCTCTTTAAAACTGGATATTTTCTTTTATTTCTCCACTTAAAACTGTTCATGTTCACTGCGTTAAAGGTTTTTTACTGCGTACCAGTATGTAAGTGTTCGTTATTTTACAAGCTATATCGCCATTGGAAACTTTTAAATGTTTTTAGCGCTCGTATTAAATCACAGTGTTAACGAAATAAACCCCGTGAAGGAAAGTGTCTGAATCTAAATGGAAGTATTAAATAATGCATGTCTGGATTATTTTGTCGCGGTTAACTGGGCTTTGTGGCCTGTGTGTGGTGAGTGAGTGCGCAACATGCAGCTGAAACGCCATTTGGTCTGGTAGCTTAGCGGCTACGGAGCGGAAGCTCTGCTCGAAAGTTTGAATGAAGTCGGGGTTTCGTACCGACCCACGCTCAGTTCTGGCTGCGGTGGAGCCGAGATCGGGACAGGGTCCGCGGTTGTGTGGGAAAACATCAGCGTTTTGTTTCAGGCTACTTTTTTAGGGAAGTTTTGGGCGCAGTTTGTTTAGGCGGGAAGATACAAAATGGAGTCGCGTCTTTTTGTCCCAGAGAGGCAGAAATCCGATTAGAGTCTGAAAACACCCCGGGGCGTCTACTTGCCCTGTTTGTGCCACTCAAACGCAACACGACGGCGAATATTAGTTGGAATTCGTACTTTTATTCATATTTTTAAATTTAATTTTTTGGGGGGCAACTTGTTGTAATTTTAAGTTGGTCGAGTTAAATTATGAACTTAAAACATGTCCTTGTTTCTTTAGTTAGTAGCCATGACGAAAGACCCCAACAAGCCCAGAGGGAAGACCTCCGCTTACGCCTTCTTTGTGGCGACGTGCCGCGAGGAGCACAAGAAGAAACACCCGGGCACCAGTGTCAACTTTGCAGAGTTCTCCAAGAAATGCTCTGAGAGATGGAAGGTGAGTACAAATGCACATTAAGTCACTGTTTTTCTGTGATATTTGCCAATTAAAAAAAAAAAGTTTGAATTATTATTGGATTTGAATTGATATCATAATTTTTTCTGTGTATTTCCTCCACAAAGACTATGTCAGCTAAGGAGAAAGTGAAGTTTGATGAGATGGCAAAGAATGATAAGGTCCGGTATGACAGGGAGATGAAGTCA
Source organism: Telmatherina bonti (assembly GCF_933228915.1). Classification (NCBI taxonomy): domain Eukaryota; kingdom Metazoa; phylum Chordata; class Actinopteri; order Atheriniformes; family Telmatherinidae; genus Telmatherina; species Telmatherina bonti. The sequence goes on from NC_136621.1 coordinate 16,369,388, forward strand.
TATGTTCCACCTAAAGGCGCCAAGAAGGGCAAGAAGAAGAAGGACCCCAATGCCCCAAAAAGGCCACCGTAAGTTTGGGAAGGAGAAAAATAAATAGTACTGTTGGGGTTTTTGTGTGCTCTTCTGGATTTTAATCTTTTTTTTTTTTTTTTTTTTCCCCTCTCCAGATCTGCTTTCTTTGTCTTCTGCTCAGACCACCGTCCCCGCATCAAGGAGGAGAACCCTGGCATCTCCATTGGCGACATTGCCAAGAAGCTCGGCGAGCTGTGGGCCACACAGAGCTCCAAAGACAAGGCTCCATACGAGGCCAAGGCTGCCAAACTTAAGGAGAAATACGAGAAGGTACGTTCTCATTGCTCTGAGCTGGTGATGTCGATGATGAGCAAAGTTTTCAGTTTGTTTTACTTCTTCAGGATGTTGCAGCCTACAAAGCCAAGGGAGGTTCAGGAAAGAGCGATGCCGGGAAGAAGAGTGGTCCTGGCCGGCCCTCTGCAAAGAAGGCAGAGCCAGTTGACGATGACGACGACGACGAGGAAGAGGACGATGAGGAGGATGAAGACGAAGAGGATGAGGATGATGACTAAGCAGTTTCTATGTTAAAGGATGTGAAGTTTGCGATACAATGTTCGGCTTAATTACTGTTTATTTTGAGTGGATGATTGCAACTCTAAAGTCTGCTGTCCCTATTGGTCTGCCAGACATCTCCCCACCCACCTCCCCTCAGTTCAGGGATTTAGTTTTATATTCACTTAGTTTGCTTCTGACGCGTGTTTGAACCTGGATTTGTTACTTTAGATCCGTTGCTATTTAAGGGTCGATGAAATGGACTGAAGCTCCTGTGAAGATGGCAGGAGTAAGTCATGATTTTTTTTCTTCTTTTTTTTCCCCTTAGTTTCCGAAAGCACTGCTTCTGTTTCTGTTGTAGTGGTGCTGTTTCTTCACTGTCATTTTACTACCAGAATTATCTGTAGTTTGATTAAAATGTTGGCAGCCATTTTTAATGTGGAACTTGAACTTGTAGAATGATTTTTTTTTTTTTTTTTTAAATAAAGTTTTGTATTTTATGTGCTGACTTGTGAGTATACTCTAGCTGTCAATGGGTATGTTTAAACTACACAGGCTCTCAAGTTAAAATGTTAAATCGACCTTTTTAAAGTGAAACATTTTTTAACATGTTGAAACACAAACCTGCCCTGCAGCAATATCCTGACGAAAGGCTTGGTGTGCAACAGTCCTGAATTTCAAGATTGGTTTGTCAAGTCATTTAATGTTTGCATGCAGATCACAACTAGTTTCTAGTTGTATTTATTCAAACTGAATTATAAATTAACATGTAATGTCAAACATGATCCTCGAATCACACATATCTGGTACTAAAAAAACAAAGCTGAAAGCTTGACATCAGTTTAACACTGGAAGTAAAGGAAGTGGGCACCTGACATGGTGCCGAACCAGAGCTCTGTCCATAACTTTGCAAAGAAGCTGTTTAAACTGGGTCTTTAGGCTTTCAATGGTTAACTTTTTATTTAGCTTCATCTGAAACATTAGGACAGTTTGAATTGATGTATTAGTAACAAGATGATTCCCAAACATCTGTTGGCTGGAAACCTTGCAAATCAGCATGCTGTATCTGGACAAGTGAAGAACCAAAGAAGAGTGGACATGATAATCCTAAAACTGAAGAGGAGGACCTTAAAGTAATGTCAGTTTGACAGAGGGTCAAATGTCTTGACGGCTCCAGAATGGTGCATAGAAGCTGGTAGGAAGTGCAACTAAGATGGAGCAATAATCAAGGAATTATGTACACAATGTGAGATGAAAGATCCATTATCTGTGCAAGTGGAAAGTTAAATGTCATAGTTGGATGAGTGTGCTATTTGACTGCTCATTCTTAGTCTTACAGCAGAGGCTTGTGATGGATATCAGCTTGGCCGCCATCCTCTTGCTCATCTACACTGAGTTTAAAGGACAGGGCTTGTCCTCCATCCATATTTGTCCACCTTTCCAACAGATCCAGTTGTAGAAGATGGCAAAAACAGGAGCTAATCAAGCAAAGACCTGAATTATGACCCGGATGATGCATCTGGACCGTAAATTGATAAAAGCAATGATAAATACAACCACAGTGCTCCCCATGAAGGCCTTCCATGATAGAGCAGTAAAATAAGTTATGCTTCCGTATTGACCTCATTCCCAGCCAATTAAAGATTACCTGCTGAGGGCTCTACAGTCTCAAAAACAAAAAACCTAAATAAATACTTTAAATTATAACATTTAAAAGCTCTAAAGACAAATAACTTTAAAAGCTATTTGGAAGTACACAGGAGATAAACAAAGAGAACTGGTGTAAAATATGCTTTTATTTCTGATCTTTATAAAGGAGAGACTGGACCGATCTGTCCTCATTCAATTCACATCTTAAAACACTTTTTAATGTTTGACAATTACTAACATGCTATTGTTTTACCTCGATCTCCATTTAACTTTTTGTTTTTATTACCTAGTAATAACCTGAAACTGGTTAGTATGTAAAGGGTCTTTGTCTGTAGAAATATGGCTAGATAATGGGACCTACTTATTTTTTTAATGAGTGACATTTTGGTGTTTTAAAGTTTACTTTTTGTTTTTTCACATTTGAAAACCAGTGAATGGATCAGATCCAATTCAGGAATTGATAAAGTAAGTTTTTATTTAAATAATATGTCTCATTTGCATTTTTTTCTCAGTACACAACACACATGAGTTATGTACTGTCTGTTATCTCATCTGTTGTTCGACATAATGGATTTATTTTACTTCACATTTGTGGAATTATTATAAACTGATGTTTAATGTGAAGTTTAAAAAAAAAAGATTATTACAAACTTTTCCTCAATTTGAATATTTGTGACCTTTAAGTCCTTTACTGATGAGTCCAAGTAAAGGATACAAAAAAGGACATCTAAAGGCATTACTACTATAACTTACAGATAGAGCTTCACCAGAAATGTAAAAATAAAATTCTGTGGGTAAGTGCTTTAGAGCTTAAGAGGTGGATGTCTAAACATACTTTGTTTCAAAACAACAACTATTAAAACCATAAACAGTGGTTTTGTCGTAATATTATTAGCAATATCCTTTTAAAAAATGTTTCTTCTTTTGGGCCAGAGAAAAAGTTCTGAAGTTAAAACATCGTTTATTTTATTTTATTTTATTTTATTTTATTCTACTTTAGACTACATTCTGAGCGGAACCGTTCATCTTTGACTGACACTGCAATCAGCCAATTGCTGAAGAAAACACGTCAGCCTTGTAGCCCAATCACCGCTGCCTTTCTAGTCCCGCCCCGCGCGGACGTCGGTGAGCAGCAGGACAAAATTTCAGCACCTGGGAGCTGTCCGCTGCGCACGAGCCTGCACGCGACTCACGGTAAGACAGCTATAAAAAGAAAAAAATGGAGACCCATTTGGCTGCACATTACCATTAACACCGTGGAAATAGAAACTGACCGCAGGTGTGTCCGCGCGCAGCGATCTGGCGCCGCGCTTGAGCACGTCAGCATCACGCAGGTGCATCCCTACCGTTTCTGTTGGATTAGTTTGTGCTGCTGAAACCTGTTGATGGTATACATGTTCCTGAGATGTACGCGAGCACGCGCGCGCGCGTGTGGTTGTGTCTTCCTGTTACTGTATTTGGACCGTGAATGTCCCGGATCCGGTGCTGATCTGCATGTGGAAATCTTTGTTCCTGACAGCAGAGCGTGCCGCCGACACGCGCATCACATGTAGGCTGATGTCTCTGACTGACCAACAGCGGGTCATTTCCAGCCAGAACCGGGCCTGGTGGTGCCGTGTCACTGCGTGTCGGTCAGTGTGGTGTGAACACATTTTATTTCTGTGAAGATTTGTCGCGGCAGACATATTGAGACACATCAGGAAAGGATAGAACCTTCAACGAAGGAGAGTTTTGTTGGTTATTTGTGTTTTATTTTTCTTTCCTCCCAGACTCATTGTGGTTCTGGTGGCTCGCCTGATGGACCAGAACCACCAATGATGACACTTGGTTCCCCGGCAGTGACAAAGACCTACAACTTAAAACCAGAAAAGAATGAATCCAACGTGGAGTTTTACATCTTAGACCTGCAATACATCCCATTAAAAATTGATTCCATAAATCTTCCCACTTCGCTTCGTTTCCAGTCCTCCCAACTTCAAAGCATTCTGACTGAGGAAACTAAGCAATGAACAGTTTCAGGTTCATTTTGTCCCCTTCCTCAAGTCTCCATACATAGTCCTGGTTGTCTCAGATCAGGACTGCAGGCAGACCAGTCCACTTCCCAATCCCCGCTTTTAGGGATGGAAGACCTTGGCTGTTAATTTGGGCACCCAAAGCAAGATGCAGTTTGGGGGGGCGTAGTTTGCCCAACTCTAATGGAGAGATGCCTGACTCCCATTGTGACCTATGGACATTTTTATTGCACTTCACAAGTTAAAGAGGCTATCCTCAGAGCAATTATCCATAATAGTCCAAAATGATCAACAATAATTCAATTCAATTCAACTTTATTTGTATAGCACCACTTCACAACAATGTTGTCACAGGGCACTTTACATACACGAATCAACATACAAATCATTTCAAGCCAATTCATACATATCCTATAATAGAAACTAACTGATTGCATCAAGTCATGACTTTGATCCAATCCCCCATCCTGAGCATGCACATGGCGACAGTGGGAAGGAAAAAACTCTCCTTTAACAGTAAGAAAACCTCTGGCAGAACCCGGCTCAGGGAGGGCAGCCGTTTCCCTCGACTGGTTGGGGTGGAGACAACAGGAAAGACAGATCAACATGTACAACTGCACTTAATCAGGAAGACCTGCGGAAAAAAGGAGAAATAAGTTACAGACGGCAATATTGGCATATATTTATACATTAATATATTCGAGAAACAGAGCGAGGTACTTCTCAGTGCATCTGGTAACATCCCATTCCATAAGTAACCATAAGTAATGGTTGGCTAGACTACCCATAACTATAAGAGTAATGAGCATAACCTGGATAGTTGGGTCCCATACATGCAGACTCCAACTTAGGAGATGCTCACATCCTAAATATAAGAATCATGAAAAAGGAGGGTTTTCAGCTCGATCTTAAATAGACCTCATATTTATGAAGAAATGTACCACAGTTTTATTGATCATGATCCCAAAGTCTAAACTTTTTTTAAAATTCCAGCTGAACTAGACAGTAAATATGCAAAGTTACCAGCCAATCACAATTCTCACCACCATTTTCTGATTGTTTTTTATGATATAGTACATGTTTCTATAAATAGTTTTTTTAAAATTGAGTTTAAATTTGTTCATCCCATCCCCACTGCATTGTTTTTCTTAACATTTAACTTCATTTGAATTTCTCTCTTCATTTGGCCCCCAATTTTAAAGGAAGTAGCATATAAACAACACTACACACACAAAGTAAACACTGTAAGTGTGATACATTGTTGAACTGTTTTGTTAGGAAATGTAGGGATTTTCTCCATTAGCCACGGAAGATCTGACTTTATTTCATAGATTCAGTTCCCTTAAGCCAGCAATCCCCAACACTGGTCCTCGAGGACCAGTGTCCTGCATGTTTTCCAAGTGTTCCTACTGGAACACACCTGACTCAGACTCAGACAAGCTCTGCACATGTCTGCTAAATACACATAGATTTGAATCAGGTATGTTGCAGTGGGGACACATGAAAAACCTGCAGGACACCAGTCCTAAAAAACCAGGAGTGGGATCCCTGGCTTAGGCAAGCGGAAACTGGTTATTCATTTAAAATAACTCTTAGTTTTGTTGCATTAGCTTTGTTTTTAACTGATATTAATGTCGAACCTGATGGGGCAAACATAAGAAAAAAAGAATGAAAATAAAGGTAAAAGGGGTGAAGAAACTAAAGAACTGAACTGAAATGTGGAACAGAAATCAGACCAGGCTGCCATAATTACAACAGTTAGTATGTTAGAAAAAGGAAGACATGAAGAAAGAGAGTTAGAAGATAAGAACGGGCACAACTCAGCATCCAGCTTCTATGTCTAGACATGAAAGAAACAGAAAGCGCCATACAACAAAAGTGCAATGAGCAATCATCAATAGTACAGAGAGATGCACAAACTCACAACAACCTGCAGAAAGCAGATGGAAACTGGAGCACCTCAGTGTGTCAGCACATGTGAGCATATAAAAGTTTTCTTCATCATCTTCCATCCAACCATTTTCTTAACCGCTTGTTCCAAATCAGGGTCGCAGGAAGCTGAAGTCTATCCGGACAAGAGGCTGTTCATTGTCTTGATGAAAATTATTTTCTCACATTTGAAGACAAAGTGGAGATCTTCTGAACATCTTCGATCCTCAGAGACGTTGATGGATGCTGCCTTTGGAATTTGCTTCGGGTCTGAAATGTAAAAACTGGATGTTACTCTAATTTATGTTTCTGTGTAGAATATCAGCCGTCATCTCCCCATCTTACAGTGAATTTAGCCATTTTCTGGTCTCAGGCTGCTTCCTGTAGGCGTCTGTGAACTCATCATGGGGCGTTAAAAAGCTGAGCGCTGAAATCTGTTGCCTCTTCAGTGCTTTGTCTTCACTAAAGTTGTTTTTGTAGCAGAAAATTAATTATTATTTCATCATTCAAAGAGTCATTCCTGGTGCAAATCCAATTAGTATGATTGTGATGATGCTGTTGGGGCTATAGAGTAGGAGAAATCAGTATTTGCTGGATTACTGACTGTATGGAGAGCTGGGAATATCAGTGCTGTTTCCTGTTTGTTTTCATTCATTCATTCATTCATTCATTCATTCATTCATTTTCTTTAATGCTTAGTTCAATTAAAGGTAGTGGGGAAGCTGGAGCTGGAGCCTGTCCCAGGAATAATTGAGCAAGAGGTAGGGTACATCCTGGAAATGTCTCCAGTCCATCACAGGGCTAGTATTTTATTTATTTATTTATTTATTAACTTGTTTTGTTTTGTTAGAAAACAAAATATATCCTTCCTGTATGAAGTTCAAAGCTAGAGAATCCTGTGGGATTTTTTAGTTTTTGCTTCCAGGATGTGCTATGAGAGTTTAAAGTGAAAACAACCCACAGGTTTATCGGTCTAATAAAAGATGAAAACCAAACCATCCAAAAGACTTGACATGAAATGAAATGGTTTCAGAGCGGGTCAGAACCTCTTGGGCTCGTGGGACCCTGGGCCCTAGGCTCTGTCCGCCTCTGGTTGGCCACTGCCCGGCAGAGTGGGCTTGTTTCTGGCATCTTGTGGCGCTCTTGCCAGGGGGTTTTCTCTGCTGCCTTCCAAGCAGATGCATGGCTGTCTCTGAAGGAGCAACTGGTCTCCCTGGTTGTCCTCTGACATTTGCAGAGGCCTAGTTGTATTTGCACAATCTCCGATCACCTTTAATGGCTGACATTTTGCCACATTTACTGACCTGCATGCTAAGACGTTCACTGTGTCATCCTGAGGGTTTAATCACTCATCACTACTGTTATGTTCTTGTTTTTTGTTGTTGTGATTCATGATTGTTTTTCCAGTTTTTTCTATCTTTTTATAGGTGCTCCCCATTATTGTCAGCTTTGTTTTTCCTGCACATGTTGCAGGTGGTTTTCTGTTTCCTTACAGGTGTAGTCACCGCTTGTCTGGTTTTTGTCGCTTTTTGCCTGGTGTATCCATGTGTCCTTTTTCTTCTTTTTGCTCTTTTTTCTGCCATTTACTTTCTCCTTTCTTTTGCCCCAACCCCTCTTGTCAGGGCCAGTATTATAATGTAAATTCAGCAATAACTTATTTAAACATGTAGAATGATTTTTAAATTATCAAGACAGACCTTTTTTCCATAAAACTAATATTGGAAAAACACATTTGCTGGGCACAGTGCAGCAGTCAGACCACCATTCTGTTGCCATAATGCAAAAAACCCTCTAAACTAAACAACCTTATAAAATGTATCCAACCAAATTCCTTATCTGAAGTCGGATAAATAATTTAAAATGTTTTTTTTTTTTAAATGTACATGTTGATGAAAACAATTTTAGATAAAATGGAAACCTGATGACTGGACCAGGATTGAAGCATATTTCTATATAGAATAAAAGAAAAACTGTAAATAAGCTTGTTTCCCATCCGACTGTAAGAAATTCACAAAAACGTGAAGACTGGATCTGGTCTGCTGCGCAGCATTTAAAACAAAAAACACACAGTAATTCTCCACCTGCAGCCTGATGGGTTCCTCTATCAAAGTGTAGTCATTACTGAAATCATCCTCACCATTATGTATTTAAAAAGAGAAGATGACGGATTTACATGTAAATCAGTCTATTTGCACCTTACAGGATGAGGCCACAGGTTAACGACTCAATGGGGGGGGTTTGATGATCACCTTTGATGGCGACTCCTTGTGCTTCCCCGTCTTCCACCTTCATGATGTTAACACAACCCTTTTGTTATTCATGCCCCCCTAATTAAATAAAAAGCTATATGAATACAGAGGAAACTTAAAAAGAAATAAATGGGAAAAGAGATGAATAAATTAAACTCTGTAACTCCATTTCAAATTCACCAGTAATAAAAATTACAATAAATAATATATAATTAATATGAAATTGAGTATTTAAATAAAATTGATACTTATCTGAAAACAATTCAAATCATAAATAAAGTGAAAGCTGCTCGACCCCCCCCCCCCCCCCCCCCAAAAAAAAACAACCCAAAAAACAAAAGAATTTAATGAATGACTGGAATGTTTTCTTTTGTTTAATCATATCCTCCCCTCCTCATATATATGTATATATATATATATATATATATATATATATATATATATATATATATATATATATATATATATATATATACATATACATATATATGAGAATTTAAAAAATAGTTTTCATTTAATTTTATTCTGTATTACAGACTAAATGTTTATTTTATTTTATTAATCTAAAAAAATGAATACATTTAATAAGTTTATTGGATAATAAACTACACTGATTGGATTTCCAGGAGCACAGATAAAGGTTTGTGGGATTTATTTGTTTTAAAGTTGCAGAAAAAAAGCAGCATTTCCTGCAGATGTGTGATTAACAATCTAAATGCAAGATGTGTGTGAGGGTGGGTGTGTGTGAGAACGTGTAAGAGTGTGTGTGAGGATGCATGTCATTCCTACAGATAAGCAGCAGTGTCAGCCAATCACAGCTCAGATTAAGTCAATCCCCTCTTTAATCACGTTGCCCTTTTCAACCTGTTGCTGGACGCAGCAGAAACGCTCTGCGTCTCCTACTGGTGGAACTGTGTACTGTTAACCCCTCAGATATTCTGCATGGAAACACAACTGGACAGAAAACAGAAACACTTGACTAAAAACTCACACAATTGTGTGTGTGTGTGTTTGTGTGTGTCTGCAGGTGAGGATGGCCAAAGTGAAGCAAGTGGGTCTGCTGGCAGCAGGCTGTCAGCCTTGGAATAAAGATGTGTGTGCAGCGAGTGGAGACCGCTTTGCCTACTGCGCGACTTTGGCCATATACATCTACCAGGTGACCATGTGTGAGTGTGTGTGCATGCTGGGGCTGCTTATCAGTTCCACCTGTTGATAGTTATCCATCCTGCCTTAGATCAAATGCTTTAGCCTGCTGCTGCTGGTGGTCGGATGTTGTGGAGGGATATTTTCTTGGCTCATTTTGGGCACTTTAGCATCAACGTGGCATGACTTAAAACTCCAGTGGATTCCCCGATTGCTACTTCTTATCAGCAGGAACACCTGTGTGTAACTGTGGGGTAGATTGTGATGGATAGCTCACCTTTTAGGTGATCAACAGAAGTTTTCCAGGCTTTTATATCCTGTCCTGGAGGTTTACAATTCAGCCACATAATGTAGTGTTTATTCAGAAACTGTATGGTAAATCCACAATGAGTAATCCTTTATAACACCATTATTTGTCACATTTTCATCATAAAAAGATAGCTCTATCACTACTATGTTACGCAGAAAGTCTGTTTTGACCTGGAAACAATGATGATGGATCCACTTCCATAGGTGAATGGTTCTTGTTTGATGCTGCTTTCGGGGATTTGGAAGCCGTTTATTTTGGTCACATTTACTGGCTGACATCTATTTTCCCTTTTCTTTCTGGCTCCAGTTGGACCAGCAGTACAATGAGTTCAAGTTGAGGTCCATCATGTCAGAGCACAAAAAGACCATCACCGCCATCAGCTGGTGTCCCGACAACCCAGATCTGTTTGCGTCTGCCTCTGCGGACAACCTGCTCATCATCTGGAACGTGGCAGAAAAAAAGGCCGTGGCCAGGCTGGACAACACTAAAGGTGAGATGATGATGTACATCAGCAGGATTTAGTCCGTTCTTCTGTCCAGAAAGTTTCATGGCTTTCTCTCGTCTTCCTCAGGAATTCCTGTGTCCGTCAGCTGGTGCTGGAACTCAGCTGATGGAGTGGCGTTTGTCTCCCAACGCGGTCCGCTCTACATCTGGGTGTATCGAGGTCCTGACCCGGGTGTCACGGTGCATAAAGAAGCCCACTCCTTCCTGTCTGATATCTGTCTCTTCAGGTGGCATCCCACTAAGAAGGGCAAGCTGGTGTTTGGACACACGGATGGAAGCTTGTCTGTTTTTCAGCCAGGTACCGACCCATGTTTGCTCCTGATGGGGTTTCAGCACTGATGATTGAACATAAAGCTTCACCGACTTCTCGGTTCTCCTGTTCAGGAAGTAAAAGCCAGAAGCACGTGTTGCGTCCAGAGTCTTTAGAAGGGACGGATGAAGAGGATCCAGTCAGCGCTCTGGAGTGGGATCTTTTGTCAACCGACTATCTGCTAGGTTGAACGAATATTTACTCTTCATGAGATGCAGGATACATTCCCATTGTGTTTGTGTTGCACTTTTGCATCATGCTCCTGCCACGATCTGACGTCAGGGCTGGCCCAGAGTCTTTACAGGGCCCAGAGCAGGGCCGGACAAAAAGTGAACAGGCCTCTGGGCCCAGAGTGTTCCAGGTGCCCCCTTCACAGCAACATTGTAAAAATTGTAAATGATACACCACGAAACGACATTTTTAACATCTCTCAGCCAGTGGTGCCAATATAGCAATACACTAGACACTGTGGTGTAACTATGTGGCTTTTGTGTATATTTTGTTTTATGTCCAAACTGCTGGTGTATCGTGGGCTCCACATGGGCCCCAAGTGGGCATGGGCCCCTGGACCCGCGCCCTTAATGCCCATTGGATAATCCAGCCTTGGCCCAGAGTCTTTACAGGGCCCTATACAGAATTTTACACAAGATTAGGCTGATATAGCAGCAAGATAGCCAAGTGTTCTCATTCCAATTTCTGCTGACAATGGAGACTTCAAACTACAACTATATGGATACATAGTTGGAATCAACATCGATCAATACTAGTGTGATAACATCATAATTTAATTATAAGGCTCAAATCTCCAAAAATAAGAGGATATGTTGTTCTTTGTTGGATTTGGTGTGACAAGGCATCTACCTGCCCAAAATAAGCCCTTCTCACCGACACAATGCTAAATTCTGATTTTCATGGTGTGAGTAATAACTCTGCTGTTTATCTGTTACTGTGAATTTCCTGTCCATTAATCTCACAGATTACCGTTTTACATTAACAGGTAAACTTTGACGGCCCTGTTGAAAGTGATCGGTGTCAATGATTCTAGCTATGACTTGGAACTGGATTAATACTAAATATAGTATTATAACACACATCCTGCTGTTAATACTGATTTGTTCATGGCACCATATTGCAGGCTGTTTGATGGCTTTACCAGCCTTTATGGCTTTATCATACTAACTTATTTTTAATGAGCTTTCATTCCAGCCTCCGTTAAACCATTGTCTATCAAGCACATCAACAACAGTGTTTTTATAATCCTGATAAAATGGTCTCTGATGACGACATCGTCCTCTCACAGTGTCTAACCTCCATAATGGGATCCGGCTGGTGGACAGTGAGGCCTTGGTTTGCATCACGTCCTTCTGCTTCCCTTCGGCTGCTGCATCAGTTCAGTGTCTGGCATGGGTCCCATCTGCACCCGGCATGTTCATCACTGGAGGTAAAGCCTACATTTTTTTACAGTAGCCAGCTGGTGTGTGGGACATGTTATCAGTATCTTCTGTGTTCAGAAGGATTTTCATTTGCATATTAACAAGAACTCTGATTTTAGGAGGATGTGAGATGATGGATGGAGGTTACAGAGTTTTGTTTCTATCTGTCAGACTCCCAGGTAGGCGTGTTGAGAGTTTGGAACGTCTCTCGCTCCACTCCTCTGGACAGCTTTAAGCTGAAAAAGACTGGATTTCATGCTCTGCATGTCCTAAACTCCCCTCTTGCAAAGAAAGGTAACATCATTTAGTTTAAATAAAGTATGAAAATGTAAATGAGATACATGACAGAAGTTGTGATTGATGCATGAGACCCTTTAACAAAACACAGCGTTAAGCAATTTTTAAAGAAAGATTTATTTAGTGGAATGGGAAAATCCTTATTAATAAACATACAACGCATTGTTGTAAATATTTAGCAAGATGTTAATTTCCATCCCCTTTGTGCCACCTTTGTTTTTTTTTTTTTTTTGGAATAAAAAGTGCTTGATTGATTGATTTTAAACAACCTTCTCTCTGTAGCCCAGAGCTCCAGTTCTCCCAGTAAAAGTCAATACACCAGCTCCACCAGTGAGGCAGTTCCTCCCCCGACCCTGTCTCAGAACCGGTCCTTTTCTCTACCCCCTGGCCATGCAGTCTGCTGCTTCATGGATGGAGGAGTAGGACTCTACGACATGGGTGCCAAAAAGTGGGACTTCCTACGAGACTTGGTACCCCGCAGGAGCCCTGCACACATTTAAAAGCTCCCCTTGCTCCCTGTTGTTGTCTCATGATTCTTCCTCTGTTTTCAGGGTCATGTAGAAACTATCTTTGACTGTAAGTTTAAACCAGATGATCCCAACCTGTTATCTACGGCTAGTTTTGATGGAACCATCAAAATCTGGGACACAAACACACTAACAGCTGTTTATACGTCTCCTGGCAATGAGGGAGTGGTCTACTCCCTGTCGTGGGCTCCAGGTAGGTTAATTACATCTATAATCAAACATTAATGATTAAATTACCCATGTATTCACAGTCCAACAGGGTTAAATAAGCTTACTGCTGGTGCAAAAATGTTGTAATTACTGTTCAATAAATGACAAGAATCTGGAACTCAGAAATGCAAAAACATGAACACTTTGATTATAACTTAATATTTGATCGTACAAAAGTGCAATTGGAAATATGAACTTGGACTCTGTCACATAGAAAAATGTCAACCATCCAGCCAAACACAGCGGGGTTCACAGAAGTGTCCGTCCGCTCACTAACAGAAGATGGATGTGTGGTCAATAAACTGACAGGAGTCGGGTTATCAGCTTACTAGTGTGGAGTAAATAGGAAAAATACAAATGTAGGTTTAATAAGCTAACTGAAGATAGTGGGTAGTAGGGTAATAAGCTAGTGAAAGGCAGCTGTAAGAATGAGATAATGGAAGCTAGGTATTGATAACAAGCCAACGGCAAACAGGTTAAGGGATAAAAGCTAACTAGTGTGAGGGTAGCCAGACAGAAGCCAGGTGTCGGCAATAAGCTAACAAAAGACATGAGTAGCATTATCAGGTGACTAGCGTGGGGTAATAGGCTAACTGAAGACAATTACAGGGTAAATAAGCTAACAGAAGACAGGAGTAGCATTATCGTGTGAATAGTATGAGGTAATAAGCGACCTGAAGAAAATTACAGGGTAAAAAGCTAACAGCAGACAGGAGTAGCATTAGCAGGTGACTAGCATGGGGTAATAAGCTAACAGAAGACAGGAGTAGCATTATCAGGTGAATAGTATGAGGTAATAAGCGACCTGAAGAAAATTACAGGGTAAAAAGCTAACAGCAGACAGGAGTAGCATTATCAGGTGACTAGCATGGGTAATAAGCTAACTGAAGACAGGAGTAGCATTATCAGGTGACTAGCATGGGGTGATTAGCCAAATGCAGCTGTTAAACACAAGAAAAAAGAAACTAAAAGTAACCACCTTAAATGAATGTGCTGCATTTTAGACTGAGGAGGAGGAAAGAAAATGAAAGCAGTACACAAATGCAATGCTGACTGGCATCATAGTTGTAAATAGTTTTGATTATGATACTGTTGCATAATGAGTCCGTGGGTGACAATTTGATGTGAGCTAAAATCACAAATTCTTGCATGATTACAATTTGGATTGACTGGATTCAATAGACCAGAGGTTGATCTAAAAAGATGTAACATTCGAACTTAAAACAATAATTTGCATATGTATGATAAAAAGCAACTAAAATATCAAAATCTAATTTTTTCCTGTCAGACGTTTAACTAAAAAACAACTCATTGCATTTATTTTGATTTATTTGTTTGTATTTATGTTGTTTCGTAGGTCTACTGCTGTTTGTGTTTGTTGAATATGTTGTGTCATGAAAGTTGTTGACATTTCTTTGTGTTTTGAAGGAGACCTGAACTGTATTGCAGGAGCGACGTCTCGTAATGGAGCGTTTATTTGGGATGTGAGGAAAGGAAAAATCATCACTCGCTTTAACGAGGTTCCTTAAAAATGCTGTTAAATATGAAATTAGTCAGGAAACGATTCACAGCCTGAAATCTGGCTGATTTATGTGATATCAGTTATCTGAAAAGTCTTCATTTTCGTTGGTTATCGTGTCTACACTGATTACTTCTGTCTTCTTCCAGCATGGAAAGAATGGTATCTTCTGTATATCATGGAGCCACAAAGACTCAAAAAGAATTGCCACATGCAGCGGAGACGGGTTCTGGTGAGAATCCACATATGTTCAGACAGCTGTTTTGTTGTTGTGGCCCACAGATATTCACTGTATTTTATCTATGTTTTGACAACAGCATCATCCGGACCATCGATGGTAAAATCCTCCATAAGTACAAACATCCAGCGGCTGTGTTTGGTTGTGACTGGAGTCAGAACAACAAGTAAGATCTCCAGTCTCCTCACAGCATCAACACTCCTTCACCATTTGAACCTTCTTTACCTGGTCACTTTTATACCCATTGCTATTGTATAAGCCTAAAATGTTAATAATTCACATAATGAGTTAACCATTTATGAAGACTTAAGGAAGTTAATATAATTTGTACACAAAGTCCGAGTACAAAGGAATTCACAAAGGAATTCTTTCAGTAGAGCAAAAAGACTTTAAGACTTTAAGATTTATATATATGTGTGTGTGTGTGTGTGTATACATATATATATACATACACATACATATACACACGCACACACAGACACACACACACACACACACACACATATATATATATATATATATATATATATATATATATATATATATATATATACATATATATATATATATATATATATATATATATATATATATATATATATATATACATATATATATATATATATATATATATATATATATATATATATATATATATATATATATATATATATATATATATATATATATATAGATATAAGACACTGTTTTTTCATTTAATTGAGTTGAAGAAAGAAAAAAACAAACAAACACACAAATTGGTCTTGGACAAATTAGAGTACTTTTCTGTTGAACAGTGGGACAAAATACCTGTCAACAGGTGCAGAAGTCTGACTGAGAGGAACAGAAAACACCTGACTATAGCGGAAACATTAAAGGATTGTTCAACAAAATAAGTGATGTAATACTGTATGTAATAAATTGTCTTATTTGTTTACTTTTAAAAAAAAAATATTTCTATTGAACCAGAATTAGAAAATAATGTGATGATTTTTATAAAATTTTTATTTATCATTACTTTCGTCACTTTCAGCTTATTTTACAGGCAGCTGTTTTTTTCCTTCTTTAATGAAAGGGTATGAATAAATATGAGCACAACAAATATATATATACATATATATATATATATATGTATATATATATAAAAAAAAAAAAATATATATATATATATATATATACACGTGTGTGTGTGTGTGTGTGTGTGTGTGAAGATGTGGGTCTTTAGCAAGGACATAAAACCAGAAACAGTCAGCTCTAATGTGGCAAACTGTTCCACAACTTCAGAGCAGAAACCATTAAAGCTCTGAACCAAAAACAGAATAATAGAATAGAAGTACTTTATTAATCCCAACTTGGGAAATTTAGTTGCTGCAGCCTCCATGCACAATTGTGTTTATAACACAAACAAACAGAACAGTATAAAATTAAAAAATATCTGCGAAACAATTACAAGAGGAGGTAAATAACATTGTACGATGTAAGAGTAATAGCCTGTCATACATATTAAGATATGGTAACAGTCGTGATGTCATCTAAGACACAAGGAAGAAGGATTGAACAGCCTTATTGAGGTGGATAAAAATGACAATTTTTCACATCATTTGAGTGGATACAAATTTAAAAACTGACCCAATCATACACACATCAGGGTGAATTAATCTTTTTAAGCAGTAAGAGAGTTCTTCCCCTTCTGTCTTTTCTAAGGGACATGATAGCGACAGGATGCGAGGATAAGAATGTCCGCGTGTACTACCTGGCCACCAGCTCTGACCAGCCTCTCAAAGTCTTCACTGGACACCTGGCCAAGGTTTTCCATGTTCGATGGTCTCCTCTCAGAGAAGGAATACTGTGCTCCGGCTCAGATGATGGGTGAGTGCAGAAACACACGGCCAGGGGTTAAAAGCACTGTCGAAATATGTCGCAGAAAAACCAGGAGCAGAAATATGAGGAATATAACAACATGATCATACAAGTCTGAGCGGTGTAGGAGTTACATTATTGACACTGATAAATGGGAACTTTAATTGAAGATGAATTCTCAAAGCAATCAGCATTTCTGTCTATGTGTGCAGCACGGTTCGTATTTGGGATTACACACAGGATGCATGTATCAATGTGCTGAGTGGACACACAGCTCCTGTCAGAGGCCTGATGTGGAACACTGAGGTCCCTTACCTCCTCATCTCAGGTAAACCATTAACACCAGAGCTCTGTCAGTGTCAGAAACATCCACAGGAACATCTGCTGGATGGATGGATGGATGGATGGATGGATGGATGGATGGATGGATGGATGGACGGATGAATGGATGGACGGATGAATGGATGGATGTAATATGGGTTTGTTCATCTGTCTCATTCATCATTCACTATTCTTCACCTCAGTTGTCAGTGCTTTTCAAGTTGTGGCTGATTAATTTGTAGATTTCATAGAAAATTAAGTTCATATAAAATTCCCAGAAACTTGTAACATATTTTTCATATTGAAGAATATTTTCTTAACTCTTTCCTCATGATGCATACTTTGTTGTATTTATATTTAATATTTGTATTTTATATTTTTCTTAATATGTTTTTCTGTAGTTGAGCTGTAGTAAGACACAAATTTCCCCATTGTAGGATGAATATCATCTTATCTTATCTTATCTTATCTTATCTTGTTTTATCAATCAGATATTTTAACTTACGTCTTGTTTTTATGTTTTCCCCACAGTTCTGTATGAAATCTTTGTCATAAACGCCGCTATGATCCGCAAAGCTGTGCAGCTTGTTTCTGTATTTCAACCTGAACTGTATCTAAACAAGGTGGAAATTTGTTTAGTTTAAGCCATAAATTGTGTTGTTTTGTAGGTTCTTGGGATTATACCATCAAAGTGTGGGACACCAGGGACGGCACGTGTCTAGATACGGTCTATGACCACGGAGCTGATGTCTATGGTGAGAAAGTCCCATGTGAACAGGAAAATTATACAAAATTGTACCTCTTTCCTCCATACAATTTCTTTTCTTAGAGGTCCTGCACAAAATTAAGGTCTGAAAATGATAAATGACCAATTTAAGTCGAACATTTTAAGTTTAATTCCCATCCCATATTAACAATCTGAGCTTCCAACCCATCAATATGTTGGATTCCAACTAAGATCCTTTGTCTCATATCAATGTATCTCTTCTTAATCAGATCAATCAGTCTCTTTTAATTTGATGTACTTTCAAGTTCATTGATAGATAAGCAGTCATTAACAAATATCATGGTTTGTTATCCTGTTACAGAACTGTATTCAGTCTTCTTTTTATTTCTATTGTAATTAGAAATGCAAAAGAAGTTTATTTATACGGCACATTTAATGTAGCCCACAAAACAAATCAATGAGTTTTACAGTAAACATTAAAATCATTACAGTGGGGTGCAGGAAGCACTGAAGAAAGTTACAGTGTGAGGAATCAACAATTAAAGATTTTATCCTTGTTTTAAAACAGCTGATAGTTTCAGCAGACCTGCAGTTTTCTGATTTTTTCAACCACATTTGAGGAGCGTATAAACCGATCGCCGCCTCTCTATGTTCAATTGTCAAATAGAAAGTGGAGCTGCTCCTGATGACCCAAGGAATCTGGTTGATTCATAACAAACCAGAAGATCCTGAATGGATTTAGGCCCTCAACCATTTAGTCCTCATAAACTAACCGCAGGATTTACAAGTCATTTCTTCAACAAACAGGAAGCCGGTGTGAAGATATGAAGACTGGAGTTATATGATCCACTTTCATGATCTTAGTGAGGACTGGAGCAGCAGCGTTCTGGACTAACTGCAGCTGTCTGATGGACTTTTTAAGGAGACCTGTAGCTACAGCGTAGTAGTTCTTTTAAGCCTTTGAGCGACATTATCAGGAAACATGGCATAAGCTTCACTGTTACGCTGATGACATACAGCTTTACTGATCCCTTAACTAAAGCTGTACGTCTATAACTAACCAGTTACTGAAGCTGCAGGATGTAATAAAGACATAAACATCTAAATGATCTGGGACTGAATGTTGATAAAATTGCTTTTGTTTGTAAAAACCTTAAACAGCCATGTCTCTAAACATGTAGTTACTCTGCAAAGCTTTGCTTGTAGCGTCTGGTTCAACTGGGAGGATGCTAGGAGCAGTTTTCATTAAGAAAATCATCCTCCTAAAAACTGATGCTGAAAAACTGCAGCATGTATTCATTCAGCTACTGCAGCACCACGTTGGCTATGTGTCCAAGGAACTCCCTGAAGAGTTTTCATTTAATCCAGAACCATTTCTCCAGTTCTGACCTCTAAATTTGGACCCCTGTTGGATTTAGAATAGATTTTAAAATCCTTTTTTAAATTATAAACGAAGCCCTTAAATTACCGGTGTGGGCTTTTAGTTTTCACTGCTTTAGAACCAGCTGCCTTTGTGTGTTTGGTTTTTGTTATTTAAAGGTGCAATTTAAATAAAGTTGAGGTTAATTGTTGTTGAGGAGTTTCATTGTCCTGTCTCGGCATGACTGTATTTCCTGTGTTTACCTGTGTGTGTGAAGGCTTGACGTGCCATCAGAGCCGTCCCTTCACCATGGCAAGCTGCAGTAGAGACAGCACGGTGAGGCTGTGGTCCCTCACCCCGCTCATCTCTCCTCTGCTGCTCAACATTCTCAGCGAGCAGCCGTGGGAGAAGATCATCGGGAACACAGGTGGGAGCAGATCCCAGGTTTGCAGATTTGCTGTGAGAAACGGTCAGACCGAGCAGCTTTTTTCTCTGCAGACACAGCGATGGTTCCTGGCTCGCCGCCGCTGCTCTGTGGGAAAGTTTCCAGAGACATTAAACAGGAGCTGGACAAGCTGAGCGGAGACATCCGGGCCAAGAAGCTGCGATGGTTCTCTGAATGCTTCTCGGTAAGAAACTCTAGATGTTATGAAACATCCCGATCGCGTATCCTCTGAATCAGAAAACGTCAGACGGACCGTGCAGGTGGAAAGAGAGACCTGAGGTGTGGAGCAGAGCAGCTGCTTCTCTGGTTTAGAACAGGCTGAGTTTGGCTGGGAAGCATCCTCTACAGAGTCTCTGTTAAAAGACACCTGAGCTACTTTGCTGCCTCCAGCATCTGATTCTGGATTTTTAACAAAAAAATCAATAATGGTTAAAATAAGTTAGCTTCACAGCCCTGACAAACCTTCAAAGTCACCAAATTTCATTTACTTGCTGCATTTGAAGCTGTGAATCTTTCAGAGGGAGGATGAACTGCTTTCAGGAATCCTGCAGCACTTCACTCCGTTACTGGTTTTAACTGGAAGAGCAGCTTTGTTGCTTCTGCATGAAGCTCTTTTAAACTGCGAATCAGCAAAAAGCTTCTTGCTCCACCGCTCCCCAAATTTAATATTTACAGATAGAAAATACAAATCAAACAGAGAGGTTAGGAAAGAAATGACCTTTAACTTGTTTTCTCCGCACCAAGTAGACGTGTCATCACAAATAGATGGAAAGAAATGTTTGTTTAGTGACGTTTCAGGTTGTTTAGTTCGATTGTGTAAAGCTTTATTCTTTATTGTGTTGCATAATGCTTTCACAGGAAGAACAGAAGAAAGGAATGATATGCAAACAAGTGAACTGAGTTTGTTTTTTCACTGACAGCTCTATGTTGCGTTTCTGAACTTGTGTGTGTCCTGTTGAGCAGCCTCCAGGGGGCAGCAGCAACCTGTGGGACCTGGTGTCCGTCATCAACGGGCAGGACGACTCACTGCTGCCGGCCAGCTACAGCAAAGGAGTGATGCACATGAAACATTTGCTCAAGTTTAAAACTGTAAGTCAGTCTGACACACAGCAGGAGTTACCTAACGGCAGGAAACTGTTTTCACAGCATTTAGGATGGGAAATGGAAAAGTATTTGAGTTCTTTCATTCCTGTATGTTGTTGTTTCAGTCTGAAGCACAGGAGCTGACCATCGTAAAGATGTCAAAATTTGGGGGAGGCATCGGAGCTCCCAGCAAAGAGGAGAGGCTGAAAGAAGCAGCAGATATACACCTGAGACTGGGACAGATCCAGAGATACTGTGAGCTGATGGTGGAGCTGGGACAGGTGTGTGTCTGCATGTGTTGTGTGAGGTGATCGCTAACATGGTCTGACACTGGTGAGCTGATCATGTAGAAACTACAAGGATGAACTCTAGATGGTCAACATGGTTACTCTGATCTGAACACAAGATTTTTACAAATAAAAAGCAGATCTGATTTTCCTCTCTTGACCTCGTCCAATCAGGGCTTCAGGCTCAATTCAGGAAAAAAAATGTCTGGTGGTAAATTTATCTTTGCAAATAACATCAGAGTTTGTATTTGTACATGAAGTTTTGTTACCCTGGGAGAAAATCTTCCTGGGAAACGTATGTTCGTGCACGTGTAGAAACGAATTTGGGCCTGAAATGTTCCTCAGTCAACCAGCATGAAATGTTAGTCTAATTAATTCCAGAAAGGCTGTGGATTGATTATGATTTATCACACTTCAAAATGTAAACACCCAGCTTGTAGTTTGCCAGCTCTCAAACCTGAAATTGCAACCTCAAGAAATGCATGCTGGGAGTTAAAGAGAGGTGCTTCAGCGAAACTAAAATTCCTTTCTGCTCCATTTGTAAAGGAAAGCATTTTTGTTGATTGTTCCATCTTTGAGATTTTGTTCTCTAACTCCCTGATTTTTTCCATCCTACTCTGGTCACAATCAGACATTATGCAGATGAAACAACCTGTTTTCTTGGTGGTGAGCATGCAGCAATTAGGTGCTTTACTACCACCAGCTGGTCAACGAGTGTCCACAAGAATGTCAGATGGGACGGCTAAGTGGTTAGCTGTGTGATAAATGAAATAAGTAGCTGCTGTTTCATCCAGCCTCATCCAGCTTTGCCCTGAGAGCAACACCTCAGGGCTGAAGGTTACACATCTGGGGAGGAGAGAGAAGTGGATGTTAAAGAACATAATCATCTCCTGGGCTTCCTCTCTCAAGAGGAATGTATTTTAAAGACAAACTACAAAACTTTTGCCATTTTCCCCGTCATGCGCCTCCTATCGACGGCTAATTCGGCATCCATCTTGCATCCTACCTGGCCTGTTAACCCTCACCAGCCAGCAAAAGATCCTACAATGACTCTTATTTTATCCCGTTCTCTCTTTTAATCTTCTTACGTTTCTTTGCTGAATTAGAGATGTTTGGTTGTCCAAAACAGCCAGTGTGTTTTCAAGTGTGAAGCAAAACTCTGCTGCAACAGCGTCCCGGATGAAAAAGTTGTATAGTGCAGTTTCTCTGCTTTGGAGCGATGCTGGGATCAGCAGCAGCTTCAGGAATACACAATAGATGTCATTGTGTCGTCAAACAAGTCTGAAACGCACAGTTTACATTGTAGATCACAGAATCCTTTCTAAGTGGCTGGAAAACTGGAGTGGACTCTGGAGTGGTCCTTAACTGGTTCAGGTCATATTTAGAAGGCCAGAGATATTTTGTTGCAATTGGCTGCTATGAATCTGAGCGAGTAGCCATGACTTGTGGGGTACCTCAGGGGCCAGTCCCTGGACCTACTTTGATCAACCTGTATGTGTTCCCGTTGGGTCAAATACTACAGAACTTTAACATCGATTATCACAGTTATGCAGATAATACACAACTTTATGTGTCTAATAGACTTACTGTGTCAGTGTTTGGAGCAGAGAGGAGGGTCAACATCGGTAGACATCCTTCAAAACCACCAACCAAGTTTGCAGCCTTGGAGTGTTGATAGACTGAGATCTGACTTTCAGCAGCCACATGAAAGCTTCACTAAGATGCTTTTTACCAACTCAGGAACATCAACAGTTTGGTCTCCCAGAAAGATCAGAGGAAACTCATCCATGCATTCATCTGCAGTCGACTGGATTACGGTAATGGTCCATTACAAGAATTCCTAAAGAGCATTAAACATCTGCAGCTCATCCAGAATGCTGCAGCTGGAGCTCTAACTAGGACTAAGAGGTCTGAACACATCACACCAGTTTTAAACTCTTTTCACTGGCTTCCAGTCAGTCACAGGATAGATTTTAAAACCCTGCTGATTGTTTACAAACCCCAGAACGTCTGTGATATGTTCAGAGAATATGAACCAAGCAGAGCTCTCAGATCCAGAGACTCAAGTCCACTAGTCCAGACCAGAGTCCAGACTAAACATGGAGAAGCAGCATTTAGCTGTTATGTTGCAAACAAGTAGAATAAACTACCAGCAGAGATTAAACTTTCCCCAAATGTAGATACGTTTAAATCCAGGTTAAAAACATTTATTTTCTCATGCTCCTGCATGAAATCTGCACAGTAACTATTAAATGATCTTCCTTCAAATTATTTCAATTTAATTTAGGATTTTATTGTGATATTTGCTATTTGTTGTTGTCTTTTATGCTTCCTTACACCAACTGTAAAGCTTTTATCTGAAGCACTTTGGATAGTATTGTACACAAACAGTGCTATACAAGTAATCCTAACTTGCCTATTGTGGAATTCTGCATAGACAGATTAATTTATGTTCATTACTATCAATGCTAATTTACCAATAAACTTGATGTTTAGTCAAATATTTTCAAGCAACAAAAATGTGTCCTTGATCAAACACACACAGCTCTCTGGTAAAACAATGACTTTAAGAAGTCGTTTCAGAACCTCAGTAGGAAGAAAAACATACTTTAGAGAAGTGGATTCACTTCTTTTTGTTTTGCCATGACACATAAGAGCTAAATAATAACAGCTTTGTTTATTGTAAGGTACGTTCAGTGAAATAGTTGACTGCAAAATATGTTTAGTTGGTGAAAATAGTTGTTTTATTAGTAAACACTGCAGAAACGCTGAGCTGGGGAGAGCTATAGTGAGCCTCTTAATGCACCAGCAGCTACCCTGGAATCACAGCGGCATGGAGGTATGGATCGCAGCACACGTACACCATTAGGAGAGGAGGGGGCAAGCAGACTCTTTCTGAAAACTGCCCCTGTTGCTTTTACAGTTTTCAGAGACTCTGGTGAAATAATATCAGTTTATCACATTCACTCTGAGACACAGCTACCGCACCATCAGTCTTCAAAATGTATGTACTCCTCTTTAGGATCGTGCACTAGTGCAGAAAGATTGGAGGCTGTCTGTTTTTTTATTGGACAGTTTTATTTTCCATCATCCAATCAGAGAAAAGTGTAAAAACGGGGCCAAAAATCTTTTTCATCTGAGTATTCCATCGCTTTGCATTTATGAACTTTGTATTTAAAATGCAAATCAATTTTTACAACCCTGTAGATCCTCCTCTACACACACAAACCGGATTTTCTCTGGCAGACGTGTCTTTTTTTGTGTGGTTCTTTTTTTTCTGAACAGGCCAAAAAAAAACTTGATTTACAAAAGCAAATTTGGAAATTACTTGCAAATATTCATCTAAATCCAAAAAAATCTTTATGACTAAGCTTCTCTCAGAGAGATAGGACCAAGTTCTGATTTTTATTACAGATAATAATAGGTTATTATAAAAGAACAAAACAAGAACATGGTGTGATACTCCCTCCACTCACAGCTCGGTCTCTCTGCTCCGCCTCCTGCTCTGCAGCTGCATGTTCAGATTTGTTTTTCCTAGAAGAACATGTGTGCTTTTCTGTCTGCGGTTCTTCCTGAATAAATCCTCAAAGTTTAAGGTGTTCTGTGTGAGGAAATCCTCCCAGAATGAAATGGACAGGTTGTGACAGCTGATCAGAGATTTATAAACCACAGGCATGAACATCACGAATGTTTATACTCAGAGTCTCTCTGCAGCAGCTCTGAAATCATCTGAGCTTTAAATCTGAGGGTATTTCAGGTGAGATGTGGAGACATCGGCTTAACGCTCAAAGCCTCAGTTGTGGTTCTATTAACAGAAAATTAAAGTTGGGTCTTGACAGTTTGGCTTATGTCTGTTTCAGTGGGAGAAAGCTTTATCTGTGGCACCTGGAGTCTCCATGAAGTACTGGAAGAAACTCATGCAGAGGTAAATCATCTTTCAGTTTCTAATCTAGAATCCCAGAACTTTACACCACGATGAAAGTTGGTCTGCGTCCCACTTCTGTAACATTTCATCCTAACTCAATAAAACCTCCTGTTTTATTCTGAACCAAAGATGTGAGATAGTAACAGTGATTTTTAAAACCGTATGTCTATTTCAGATTGTCCAAAAACAACAAATAAAGTTTTACAGTGGAAAAGTTTTCACTGTTTCCAGGAAAAAGCACGGTGCAGCACTAACTCTGAGAAGTTAGTGGTAAAATTGTCTTTGGTTTTCGTTGATAGTGATGACAAACACACATTGTAAACATTCACATTTGCTGTTACTGTAATAAATGTTACTGTTAACGTTTATTTCCATTCCTTACGTCCAAAGGAACTGAATCATGCTGCAGACAGAGTTACCATGTTTTTAGTGAAGTTTGGGTTTGTGTGTAAATTAGTTTGAACCTTTATGTACTAAGTTTTTGTTTTTAGAAAAAAATAGAAAAAAACTGGTGCATTGCTTTGGTCCAAACATCCAAAGCTCAACTAGTATTTGTCAGTGATGATTTATAAATAACTTTGGTCTTTCAACATTTGCAGAACAAAATGTTGGGTAAAGATTCAGAAAGTCTGCAAAACACTTATAGTGGAATGGACAGGGACAAAATCCCTGTTGGTTGGTCTTCTCTTCCTCCCAGCTGTATTTTATTTATATTCAACTATGAAGTTGGTCATTAAAGAGACTAAAAATAGTTCATTTAGATTTCCGTTTTAAGTAAAGTTTAAAATACACTAATAAACTAATAAAGATTTCAGCTTTTGTTGTTTGCGAAGAAACTTTCTAACTTTTCTGGAAATAGGATTTGCTCTGATCCAACCAGTGTTTAAACACGGTTTTTATTTATTTATTTGCTTTTTGTCTAAGCTTTTCTCACACTGCCAAACTTTACATATAAGTCTCATAAAAACACGTGAAGGTGTCTTGTCACCTGCGTTACAGGCGAGCCGATCAGCTGATGGCCGAGGACAATGATGACGCCATCCCGTACTGCATCGCCACCGGGGACGTTAAAAAACTAGTGACCTTCTTCACTGGTAGAGGACAGCTACTGGAGGCCTTATTGATCGCGCAGGTCCGGATGAGATGTGAAGGGTTTGGAAATATTGATCGGAGCTGATAATAAAGAATTATTCTGTTGTTTTAGGGAGCTTGTGAAGGCAACATCAGCACGCCACAAAGTTCCTCAGTCAACCACACAACTAATGATGTGGACAACAGACAACAATACCAGAGGTATCACACCGACTGTCGGCCGACTCTGAACTTTGTCAGTTTGTTCTTCGTTCTACAAACGATACTTTTCTGTTTGTTTGCTTTTCTCCTGCTGGTGCGAAAGAAAAAGAACCAGGATTTAGATTTCAGTCTCATATACTTGAGAGAACTGTTTTGGACAGATGAAAAAATCAAAACAAAAACACATTTAATTACATTTTCATCTTTTTCAAATGATGCAGTTTATAGATTAGAGTTCATATAATAATATAAAAGAAGTTAAATACTAAAGACACTGTTAACCAGAACTATTTAAATATGATTTCTCCAGTTCCCACAGAATAACTTGAAATTCCGGTAATGGGATAAAGGTGGGCAGCTTTAGATCCAGCTGTATCCTGTCCCAGGTTGAAGGAGCAGTTAGAAAACACCACTTTTCAAGCTCCGTAAACAGGGAACACTAAACTAAATGTACCAAACTCCTGGAAGAGTTAAGTCGAAATGGCATGTAGGAGGATAAATATGAGGGTAGGAGCCCAGGACTGGATTTGGAATTAAAATATACCAGTGCAACAGTGTGAGGACGCATAATGCTGACCAGTTGATCAGAGTACCGTGCAATGGTGAGTGAGGTGTTTAGAGTATGATTATAAACCACACCTGACATCTTTTAGACCAGGGGGGTCTGAAATCAGTCCCTAAGGCCATCTGTCCTGCAGGTTTTAGATGTATTCCTGCTTCAACACATCTGACTCGAATTACATGGTTCTAATAGCCTATGAACTTCTGCACAATGACTCGTTAGAGTCAGGTGTGTTGGAGCAGGAATACATGGAAAACCTGCTGGATTGTGGCCCTTAAGGAATGGAGGTGGACACCTCTGTTCAGTGTCACCATTGTGTGGGTGAGGTTAGAAATGTGGAAACAACAAACCTCTGCAGGGCGTTAAATGTAAAACAAGATTTATAGAAAATACATTTTTTAGTTTTGTAAATGACATAATTTGAAAGGAAGATTCCCGTCAATAACAACACACATATTTAAAGGAGGCCACAAATTCAGTGGATATTGTTAATACTGACGTTATAAAAGGGAAACAGATGACGCCTCATTATTGTTTGACACCAGCATTCAGTTCCAGTCGAGGATCAGACAGAAACTGAATTATGTCCAATAAGGAGCTAAAGTCTCAGAGAATACCCTGACAGAGGCAAAACTACGGTTGCCCTGAAGTGCAAACCACAACAATAAAAGAAAAAACACAAACTACAAAACAAAAAAACACAACAACAAATTAAGAAACAGCAACAAATTGAAAATGACACCAACAATTAAAAAAAACACGATGACAAATTAAAAAACACGACAAATTGAATGAACACTACAAAAAATTCTAAAAAACACAAAAAAAAAAAAAAAAAAAAAAAAAATTATAAAACACAATGACAAATAAAAAATTACAACAAACTTAGAAAAAGCACAACGACATTAACATACCATAAGAGGTAGGTATCTACGGGGAACAAGAGAAATCACTGATTGGACGATGGTGCCAGACGGCTTTTGAACCGGAAGTTGTAGTTTGGTACCTCATTCAGTGTGAAGTAGAGGAAAGGCTGAAGTAGTACTAAATTTGTTGTGTTAAATACTACAGAAGTGTTCAAAATAGTTTTAGTGTGCTGATTGAGACACATTTTATGTAAAGTGTGTAATAATCAAAATATTCTTGGATCGCAGCAGCTATGTTTGGGCTCCGGGTTACGTTCATGTTTTGAAAACTGCGCTACATACACAACAACTTCCGGTTCAAAAGCCGTCTGGCACCATCGCCCAATCAGTGATTTCTCTTGTTGCCCGCTGGTACCTACCTCTTCCGGTATGTTAATGTCGTTGTGCTTTTTCTAAGTTTGTTGTCGTTTTTTGTTTGTCATTGTGTTTTATCATTTTCTTCATGTTTTTTTATTTGTTGTGCTTTTTTAGAATGTTTTGGTAGTGCTAATTTAATTGATTGTGTTTTTTAATTTGTCATTGTGTATTTTTTAAATTTTGTTGTCATTTTCAATTTGTTGCTGTTTTTGAATTTTGTGTTGCGTTTTTTGTTTTGTAATTGTGGTTTGCACTTCAGGGCCACCGTACAAAACGGTGTAGCATGGCATAAAGAAGGAATGAACCTGCGATGTTATTTAACCTCTTCATTACCACTGGATAAAGAGTTGGTTTACTAATGGATCGCTGACGGCCTGGTGGTAACGAAGAGGTTAAAAGACATAATATAGAAATCCAGCAGTTCATGTTAAACCTTTTTTAAAGCTTTATTTCACAGCTCAATGTGAATTTATAACTCTGTACATGTTTCCTCTTTTCATGTCCAGCCTCCTCCATAAGGTCTGTAAGGAACTGGCCGAGTGGTATTTCCAAGATGGGTGTTCAGTTCTGGCTGCGTGCTGCCACCTGGCTGTGGACAACGTCCAGGTGTGTATGTGTGTCTGCGTGTTGCCGTTCACACCTTACTGAGAGTAACTGAAATGTAGGTAAACACATGCGGTGTGTTTCCAGCTAGCCATGTCCAGTCTGATCCGAGGCAATGAGCTGGAGCTGGCGGCGTGTGTGGGTCTGGTCCTCGGAGAGGCAGCCAATCAGAGCACAGCCTACTGCCTTGAGCTGCTGGCGAGGAAGTACATGACCACCTCTACATGGTACAGCGGCACACATCACTGCATATAAATTCTTATCAAAACAAGTTTGTGCTGAATTTTTTTAAACTTTAAGATGTTCAGATGGTGTTTATATGTCAGAAATCAGATAAGGATAAGAACTTTCCTCCTCAGACCTGCAGCACAGCAACCTGCAGGGTGGAGCTTCTGCCGTTTAGCATAACAAGCGCTGCATAGTTCATTTGAAGGGGCATATTATCTGCAGGCCCTTTGGCAGCCTCTCCCACTGTTTTGCTCGTCCTTTTGCTGATTTTGTTTCATTTGTGCATGCCGGCTAATGAAGGGTCATCTCAGCTCATGGTTCTGGTCAGTCCAAAACAACAATCAGTGAACTGAATGAGCCAAAGAAGACACAAGCTGCCCTCATTGGCTTTGAAAGCTTCCTTCTTTCTGTGAAAGATGCCGATGAGTTAAAGACTCGTCACATAATGTTTGTCTGCAACATCCTGATGTGCAAAGTCTTTCCTGAAAGAAGAAAACAATGGGAACAGTGTGTTGATGATGTGTTTGGTAGTGTTTTAAGTTGTTGCATGTTTATGCTGCCGACTGACGTACTGCAGGACCATCTGCAAACTTGTGAATCTTCAACGTTTCTTATTGACGTTTATCCACTGCTTTCATCCAGACAAACCGTTTTTCTTGTCATTAACGTGATGAACCGCTCCTACTGCTGCTGCCTGTTTTGTTTATCACCACAGTTTTTATGTTTTCATCAGCTGCTTTTAGACATCCCATATATCAGAGATGATCCTTGTCTTTTTAAAAGACCGATAACCATGATGCCCTGCACGTTTGTGATAGTCATCAGTTTATTTCTTATTATTATCTTCATTATTATTGGCACTCCTTACAAACTGAGCTGAAGATGTCCGAGCTCATTTCGTTTCAGGCTTCTCTTTTCTTGCTTTTCTCTTTGCTTTGCTGACAGCGACAATCTTTTAGTTTCTTTCTGAAGGCGAAAGCATGACTCCTCCATCAGCTGTTTGTGAAGCATCCAGGAGTATCGTTGGAGCTTAACTGATGCTGCTTATTTTATTTGGTGTGAAGTTAATCGTCATAACTTTCTGACTTTGAATCCTACTGGAAGAGTTGCAGCTCCACTCGGTACTGATTCGTTTCTCCCCCAGACTTTATATCTGTCTTCTTTTTCATGCAGGGAGTTTTCAGCCGGTCTGCTGCAGATGATTCCCGACAACCACGTCCTGTTGGCGAAGCTGTGTGCGTTTTACCCAGGAACTGCTGCAGAAATCAACCAACTACACGAGAGGGTGAGTCAGCTAAAGTTTGGAGATGGATTAAAAGTCCATGTACGATGATGTTAAAGCACGTTGTTTGTCTTAAAAGTGCGGCCTCCCTTCGCTGGAGGAGTGTAAGGATTTGGCAGAAGCAGCCGTGAGTGAAGGAGATTTGTTTTCTGCAGTTAAATTCCACCTTCTGAGCTCCGAGCCGGAAAACGCTCTACAGATCGGGATAAATCACGTTAAAGGTACTGAAAATATATCTAGATGTTAGACGTTCCTTAAGATCTAAAGAAGCTTTATAAGTTTAAACTGATAACATCATTGCTTTTATCCATCAGTAATAATATTCTGTATTTATTTAGTTATGATGCAACAATAAGTTTTAAATCCAGTCATTAGGAAATAAAATCTATTTGATCTTGAATCATTTATCGGTTCTGATGGATAAAAATCTGTCCTCATCCTCTGGAAACTGGTTTCTTACCAGAACAGCTGTCTGGATCTGACTGGACGTTGGACAGCGTCTACCCGATCCTGGATCTGATGAGCTACATCCGGACGGACCGCCTTGTCCTGACCAAGCTGACGGAGTGAGAACATTTCTTACAGCTACAGTGGTTTAATACATTTGGTCTGACAAGGAAATTTCCACCTATGGTGTCAAAGTTAATGAACATCCAGGTGTGTGTGTGTGTGTGTGTGTGTGTGTGTTCAGAGCCCGCAGTGAGCTGCTGATCCTGTGTGGTTACATCGGAGGACTGCTGGCCATCAGAAGAAACTACTCCAGCATTGTACCTGCGCTCTACGAATACACCAGGTAGGTTTAAGTTTACTATAGATGGTTAATATTTAATTAAAGCTTGTTTTATGATGGATGCTGAAGGAGTTTGGCTCAGCTGGATTTGCTGAGATTCAGATCCATGTAGCAGATTTTACATTCCCAAGTTAAAAAAAAAAAAAAACCTCTGAAAATAACTTCAGCATTATTTTATGTTTTACCTCAGTTTAATTTGATTTGTTTAGATTCCTCCATTTTTCCAATGCAAAACTGCAACACTCCAAAAAAGTTGGTTCAGAGAATTTTCTTCCACTTTGTATCGTTCCTTCTAGTCTCCCAACACTTCTAGATGTTCGAACATTTCAGTGATGGAGAGTTTCAGGTTTTATTTTGTCTCATTATTCCTACAAACACATCTTCAGGTGTTCAGCAGTACAGGAACATGCTGGTTTCTAAATTCTCCAAACTTATCTGTTGGAGGCGAGTCAGGACCAGAGGCGGTCCAGCACCCTCCTCTTCCTCAGCAATGCTGCTGTAATGTAGCAGAATGTCCCTCCCCATCATGTTCACTGCATGGACGTCCCTGAAAAAGAAGGCGGCAAATGTTCTCTGATCCTCATCCCATCACAGACCTTTTAGACTCGACGCTGACAACAGTCAGGATGCTTCTCCTGCTCTTTGCTCCAATTATTCCAACAAAGATCTGGAGTACGGATTGGTCTGACCACAATCCAGGTCTCCACTGTGTGATGGTTGATCCCAGACGCCTCCCAGTCCACTGTCGACTGAGGAACTCTGGACCAGGTTAACAATGCAGCTTCTTCGTGGCTCAGTAAAGTATTAAGTGACATCTGTGAACATAACTCTGGATTTCACAGCTTGAAGGTTTCCACAGTGTTCATGTGGTTTTATCAGCTGGTGATGATGATGTGGGAGATCCCCATTATTAGTTTAAACTTTGACTCTAAATGACATATCATCCCAACAGATGTTGGACTGTGTTGGACATACAAATGAGTGTATATGAGCCAATAAATTCAAGTGGAAATAAAAAAAGAACCAATTTGACTTCATTCTGTCTGATAATAAAGTCAAAGAAAGTTATAAACCCTGTTTTTTCTCATTTCTCATCCCATTCAATTTTCTTATGATGTGAAATTGTAAATAATTTGTCTCGTCAAGGTTTGTCTTTACAAAGATTAAAGTGATGTTTTTTCCAGAACTGGACTGTGCTGCAGGTCCTTCTCGTCTGGCCTGCAGAATAGATGGATGGAGAACTTTTATATCCTCCTCTCTTTTCACCCATTTCTGGTACTTCTTGTCTCCATGATCTTTGTTTTAACTTGTGATCAGTGATCATTTCTTTTAAGGAGAATCCTTCTGTTTTCCCTGATCCGCTTGATTTGAAGCTTCTTTGTGTTTCCTCTCAGAGGATCAACCCACTCTGGGTGGAACTGATGAGTGTGTGAAGGTCTTCTTTGTGCTTTTCAGTCAGCTGTTGAAGAGGAGGGAGGTGTGTGTTCCCCTGAAGATTGAGCAGCTGTCTGTGGAGCTGGATGCCTGGAGGTCTTGCACACAAACCAATAGCATGTAGGTTACACACACACACACACACACACACATACACATAGTTGACCCTTAAAACTCTATAACCATCTTTTAAGATGTAAAAATACATGTAGAAGCTGAACTCTTTAAACCTCAGTCAGCATTCGAGCACTATTTGTTTAGAAAAGCCTCAGTTGTCAGATTATGAGGCTAAAATGATGTGAAATAAACGTATCAATAGATTTTGCGCCATAAAGGCCAACCAACAGAAAAATACACACAGATCAACAGTGACCAAGCCTTTTCTCATCTGAGTATCATTCACTCAGGTCTTGGCTTTCAGGAGAAGGAAATACTGGCCATGACAGAAACCTTTTACAAATTTATACTTTCCCTCATTTACTGTTATTTATGCTGCTATTTATGTATTTTCCTCACAAAACCAACGATTACTCGGCTGTTTTTTTATGACACATCATTTCCAGGTTAAAACAGAGATCTCTTAATGGTGACATGGTGCAGCAAATGTTAGGATCCAGTTGCAAAACAATAAGACAGAAGACAAACAGAATGTAGAAAATAAAGTTTATTAACAGACCTCATGGAGACAAACGCTGGGAAAACATGGCAGATGATCTGACAAACAGCGACTGACACCAACGGGTAAATGAGAAGCAGTTCAAGTGAGTTAACAAACAAAACTACAGCAGGTGAGATAATGTTCAGAAAATAAAACGGAATGCAAAAATCAAGGGAGAAGAAGTGCAAAATTAAAAAGGAAAGATAATTCAGAATGATAAGACTAAAAAGCAAAACCCACAGACCCTGACACAAAGTAGTGATAGCGATCACTTTTTTATTAGAATCATGGATCACTTCTTGTGGATTTACTATAAGGAGTCTCTGAATAAACATCAACATTATTCCTGCAAACAGGAATAATGTACTGGATTGTAAACTTCCTGATTTAAAGGTTAGAAACACACAAAAAAACACATAATTTAAACAAAACAGAAATTACAAAACACTATGAGATTGGCCACAGTGAAGATGATGCTCCTGAGCTTCATCCTCAACTGATGCTGAGGGACTAAGATGGGGTCAGTTACCACGGAAACCAAGAATTAGAGAGAAAGCTTCACGGAGATGTGAAGAGCAGCTTGTCTGGGATGTGTTGCTCTGACTGATTGCAAAGAGGGCTGTGATGAATTTGAAGAGATTTGATGACTAAGGATCAAAACATTCTTCAGGACTTCCAGATGAGGATGGCTGGCAGCGAGGAGACTACAGGGAAGAGGACCACTTTATAATCAGAATGTTGATGTCTGTCGAGTAGTTAACCAACTCTTAATGCATTTCCCCCCCTCTTTGTGTGTGTGTGTGTGTGTAGGAGGATCTTTATTTCTGGGCATGCACTTATCATAATAACAAGTCACATCCACACATATTATTGCACATTAACACAGTCAAAAACATGGATTCTGACAAAACATTCAGCTTGTATTGCATCTGACTCGGTGAGAAACATCACATGTACAGGTGGAGAGTCTGTAAGCAATAATAAAAACTAGCAGTTGAGGTGGTCGTGTGTTGGACGGCTTACTGCACATAACAGACTTCCACCAAGCAGCTCATTTCCACCCTTATTGTGAAGAATCTTTTTAATAATTCATGTGTCCACATTTGCTTCCAGATCACTTCCGAAATTAAATCTAATTTAGACCAAGACCCATTTTCAGAAAATAATTATAAAAGTCCGCCCAGCAGTTTTTTGTGTAAAGATGCTAACAAAGAGATTAATGCAGGCAAAAACATAACTACCTAGGAGGAGCCACGGTAACGTTGCTACTGTCCTCGGTGATGAAAGAAAAGGAACAGATCCTCTGCATCTTTGAGTGAATTCAATTAAATAAGTTAAATAAAAGAATAAACACAATGATGACAAGGTAAAGTCACTCTTTTATCAAACATCAGAAACCTTTTTATTTGTAGAACTCCCCTTTAGAGGAACTTTACTGGATCTCCTCTGCTTTCCAGTCCAGCACTTGTTGGCTCTCCTGTAGTTGAAACAATGAATATTGATAATAAACATCATGTTCTTGCTGTTGGGTTGTAGGTCCAGGATAAGAAGACAGTGTCAGAGGTAGCTGAAGGGTGGTCCTGTAAGACACTGCTTTCTGTCCGTCTCACGTCCTGCAGATCAGGACACGCTTACAGAAATGGAAGCATGTCACAAAAACAGATTAAGCTTTTTTTTTTTCTTGAAATTTACTTATTTATTTATTTTTATTGTCTCAGAAAAGGGGAAAGTATTTCTTAAGTAAACAACAGACCTGCAATACACACTGTTATTCAGTTATATGTTTTAGATTGTAGAGCGCCGTACATTTTTCAGTAATTACTCCTATTCAGGTATTAAATGTAGGAGTTAAAGTTCTGCTCGACTTTTCAGAGCTGCTGAATAAAAGCAGAAAAACTTGCTGGGACGCTAACATACATGGTGTGTGACTGGATCTTATTAGTAACAAGTTGAAGCTTGTTGTGAACAGCAGTCTCAAGTAAACTGAAGATTTAATATAAAGGAGATGCTGAAGCTGCAGCTTCTTTATCTGCCGGATCACAGCATCACACGTATCTCTTTTCAACAGAACTGCGTCAGAAGGTCAGAGAGAAGAGTTCAGCTGCCTCGAGAGGAGAATCCAGCCGACTGACCCAGGTAGGAGATCTGGATTTATCAGAGTGCAGCTTCAGATGCGGCTAATAAACACTGTTGCTCCTCTTAAATAGTCTCACAGGGACAATTAGGTGAAGTCCTGATACATGATGTAACATAATCAGTAATCAGGCTTGACCTCTGTACAGATTTAATAGTTAATCTCTGAGCTACGGTGGCCCTGAAGTGCAAACCACAAGTACAAATTAAAACACATGGCAAATTATAAAATGACAACAACTTTAAATGACATGACTAATTTAAATTATAACAATAATTTTAGAAAGCCACAATAACAACATTGAGATATTACTGACTGACTGCCAGCATCATTGTCCAGTCAGCAGTTTCCCGTTACTCACTGGTTCCTACCTCTCCGATAGCTTGATGTGGTTGTTGTTTTTATTTGTCGTCGTGGTTTGAACTTCAGGAGCGCCGTTCTGAACTGCTGATGCAGCAAATGAGCGCTGGTTTCTTTCCTCCCTCAGCAGCGTTAGTTCTGTGTGGCGCAGACTACGTAACGGGCTCCAACCTGCCGAGCCACTCAGACCTGCAGCTGTCCTGTTTCACCGGACACAGAATACAGGTTTGCTTCATTTCATTTCTGGACTAAAACCTCTAAAATGTGACTTTGTTCATGCTCATTTGTGTGTGTGTGTGTGTTTTGCTTTTAGGGCCCAGTGTTTTTGTTGGAGGACAATAAATCTGCCATTTCTCTCAACGATGCCCTGATGTGGGCCAAAGTCAACCCGTTCTCTCCGCTGGGAACTGGACTTCGCATCAACCCTTTCTAACATGAAGAGGAGGAGGAACCAGAGAGTGGAGAGAATAAGAGAAAATGTACAACTGCAAAAAAAAAAAGAAATCTGAGAAATGAGGCAGAAAAATGCTAGTTATAAAGAAAAGCAGTGATTCTTACATTTACTTTGTTTAGTTACAGATTATATGAACTCTCTAATATTTCAGATTTTGTTCAGTTAATTTGATAATAAAAATCAATTCTTTTATTTTAGACCTGATAATATCGGTGCAGTTTAATAAAACTAGTGATGTCTCTGAGGATCAAAGATGTTCAGAGGAGTTTGATGTTTTGGGAGAAGGAATGGGAACACAACAAAGTGGGGAAAGAGTCCTTTAACCAGCATTTCCTGCAGTTTTTCAGGTCTAAAATAAGAAACTGGATGTAACTTACAGCATTTTATGTGTCATCCCATCAGCTTTGTGTTACTTGATGACTCTACAGACACAAAATCCACGTGTGGTTTTGGAACATTTTAATACACAGCACACACTTCACATGCAGAGCACACGCTAATGTTCCAAAACCACATTTTCACGTCAACATGTGCTTTGCATGTGCCTTTTGAATGTTTCTATGTGAATCAAATGTGGGACACGTGCTTCACATGTGCCTTTGGAACATTTATGTGAAGCACATCCACGTGTTTTCCACATCACTTTAAAATATTCCAAAACCACATTTTTTTTACACATGTAATGTGGTTTTTCTGTAAACATTCATTCTGCTACAATCAAACAAGAGAAAATGTAACAATCACTACTGTAAAGCAAACAAACAGTCTGCATGGTGGATTTATCCGAACTCCATCTGGTCCTGGATGGTAAAACTGCCCTGAAAAGAACATTTAATGCTCAACACAAAGTGACCAACTGTGTTTCTGAGAAGTTCATGGCTTTTGTAGATCTCTGTTGTAGCTGTGGTGAGAACTCATCATGTGACTTCTTTAACACAATTTATTAATTTCTCCTCAAAGTATTAGGATGTACATACAGGGTATAAAGCAGAATTCTTCTACTGTAAAAAAAGAAAAAACTGGAATAAAGTGAATATGGCACATTTATGAGCAGTTGATATGCATATTTTAATTTATAGTCTGTTTTTTTACAGGAAAGGTAGATTTATATGTAATTATTCAGTAGATGTTTCTGGTCAGGAGCAACACGCGGTGAAAAAATAAGATCTTAATAAAAAAAAAAATATAACACTGCAGGACATTATTATTAGGACACAAAGACAAGATGAAACTAGAGTCAACATTGGAGTGACTCACCGGCTAGCGAGAGCTCAGAGAAGAGACAGGATGAAGACAGATGCTGATTTAGGCGTCGTTGGATGGGTGCTAAAGGACAAAAGTTCAGCAGTGCGTCTTGAAAATCACAAAATTACAGACTTACTAAAACAGGTCAGAATCTGCAGGGAAGTATCATTTAAACCAAACCACACAACACACAACACATGTCTCATCAGTAAACCACAACATGTTTAAAGCACAAAGGAAACCTTGTATTGGAAGAAATGCATGTGGCCACGTGACTGCAGCTTGCAGGGAGCTTGTATGTGCAAACCAAGTGTTTACTGGAGGGCTAAAATATACTTTTCAAACAAGGATTGTGAGAAAGTCTCATTATTTCCAGGTGTACTGTCAGGAACAATGAACTTGCAGAGAAGAGCGTTCCAGCTAGGATTTAGGGCTGATCCCAGTTCTTCCATTTGGCTCTAACACTTGGCCCAACTCCAAAGCTTCACGGGGGTAATGTGCTCCTTTAGTGAGAAACCGATCCTTCCAGTGGACGTCGGGACTGTTTGGAAATCTTGATGAGAATTTCTCCATGATTACCTCGGTGCGTCAGAGGGGAGGGGGCGTTTAGAGGAGCTGGTTTTGGTTTCTAATTGTCTTTGTAAGAACTGCTCTTGGTTCTGAAGAAGTGCCAACATAACTCACCTACTTAGTTTTTTGTCCTTAATAGGAGTTTTTTTTTTTTTTTTCCTAATAGCACTTCTTCACTTTAAGTAGTTTTGAAACCAGTACTTTTATACTTTTACTTGAGTAAACAGCTTGAGTTGATACTTGAGTTTATACAGAGGCCTGTATAAATCCTAGTGTACTTATACCTGTGTTAAGAATGTGAATATTTTTGACACCTCTGTTCATTTAACAGCTTAGGACCCGAAAAGTAGAAACATGATCACCTCTGAGTTTCCTTTGTTGCTTTGAAACTCCTAAACATG
This sequence comes from Telmatherina bonti, assembly GCF_933228915.1. NCBI lineage: Eukaryota > Metazoa > Chordata > Actinopteri > Atheriniformes > Telmatherinidae > Telmatherina > Telmatherina bonti. The sequence goes on from NC_136621.1 coordinate 16,407,588, forward strand.
TCTCATCAGCTGACCTTATGGTACATTATACTCATTTTATCATGGGTATGCAGTTTTTTTTTTTAACAGAAGCCTAAAAAATAGGCACAAAGCTCAAAACGAAAGAATGGCAAATGGACAAGATCCAGTGAGACTGGAACTGGGATGATGTGCTCTCATGCTAGTCTGAAACTGTTAAAAACCAGGTCGCTGGGTACACAGACGATGGTACACTGTGGTCAAAAAGGGATGGACAGAGTCAGCAATGATACTTAGGTCTGTGGAGGTTAAACCATACCAGGACAGTACTAAGAGGCCCAATGTAGGCCAAATAAAAATCCCCGACACATCACACCATCACCATCAGCAGCCTGAAGCGTCTATCCAAGGCCAGATGGATCCATGCGTTCATGTTGTTTCCACCACAGAAGATCTCATTGAACTTTTCAGAGCCCCTTAAATCTCTTTTTTTTTTTTTGCATTCTGATGTTCAGTTTGACCTTCAGCAAGTTTTTTTAAATTTTTTTATCATGTCTACATGACTAAATGTTGAGTTGCTGCAGTGTGATGGGCTGATAAAATAAACGGCTCCCTCTGAGCTGCCCTCACACTCAGACGAACTTGCTTGTTTTAATAGCATGTGAAGTCAAACATTCCCAGAAGGCAAAACCAAGTGGAAATACTTCATTATAGCTCATTGTTCTGGGACGTTTTTAAAGAAATTGTCAGTCGTGTATCTGGAAGGAAGAAAGAGTCCCAGGCAAGTGATGACCTGCAGTTAACCTGATTGTATAGACCCTCCTCCTCCTCCTCCTCCTCCTCCTCCTCCTCCACTTACTAAAAGAGTCTGACCTCACCCAGGAACCTGGAAGAGGTCCAGGTTTGCAAAAGGACCAACATGACAAGCTTGATTATAAGCCAAGGATTTATAAGGAATGTCATACTGGCATGAAATCCGCTGAGATGCTTTCGTCTGTTTGTTGTGGTGAACTTAGTGCTTCATATTTATGTAATTTAGTGACAACAGGAGAGGCCGAAAACTGAGGCCAGGGCATAAATAAAAAGTCTTTAGCCTCTTTGTTTTTCCTTTACCATCATGTTTAACTGGGAGGAAACACTGGAAGTGTAATATTTGTACCAGCTGCAGGCATTGTGGTGTGTTTAAGAGCACACCCAAACAGGAAGAACACTGGAGTGTGTGTGAGAGAAGCAGGTTGAGTGTGAAGTTCAGATGAGAGATGATTACATTTATTGGTGACAGACTCTGCAGGAGGCAACATGTTTATGCCCCCTTATATATGTAAATGGGGACTGTCCATTTTAAAAGTTGTCATACGGCGCTGCCCTTTTATTTCCATGCATTTTTTTGTCATTCAGATTTTTATTTGTTTTATAATAAATTCACATACATTTGACATTTCACAGAGGCAGCACATACGCACACATACATAAAAAAGCAGCTCCCGCCCCTGACACCTCTTACAGTTCATACATCTGTCTTTCCCTCCATAGTGTCCGACCTCTTATATAATCCAAAAAGACCTCCCACACCTGCCTTGTTTGACTTGGCGCATTATTGATCCTGGCAATCATCTTTCCAAAGACAGCAGTCTCTGTCAGCAGTTCAAACCACTCTACAAGCCCTGGTTAAAGCCGGCTCTTCCAGTTGCGTGGGTGAGGAGCGAGAGTAAAGCCAGTTATAGTCGGCCTGCACTCTGCTTTGCTCGGATCTGGAGGCATTAGAGCGTTATTCACCATCAGGTGTGGGGATTCCAGTAAAGGCCGCTTAAGCCATCTCTCAAGGTTATTCAGCACCTCGAATCAAATCAAATCAATAAATCTATGCTACCCTCAAGTCAATGTCTAACAGCTGCATCTCAGTTTTGTAAGATTTTTTTCAGCTGTAGCTCATGACATAAACCAGTTTATGACATTCATATATATGTTTTTTTATATTTTCATAGAAATTGTACATATTCAAACTACTTAGAGCTTTTTTGCTATAAATTCAACCTGCATTAGGTATGGTGTCATAAATGCGCAAATTCAACTGAGAAGATTCAGAAATCCAGATCAACGTGATCACAAACCGACCAATCACAGGGGAGTATGTTGGTGTCACCACACTGCAAGCAAGGGTGCGGATCAGGCTGGAAGAGGTTTTTAAGTATCTGCAGACCTACATGAAGCATATGGAAGCGAGGGATAAATGACCAAGCATAGTTCATGTTTTTTCTTCATCTTCATTTAGTTTATACAAAACAAAGTCTCAAAAAGGTGTGTGTCAGAATTCATTGATTTCCAACCCACATTTTTATTTCCAGAAAACAACACATCAGATGTTGAACCTGAGACGTTTTAGTCTTTCATGGAAAATATGAGCTCATTTTAAATCTGATGGCAGAAACACATCTGTAAAGCAGGTGGAACACGAGCAACAAATGGCTGCAAAAGTAATCAGTCTAAACCAGAACCAACTGGAGGATCGTTTGACAGCTAGTTAGGTTAACTGGCATTGGGTCTTTATTTCCATTTTCATTGTGTGCGGAAGTATGAAAGAGAATAAAAAAATTTTCATGATCAGGAACTGCAGTGCAGTAGAAAGATCACACATAATATATACACATTATAATAGTCAAAATAAATAGATATAAAATCAAATAAAAACAAACAACAACAACAATAATAATAATAATAAAAAAAAGGTCCATTTTATCTAGTGCATTTAGTCTCTTAACTGGACAGATGTCTTCCTGTCAAGGATGTAGGAGGACAGTAAATGACTGGGTAAAAAACAAGCATTTCAGGGAGGCAGAGCCTCTCACATGTAAAGCTGGACAGAAGTTCACCAGTCTGAGAAAAACTAGGTCTAAAAATGGCAAATTAAACAATTTCCGAAAAATGTCAATTTCAATCTAAAGTGCAAGATAGCACCATCTACAGTGTTTAAGATGACTTTGAGAATAAGAAGGAGTCTCTGTGTGCATGGAACAAGACTGGAAGATGGTATTCTGTGTTTAAACCAGACACGATTCTCTGCTGGAAATCACTGCAAGAGCTTAGGAAGACCTCCGTTAATTACTGCCTGTTAACACAGTTCACCCTGAAATCTGCAAACGCTGGTTTAAGCTCTGTCATGCAAAGAAGAAGCCATACGTGAGCAGGATTAAGAAACACTTCAGTCTTCTCTGGAGCGAAGCTCATATTAAATGGTCTGAGGCAAAGTGGAAAACCGTTCTGTGGTCAGGTGGAGAAAAATGTGAAATCTTCTCTGGAAAGCAGAGTCCTGCAGACTACAGAGGAGAGGGAGCATCCAGCCTGTTAGATGGTTGAACAGTCTGCATCTCATGGTATGAAGCTGCATTAGTGCCTATGCCGTGGGCAGCCTCCACATGTGCGATGCTCCTTCGATGCTGAAGCACATGGAGGTTTTATAGCAACATGTGCTACCATCCAGACGACGTCTATTTCAGGGAAGACCTTGCAGATTTCAGCAAGACAATGCTAAACCCCATACTGCACCCATCACAACTGCATAGCTTCACAGAAGAAGAGTCCAGGTGCTGAAGAGGCCCGTCTGCCGTCCAGATCTCTCAACAACAGAACACATTTGGAGAATCATGAGACAAAAAATCCGGTAAAGGAGGTCCAGGACTGTTGAGCCAGAATCCTACATCAGACCAGAACATTGATGTGTCTCACTTGCAAACTGACTATTAATGCAGCAAACAGTTTTTTTTCCCTTTTTACATATAACTTTTATTAGCATGAAATACAAATCATCATTTTGTTTCATATAAAACAGGACGTCTAATTTGTTGTATAAATCACTTTGACTGAAACATAAATCTGTCTAATTTTTATAATAAATCAAGTAAACAAAAACATTAAGAGGTTGAGAAACTGTATAAATTAAACTCTTTATAAGTTTTATTATCAGCATCTTAAGGTTGTGAATTTTCAGCAGCTGCTGAGAGATCACGAAGATTAGACATCTTCTGGTTTCAGCAAGATTTAAATTGTTAATCTGGATCATGACATATCATGTAGCATCAATCTGTTATGATGAAATGATAAACATTTTGTTTACGGCTTTTTACAAAACAGAGTAAACAGATTTATTCCAGCCAACTCTGGGTGAACGGATCCATCTGTTAGCATGCTGTTTTCTGAGACATTTACAGGTCAGACATTAAAAAAACATCCAACATTTTCCTGAGTGAGCTGGATCTGAGTTAACGTAGATAGAAAAGCTGCCATCATGAACCCGCTTGGATGTCAGATTACATCAAATGATGTCTCACCAAGCAGATGTTGGGTGTGAAGACTTCAAAATAACGGCGCTGTTTTCATGTTCTGAGTTCAGATCTGGACATGATCTCAAGTTTTGGCTCAAGAAGAAAAAATATAATTCCAACATTTACATCCTGTGTCTCTTTTTCTCAACATTTCACATTTTTATTTCTCCAGTCAGCCTTCAGGTTTAAGTTTTTTCCAATTCAGAGGAGTTTTAGCCTAAATTTTTGATCCGAGTATTTTTATTCCTCATATCAGTCTGCATCCTTTTTCCTTCATTATTATTCAGGAATAGTTCTCCAGACTCCTTGAAAGACTTTCCAAAGCTCTTATTTAAGCATATATCAACATTTGAATATCACTTTGTCCCACTTTTGCCTCCCAAAGGAGTGTTTTTGATTAATAATTTTATTGAATTTAAATAACACATGGACATGGTATGTATTACTAATATCCAAACTAGTTCTCACCAATCCTCAACATCATCTTCAGGGATAGTTGTCCAGGATCTGCTTCACCAGCTGTACGAGGTGCTGTAGTCTGTGAAACTGTAATTTATTCTGCGATGTATCACTTCTTCTTTAGCCACAACACCACACGGATGTTGGTCCTGATGCGTTCATGGATCAGACTGCAGGCTGCTGTCCAAGTTCAGGAGTAATTAATGACCCCTTTCTACACACAGCTGCTTTTACATGATCTGAAGCTTACTGTGTGATTATTTACAACCAGGTTAGGATTTGAAAAATGAGGAAAATCAGGTTTCAGTGTGGATCTTTAAAATCATTTCTTTCATTCATCCTTTTCTTGTTCAGTTTGTCTTTTATCTCACGCATATTTTCCCACACAGCCTGTAAGTCATGACTCTTTATGAAAATCTTTTAGACGTTTCTTTGCAAAGTAGAACCAGTTTGTCCATCATTTTAACTCAGTCACCAATCTAAGATAAGGCGTGTACAGTTTTACGGTCCATTTGTGAATCTGACGGAAGGTTCTCGCTGAAAACTTCTTAAGGACAACTTGAGAACAAATTGTTGAAAAATTTTGTGAAGATATTGGTGAATGAGGCCAGTAATACTAAGCAACCGGCGGGTGCTGAAACCTAAGGCGTAAAAACAATGATGTCATTTTGAAAATGCATAGAAAAGTTGCTCAGACTCAGTTCTGAGGTGACTTCTTGACCTGTTCATCGTGCTGGACTCTGGCAGCTCAGGCAGACATGGGTTCATACGTGTGGAAGTGGATTCCCTTTGAGCAGGTAATCTTCATGACAGCTCCGTTCAAACTGCTGTCTGTGATCAGCGTCATCATGCCCTCAGCGATCAGTGACGGTCTGCAGAGAAACACAGTTTCAGAGAACACATCTCACAACCTGGTTATCAATCTAACAGGGGAGGGCAACTCTGGTCCTCGAGGGCCGCAGTCCTGCAAGGGTTAAGAGTTTCCCTGTTGAAACCCACCTGCCACCAAACAGACATATTAAGCAGATTTTTATGTAGCTGGAAGCCAAACCCTGCACAAGTTTGCTAATTACTGATTTATGTCAGACGTGTTGCATCAGGAATCTCCCAAGACTTGCAGGATTGCAGCCCTGGAGGACTGGAGTTGCCCACCCATGATCTGGAACAGGGGTGCCTAGCTCTGGTCTTCGAGGGCCACAATCCCACAGGTTTTCCATGAATCCCTGTTCCAACACACCTGACTTAAAGGGGTGCTATTATGGTATTTTGAGTTTTCTGAGCTTTCTACAGTGTTACAGTGTTGAATCCGCATCAGACATGTGAGCGGCACCGTTTCTTATCACCTAAACGCATGTTTGAGTTTGAGTTTGAGTTCCAGCACTCTCTCCATTCGGTTTCCATGGCGACAAAAAACGTGTCGTTTTAGAGAGTTTTTTCTACTTGGAAATCCTTGTGACGTCCCGGGGGATAAGGTTCGGTGATTGGTTACCTTCTACTGGTTAACAAGGGCATGTACAAATACATCAGGCGGGTGGAAAACGTTGGATAAAGTTATTTCCAACGATGGCTGGTGAGTTTACCAAAGAGAGACATCCTGCTGCATTCATTGCTGTGGGTTGCTGTTTTCCACTTTGTTTTCAGGGTCTGATTCAGGTTCCAACATGTAGGGCTGTGTGCTATGTGTTGACATTGTATTTATTGAGTTCATATTAGCCTAATCCTTCTGTTTATGAGACGCTACAATGACGGCAAAAGCAGGTGCGGTGCGCGCTCCCGATGTAGTGCAGTGGCGGGAGGCGGGGCTTAATGCGGAAGAGTCTCAATCCACTCGTTTTGCCCACAGGCTGATCTGACAGCCTACGGAGAGGGTCGGTCTGAAGTAAATAAAGCGATTTTTGACAATAACTCGATCAATCCCAGCCCTTCTGGTCTCAGAAATAAAAATAAATTAGCCTGAAATGCACATAATAGTTCCACTTTAAGCTAATCAGTCACTGTGCAGAACTTCATTGGCTGTTGGATCCATTCAGTGTTAGCCAGGTGTGTTGGAACATGGATGCATGGAAAACCTGCAGGACAGCGGCCCTCAAGGACCGACTTTGGACACCCCTGATCTAGAACTAAACCTTGAAGTCCAGTTATGCTCCGGGGAATTTCTCCCGAAAAGATATTGTAACATTGTGTAAACTGACTTATATCCAAATGAGAAATACACGCATCTGGTAGTAATTTCCGCTGGCTCTAAGTACTTCCCTCTTGCTGCAGAGCTGAAACCTCCACATTCTGTTCTGATGACAGATACCCCTCAACAATCATTTTCATTGTGAAACTGCAGCGGTGCTGGAAGCAGAAAGCCAACATCCTGGAGCTGATAGACATTCTGAGTTACTTTTGGCCAATAAATCTGTTCAAGCTCTCACTGAACTGAATAAAAAAACCAAAACATCATGCATAAAAGCTATTTGTTCAGAAAGAAGCGACTGCAGGTGTAAGGGGTCCACGTGTCTACAATCAGGAAACTCTGGAGGAGATAAACTAAAGATTTGGTTTGTTCAGAGCAAAGAAGATCAGCTGTGAAACATGATGGTGTTTCTGGATCTGTACCTGAACCTCCTGACCAGGACTTGTCCTTTCACTCACATATAAAACAGGTTTCTATGACCACCTTCTCCCACCTACGTAATATTCCCCGACTGAAGAACATTTTGTCTCAGAGCAATGCAGGAAAACAAGTCCATGGGTTTGTTCCTTCCAGATTGGACTAGTGTAATTCCTGATTATTGTTCTGACTCAGGAAAGTTCTGATAAGACTCCATCTGATCCAAAATGCTGCAGTAAGGGTTCTGATGAGAATTATCAGCAGATACTTCTTCAGTCTCAGCTTCTTTTCTTTCCTTATAAGCTCGAATAGAATTTAAAATTCTCCTCCTCACACATAAAGCTCGTAGTGACCAAACTGGATTTTAAAGATCTCAGAGTGCCAGATTTTCCTGGCTGAGCCCTTCACTCAGACTCTCAGACTGCAGGTTTACCTGTGGTTTCTACAGGCAGCGTTGCCAGGTTGGGCGGTTTTCCACCCATTTGAGCTGCTTTTGGTTACACCAGGTGGGGGAAAAATGTGTTGGGTGGGTGTATGACATTTGGGCTGCTTTTGCCCACATATGGCGGGTTTTTAGTAGTGTTTTTTTTTTTTTTTTTTTTTTTAGTATTGTGAAAACAGCACAACATACTGATTCTCGCTTTCTTCCTCGTGAATATCACTTATGGCACGTGGAAGAAATACGCATTAGAATGTCAGGCACGGATAAAGGGGTGGAGCGCCCCCGTGCCAGACATGTGATTGGTCTGTTTTGGACAGACTTGGTGGTAATAGAGCTTCCGTGATTGGTCACGACAAAAAGGGCGCTTCCCATAGTGAGATACCTCACTCAGTTTTCAGAGAACCGGGGTTACCATAGTAACCTAACGTTTTCAGCACTGTGTGGAAAGAGCTGCTAGCATCCCTAGCGACATATTAATCATAGCAATGGCGTGTTTTGGAACATATGTAGCCTATTTGGTTGATTTACTGTGATTTTTGTTGGTTGCAATTTGCGATAAAATATTTGTCAACCATTTATCTGTAGCCATTTGATGCAGATAGGAAGCTCTGGATACTTACGAGTGTTTTCTATTGTTTGTGTAAATATTTTACGGTTTTACACGGGTGTCTGGCAACTTTGTGGTTTTGGCTGGTTTTTATTGGATTGTGCGGGTTTTAAGCTATGATTGGGCTGGAAACTGTCAATCTCATCTGGCAACACTGTCTACAGGTTCTAAAAGTCAACTGGGAGGCAGATCTTCCCATTATCAGACCCGTCACAGTGGAAGCAACTTCCAGTTCGGCTTCAGGAAACTGACACCCTCTCTACCATCAGATCAGACTTGAAAAAAGTCCTTTCTGATGAATCCTTTAGTTGGATCTGGCTTGTTGACTGCCGGAAAAATGTCTCATTGTATGACTTATGATGCTCTATACATTTGTATGGTCTGTTTCTTTCATGAATATGTCCTGAGAGGAACAGTTGGGCCAGCCTGGCCCATTTTCAGTCAGCAGGCAAAGTGAACTTTGTGCAAACACACCTGTTTGTAAGTTATCAGAGACAAGAGACATGCATGAACTTGTGTTCCACTGAACCAACGACCTGGAGGGGAAACTTAACCTTTGCTCTTCTACACAAACAGCATGATGATAAAGAACCGTAGAAACGAATACTGACGGTTTCCACTTCGCATTGTTGTTAAAGGTGGAGTATGTAAGACTTTCAATATTTTCAAAATAAATTAACTAAAAAAATAACTACAATCATAATTAGACAAGTTAAACAAGTTTAATTAATGACAAAGACCCTTTTGTCATTTGTCATGAATTAAACTTGTAATTTAATAACGCATCAAATATGAACAGACTGGAACCTACATGTTCAAAAAACTTTGTAATTATGATTGTATTTATTTTATTAGTTTATTAATTTAGAAAATATTGAAAATCTTACATACTCCACCTTTAATGGCATAACATTGCAAGTAAAATATTGCCTTCCTGTTGTACTCATGTCTGCTGGGTTTCTTATTTAGTGGAGGAGTATTCTAGATAGAATTATGTTTTATCCATCCATTTAGTTCTGCTGCTACATGCCAAAGTTGCAGGGTCATGTCCCATGATGCACTGGGCTCCTCTCTGCTCTCTTTACTCTCCATGTAAAAATATCTGACACGGTTGTCGTCTTTAGTTCGTGTTTGTCTTCGGGTCAGAGATCAGATCACAGTTACTGGTTTAACAGTGAATTCTGCATCAGATCACAGAAACTTTAAGGAGGTAAGAAGGAGGCTTTATTTTAGGACTCAAGTCTTGTAAATTTAACTTCACTTCATGAAAGAAAAAGTGCGAGTGAACTCACTGTAAAATGCCAAACTTGCTCATGCTTCGTTTGAACTCGTCTTTGAACTTGACGAACTTTCCCATGTTGTCTTCTTGTTCCACAGAGTGCAGCAGAGGTGTGTCCACGAAGGCCGGACACAGAACGTTGATCCGGACGCCATAGTTGTGCTGATCTGATGCGTCCTGCAACCATGTCAGGAGGAACTGCTGAACCACACACTTCTCCTGCATATCTGACTCTGTGTGTTTTCACTGTGTGGGGGTCTCACCGCCATCGCTCTGCTGAAGCCGATGACTCCATGTTTCGTGGCGGTGTAGACGGGCTGATGAGGGGAATGCAGAAAGGCTGAAAAATAATTAGAAAAAGGAACAAACATGCAGGTTAGCGGAGCTTTATTATGAGGGAACTTCAAGTCTGCTCCAGAACAACCGCTTCAGGAGCTCAGACGATCCGGCTTCGAACTGAAGCTCATGATCTGAAGCTTTCACATGGGTGGGTAAGGATCAGGCACCAACAAGCATGCCATGTTCCAAGTCCATTAAATCCTCCCTTCGCCCTCATTCTGATGTTCAGTTTGAACTTCATCAAGTCGACTTTTCAACGTCTACATGACTAAATAAATTGTGCGAAATCCATCCGTTTTCTTAATAACTTATTCCAATTAAGAGAGGCAGGGAAGCTGGAACCTATCCCAGCAGTCACTGGGTGAGAGGCAAGGGACACCCTGGACAGGTCGACAGTCCACCACAAGGCCATACAGTGCTAACCACTACACCACCATGAAACCCTTTTAATCATAAACATAAGTATAGTTACGTCTGGCAAAATTCACATCATACTTTCACTGAAGATCCATTTCTAATGTTTATTCCTTTATAAAGCAATAATTGTGTGTGTTTAAATATATTAAATTATTGCTTTATTAAAAGAAATCTATGTCTTTATGCAGTACTGATGTGAACTTCCAGCACATCATGCACTGAGCTTCCCATGAAGCTTTACCAAGATGAAAATATACATTTTTTTCATTGTTTGTCTGTTGATTTTTTGATTGTGTTTTTACAATTTCAAGCTTTACTCGTCACTGATCTAAAACTCCTGGATAGTCCTTGCGTCCTCACCAGTAATGTGTGTGCGAAAGTTTTTTTCTTTCACTGCTTCCTGCTGACAGTGCTCATTGATACAGAGCCCATCTGAACTATAAAAGGAAAGAGTCGAACTCTTCTCTGCAGTTTTGCACAAATACCAAGTAACTATGTCCTCTCTGCAGCTGCCTTCTCTTCCTCTTTCTCCTGTTGCCTGAGAGAGTGTAACAATAAGAAGGGTGTGGAGAGTGAAATGCAACACAAATCTGATGTAAGCATATCTGCAGTCTAAACCCCTGCCTCTACTCTTCTATCACAACCAGATGGAGGGGTCCACTCCACCAAAATGACATGGGAATGAGGTGGTCTGGAAAACTTGTTGCAGAAAATAATAGAAGTGCTGCTCCGTGATTGGCTGATTAGTTATTTGATTAAAGAAATGACAACTGAATCAGGATTTGCACAAAGTATTGGAGATAAAAAAAAAAATCACCTAATGAGATATGAGAATATAACTACATTGTACATGTTTAGGTAAATATGTATATATAGTAGTTTCTTAAAATACAGACACAGGAAAACTCTATAGGAGTACAGAGTGAAGTACTTTATAACGTTCATCATATGAAAGGCAGGTTATTGCAGACACTGAATAAATGACAGAAGAGAGAATTCTGCTTCCAGGATGACCTTTGTCTCCCCCCGAACCCCCCTTCCCAAAAACAATATGCTGGAGGCAGCGAAGTTTGACCATGTTTGGACAAGTCCTGCTTGGTGAAAGACTAGCGAGTATGTTACGTTCATACACATTCTCCACATACTGATGTTATCTCACAAGCAGGATAAGAAAACACTTCCAGCAGGAGATTAGAAGAAGCTCAGCTGTCCATCAAGAAGAAGATCCCCTCGATGCAAGATTTTAGTATAAAGAACACACACTTTCACAGAATGCCGAGGAGACACAGGATGAAGGGTAAACTAACACTTTCAGGCAGAAGGCTGAAACCAAAGTTGTCTTTTGTATGAAAACATGTAGCACTTTCCAAGGAACAGGAAGTATAGAGATGTTGCGTGTGGCGTATTTATACAGCAGTCATCTGTGTTCTAGTTGACCTTACTGACTTGCTGTATACTCAGTTTTTGGGCCTACTGCGTATGTTCCCAGAGATCCCCCTAAGTAAGGAAGTGACTGTTTTCTATAGCGTGGTTATGCTGTCCTTTCCCTCGGTGGTACAGATAAAGTGGTGAAACGTGTGCATTACCTTGTTACTCAAATACACTCCATTGTGGATAAAAGGTAGACTGGCGGGTTTATGTCAGAGGCTTTTCAGTGCAGACCTTAAAGCGAACTGTGGGCTTTCTTTTGTCTCAACAGTGCGGTCCAAGGTTGAGTTATACTGTCTTTGTGAGCTATTAGCAGTGTGGCCCAGTATCATTATATCTTTATGCTGATGACACATCTGTTTATCACTGTGCAATGATACCGTCTACATTTGATACTATTTAGTTGGATTTGTTTGATTTTAAATTCCCACTAACTTAAACCAAACGTATGCAGTTTTCAAATAAAAATGAACCGGACGTTTCCTTGCTTTGTAGAGACCACGACTTTTTAGCCTCCTATGAAAACAGATTCATCCTGTCTAATGGAAATCTCTCTTTTACATCCCTCATAAACCATATTTTAAAGAAATTGAAACCAAATGTGTGTTTTCTTTATGAATAAATATTGTTTTTTATTCCACACCTGGAAATGGCTTGTTGCTGCCACTTTTTATTTATGGCAACATTATCTACCTCTGTAAGCTCCTAAAAGATGCTGGATGTTGACTAAAAGTTTATTAATAGGCTGTAAATTCCACACCCTCCAATCACGTTGTTCTCTATACCTAATTTTGCAATGGTATAATATGATTTACAGGTTTAACTATGCTTCACATTCACTTTTATAACAGCAGTAAAATGTGGTAAATTAACAGAAAGAGTGTAAAATAAGTCTTTTTTTGAGGAGGCACAATATAAATACCCACAGTCAACAACATCATGTGGCGCTACATGTTACGATTTCAATGTAATCCAAGTGGGATCGCATCACATCGGCCTCCACAGGTTTAAGAACTACACTGCATCTGCAAACATGAAAGTTAATGTGTATTTTCCAGCCGCTGCTCTGCTGGAAACTGACCTGAAAACCAACCTGACCTCCTCTGCAGCACCGAGGCCTCAAGGGAACAAAGACTGCAAGAAAAAGGGAAGATGATCGTGGTGGGAAATGAGAAGCTAACATTGGACCAGTAATATTCCACCTCACAGAGGAACGCTGCAGGGTTTCCACACTGGAAAAACCAAACAGGAACAAGGTTAACCTATTACTTATCTGATGTTGGCTTTCTTGAAAGAAGATGTTTATGACTCTTGAAGAGCTTTTTTAGGCCTGAATTACACATCATGACTCATTTGTAAAAGAAAAGTAAATCAATGGTAGATCAATATTTACCTCATGAAATGTGTTTGATGCAGAGTTTGGAGAAGCAGAACAGTCCAGTTCCAGTACTTTTAGGTTAGAGTGAATATAAGTTTATGTTTTTGCCTCATTATAGTTACACAAGACGAGCTTCAGAAACTGGTCAGAAACACATAAAGTCTGGCGGGGCGAGTGTTTCAGACCCCTGCAGCTCCATCTCTGCAGATTGTGTCTCTTTCAGCGTTAACAGACAAATTAAACTACTGAATCATTAATTACTCTTTAACTTTGAACTGCTTTCATGGTTTACAGCACAGTGAGTGTTCAGGGAAATGAAGCACAACCCTGAGGACCTACCTCACCCTCCAGCGAGGTCAGTCCTCAGGGTTGGTCAGCTGTCATGTTTCTCTCCCACAGAAATCTGAGGTATTACATAATTTAACAGCTGAGGCCTGTGTGTATTTATGTTTGCCAATGCTTTACATTTGTAAAGATCCAAGTGAGGCAGAGGGTTTGTGTGATTTGTCATGCATTTGGTCTTTGTGTCTACATTTAACTTAACCATTATGTACCCTGCAGATTTTCTCTCACACTGGTAGCAGAGAGAAGTAGAAGATAAAGTAAAAGATCACAAATTTACCGGCTGATAAGGGATACTGCCAACACTTGAATCTGGGAAGTGGGTAAAGTGGTTTTTAGGGCTTCAGTGGGTATGTTGCATGCATGGTGACTGTCTGATCAAGGTCAATAAATAAATTATGAGTCAAACAAGGTGACACATCTCCAGTCTGTACAGAGGTGAGTTGTTGTAGAACCAGCAGAACCAAAATATGATTGTTTCTGAACCAGCATTCAGCAGCAACTTGTCATCACACTGGCTATTAAAACCTGGTCTAATAAAGCTGAAGATGCAGAAGGTGCTTTGCTGCCACAGACTGGAATGTCCTATGTAAACCAGATTTACTGTATGATGACCACATAAATGACACCAGTACCATGACTAAGTGTGTCACAGATTATATCTACTTCTATGTGGACAGGGATTGTTCAAACACCACAGTGAGGTGTTTTGTCATTTTTCTTTCTGCAGGTGCTCCTGATGATTGCCTGCTATGTTTTCTTATAGGCCAGAAGATGTTTACTCTTTCTTTTCAGGTGTAATGTCTGGTTGTCTGGGTTTTATGCTTGGGTTTGATTCTCTTCCCTGTTCACCCTCTCCTTTATTCTGCCTCTCCAGTCTGGTCCAGCAGGTATATGTAAATTTGGTAATAAACAAATCAGAATAAAAATAACAATGAAATAAAATAAAATAATAATAAAGAGTTACATTTCAAGCCAGTTCAAGGGGAGTCTCACACCCAAAAGGTACCTCTCGGCAAAGCAAATCTGTTTGGCACAACACAGCAACCAGATCATCATTCTGCTGTCATGATAGTTGACAGGTTAAGTTAAAATACAGAACAGGGAGATGTTTCTTCAAAAACAAACCCTAGGTCACCAGTGGCATGAAAAAGATGCAAAAGATTAAAAAGACACCACAAAACAACCTAAAGACTAATAACTGCAAGAAGTACATTGGGAAAATGTTAGAAAGACATCTCCAGCAGAACAGCAGGGATGTGTGGTCAGGAATAAAACAGAAAACCGGCTGTAACCTTGTAAGACTCAAGCCCTCAAAAATGGTAAGAAAAGTGTTTTTTACTATCCCTTTAACTAAATGTACAAATAATAATAAAGAAAATATTCAGGGACATTCGTTATTTATATAATGTAAAAGCTACGATAGTGTAATCGCTTTCATTTCTGGTATCTATTGGGGGGGGAGACAAGTATCAGATTGTGTTCTGTTTGTGAGGAGAAGGGGGTTATATATCTGAGGTGGTGTTCAGAAACACCGAAGCACTGCAAGGGACTGTACTCTCCCCAGTTCTTTTCACATTCACCTCAGACTTCCAATACAACTCTGAGTCGTGTCATCTGCATGGATACTCTGGTTGCTCTCCAGCTGTGGGATGTATCAGTGGTGGGGAAAAAAGCTGAGTACAGATAACTGTTCTGTCAGTTTGTGAGACGGTCCAGAAACAATCACTTCATCTTGAACATCAAACAAAAGAGATTGTTGACTTCAAGAGGAACAGAAGTAAACAAAACTGTTTACATCCTGGGAAAAGAGGTGGGGGTAGAGGAGGACTATTTGTTTTAACTTTCATCATTATTTATATATGTTTTTAGTCTCTGGGGCATGGGGTGTCAGTTCCTTGAGGTACCTGTCCAAACTAGTATTTTTCTTTGTGGGTAAAAAAGCTTGATCTCGCAAATATTATACTGGCTTAATGGTATCAAAGTGTATGTATATGGTGTATGGAGCCATTGACAGACAAGATTGAGATT
The DNA here is from genome assembly GCF_933228915.1 of Telmatherina bonti. Taxonomy (NCBI): domain Eukaryota; kingdom Metazoa; phylum Chordata; class Actinopteri; order Atheriniformes; family Telmatherinidae; genus Telmatherina; species Telmatherina bonti. The sequence continues at coordinate 16,423,186 of NC_136621.1, forward strand.
GTGTGGATGTGTTTTCACGTGCATCAAAACATGACTCAGGAAATCAGAGTGCGGGAAACACAGCACTTAAAAACATCGGGGACTATGTTCAAAAGTTAAAATCCACATCATTCCTTACATGTGATGTTTCCTCACATAAGGCTCCAGCTTTATAAACACCCTGAAGCTGCATATTTTCTCAGCACATTCGAGTCAGTGCTGCATGGCTCTGTCCCTCAAAGTGTTTCATCCCTGCAGGTATCTGCTGAACCTTTATGATCAGCGTTAATGGTCCAATTAAAAACAAACCCAACCCCATGTCAGTCTGTGCATGCGCATGTGTGTGTGTGTTTGTTACCTGCCATTGAAGATACGTTAACAATGGTGCCTCCTTCTTTGCCGTACTCTTTACTCATGTGCTCCAGTGCTAAGTAGGTTCCTCTTATCACTGAAGTCTGAAAGACACAAATAAACAAGAATAGAACCAGATAAGATCATTGACGGTACAGCGCTTAGTGAATAGGAAGTGAAAAAATGTAAACAAAGGTATTCACAGTTGTGGTTTCACAGGAAATCTTTTGCTGATAAAAACGTTCTGCACCGAGGTTTTTAATGCACCATTGAATCATTCAGACATGCAATGATATGCATGTCTCAGTAAGTAAACCATCTTTTATAACTAAATTATCACTGATAAAAAGACTGCACCAGAGCTCTAAACGGCTTCACGCTGCATGATGACAACCAGCGCGCAACAGTTTTCATTTATTCCTTCCTGCATCTTTTGACTGAAGCAGAATTTAGTGAACACTGAGCTGACAGCTAACTACACCAGTCTGATATAAATATGTTTTAATCAACGTTTATATCAAAGCAAATCACCCTAAAATACGGTTTTCACTAGTATCAGGTAAACGGTGGCATAAAGATGTGTTGTAGGGACCTAAATCGACCATTGTGTCCCAACAAATTTAGATCGGAGCTCTAAATAATTTAATTTGAATTTCACAACATTAAATAATAATGATCTGTATCAGATATCAAATAAAGAATGACATGACAGTGTTGTAGCCAGTTTCTGATACTTTTAGTTTAATTTTAATATAATGGGACATACCAGCGGTTCTCAACCTTTTTGCAACATAGTACCCCTTGTAAAATATTTCTTTCCCCCCTAACCACTGCAAAGTTTCTTTGGTTAAGAAAAAGAACATGAAATACAGCACTTTGTCATTTGTGTTTGGTTTATTAAACTTTTAACCATGCAAAACAATGGAAATCTCTACGACGCTTCAACCAGGACTCCATTGTTTGCGTTGTCAAGGCGACAGTGACTTATGAATATGCTTTGGCTAGCAACGGATGCGGTTCAATTCACGTCGGAATGTGGGATTTTGGGAGGAATGAAAGGATGTAAAACTATATGTAAATTCAGTTTATGAATGTGTACTTACATTGGATGAAATATATAAAATATTTATACCACATTATATTTATATTATTTTGTTTAAGGATGTTTTAAAGAAACATATGTTTTCAAAACATTTCAGGTACCCCCTGGAATGCCTTGAAGTACCCCCAGGGGTACGCATACCCCCATTTGAGAAACAGTGGGATATAGAACAATCTAGCCTCTTCTGGATCTCACTGAAAACCAGCAAATTTAAAGAGTCGTAGAATAAATGAAAACACATCTGTACACTGTTTTACACATGGATCCATCTCAGTCTGCTTGGCCAAAGGTTGACCAGAAACTCTGGTCTTCTGTGAAATGTTGGCATCAGTTCTTCCATCCAATGAGTTTCACAGACTGAAATTCACAGTTTCAAATAATCTTTCAGTGAAAAAGAAGATTAAAAACCTTGTGAAACCATTTCTTCTTAATAATTTGTGCGGTTTGTGATTTTGGCAAAATAGTGGATGCCTTCATGGTTAAGGTTAAAGTTTTAAATATGACGAATTTAACTAGATGTTTTGTCTGGATGAGGCTGGATGGGTCTTTTGCAACATCAGAGAATCTGAATGAGGTGGATGAATGTGCGACTGAGCATGCTGGTAGAATGACAGATCCTGTCACATCAGGAACGTGTCAGAGCAGAGTATCTCCGTTGCAGCTGGATTCTCCAATCAATCAATCATGCAAAGATAGCAACATTGTGTGGTAGTTGATGCACTTGTTGGTATTTGAGAAACCAGTAAGAGCTTATTTGTCCGGCCTGATTGGGTCTCACGTGCTTTCTCTTTATTCCTTTTGGGATGTGTGGTGTCATTCAAAATAGTGTGGATTTTCATCTTCAACCTGCCAGTGGTGTGAAGCATCAAATGAGACCCTCTCTCACCTGATGGCTCGGTGCCTGGGTGTCTGTGCCGTTGGTCATGACATAATGTTGATGTTCCAAGAGTACACATGGTGTTCTAAAATTGACCAGATCGACTTTGCTTTCCATCGGCTGACTTCCTTCCTGAACAATTGGTTCTGCTTTAGATTGAAGCTAATTTTGGGTAAGTAAAGGGTCACAACTCTTTAGAAATACTGGCATTTCTGGTGGAAGCGCTCAGATTGACTAGAGTTGCCACAATCAGCTGGGATTGGTGGACAGATGGTAGTAGTGGTTTCCAAACTTTTTCAGCCAGGAGCCCTAAGATAACATACGTTGGTTTTCGTGACCTCCCAAATGGTCATCTTGCAGCCATCCTCAACATGTAAGGCTGGAAAACTGTCGGTTCTTCATGAATAAGGCCCATAAAGTAGTTTCTGGTGGATTTGGTTAAAAGGAATCTACATGCCAAAAATAATCGTCTCTAATGCATAAAATTAATTAGATTTTTTTGTGACATGTGCTCTACCTTTGTTTTTTATGTGGTATTGTGTTTAAATAAATAAAGATGCTAATTTCACAGATTAATCTCTGCATTATTGGTTCAGTTTTGACAGCCTTGGTAAAAAAAAAAAAAAAAGAATTCAACTTTATTCAATACTAAGAGCTGAAAAGAAGACAGCTGCACCTTTTTGTACGACACCACACATTTCTAGTGAGAGCATGATGTACGAACAAAAAACATGAGGAGGAGAAGGAGTGTTTGGTTTGTTGAGGCAGTGGTTTGTTTCATCATGTTCTTAACTGTGGAGTTATTATGTGCATACCTGGTATTTGTATCATCAGATTTCAGTCAATGACAAATCAAACACTGTGAAACAGAACTAGTCACACTGTGTGACTTCTGGCCTCATAAACGGGTTAAAACCAGAAATAAATTAACTTTACTATGTCCATAGTGGCCTTGTGATGGATGGACGATCCGTCCAGGGTGTACCCTCCCTCTCGCCCAGTGATTGTTGGCATAGGCTCCAGAATTCCCACAACCAGTAATTGGAAGTGGTTAAGAAAATGAATGAATGAATGAATGAATGAATGAATGAATGAATGAATGAATGAATGTGGATTCAACCTGTTGTTTTCTTACCAAGTTGACTTGTATGGTTTTCTCCCAGTTTTTCTCATTATTGATGCCTGCATTGTTGATGACAATGTCCAGATGTCCAAACTGGTCCACAGTCTTCTGGAAGGCTTCTGTCCCACAAAGACAACGCCTACAGGTTAAAGGTTAAATCTAAATTTAAATAGGTAAATAAACCATTTAGTTATGGTTTAGAAGGCACAATGGCTTCGCTTCTACAGACCCTTTCTAATAACACGTTACAGATCTGATGAATAAATAAAACTGCATGAAAATTCTCAATTTATGGAGAAACTGGCTGCAGATGTTCTGTGATCAAACCCCATACCATCACAGAACCCAGATTCAACGCCAGTCTGGACCCAGATAACTCTGCAGCTTCTTTCCTGCTCAGTAAAGTCTGATGGCACATCTATAGATGTAACTCTGTATTATAGAGCTTGATGAAGATTTCCACAGTAATCCTTGTTCGTGTGGTTCTATCAGCTGGTGACGAATGACAGCTCGGGATGCAGGTCTGTCTGAGGGATCAGAGATCACCATGTCCAGTTTAGGCTGGTTCTCACACACTCCTCCAGACTGGCTGAATGGTTTAATGACATTCTGACTGCAGAGGAGAAACATGGAAATCCTTCAGTCTTTCTTTGAGGAACTTTATTTTTAAACTATTCCATGATTTTTGCACATTTAGGCACAAACTGATTCCTCTAGACATTTATAATCTTAAAAAAACTGTGCCAGATTTTTTCTGATTTGGAGTCGTAAGTGCAGTTTGATAATAAACACATTTTCATCAATTTGCAACCAAATCTGCAGAAAACCCTCTGAAGTTGTGAAATCACTGAGAGAAATAAAGAATCAGCCCCAAATCTTTGTTCTCATCTCCCTTTGGAAAGAAACTCCTTAATGGAGGAGTTTGTGTTGCTTTTCTGTTCTTTTTGATCAGAGAAGAAGAATTCCCGGAGGCTTAAAGAGTTTGTCTCAGTGTTTATGAGGACAAACTTCCTGCAGACACGTTAGTTGACTGTAAACAGTGAGAGTATGTGGAGCATACCATCACAATTTACAGTGAGATCTGTTTATCTCCCGATGAGATGACAGAAATGTCTGGATGAACAGCTGAAGGGAGAAACCTGAGGTGGAAAAACAACCTCCTGTTCTCACCTGTAGCTTTTACCATTCAGAAAACCGGCAATTAACATACCGACTTTTAACGGATTTAACCGCACACACACAAACACAGACGGAGTGTGTTTGTTCAGACTCACACTGTGTCCATATCAACACTATCAGATCCTCAGCAGCAACACCAAACAGAACCCACAACCTCTTCCCTGCAGGAATTTACTCTAAAATGTCAACTGTGAAGAAACTATGTTCCCCGTTCCTCTAACATGTTTAAATTCACAGCTTCGCCCTCTTTTTTTTTCACCTCAATGCACCAGCGCTCACACACATCAGCCCTAACACAGCTACAGAAAAGCAGAAGCAGAGAAAGGTTTACTCCGTTCGAGAAGTTGTTTAAAGGAAACCTTTCTGTCAATTCATTTCAAGATCTTTTCTCTATTTCATCATGAGGAACTCCAAATGTGTGAGGACAGTTCAGTGTCTGGGCGTAGTTTCTCTATGCAGGTATCACATTTAGCTGCACGCAGTTTAGTTTTCTGTTTGTTTGAGTTTTTTTTATTTTTTCATTTTGTTGTTGAGACAAAACGACAGGAACAAATTACTGTAATATAATCCACGTACAAGTATGAAAAGGGAGAAATAAGACTAATTTTTAAGTGAACTTGCCTTTTCTATATAACTATTTATCCAAAACACAAAACAAAACACAAAGAATCAAAATTAAAATAAAGTAAGGCTGATATAGTCTGTCATCAAAATAGCCTATAACACACAAATAAACTGACCATAATGTAATCTTTTTACGTCTTCATTATTTCATAAACTAGTTTATTTAATAAAGACCCGTGGAAATGTGTAAAATAAACTTGAGGTCGCAACATTTACTGATGTGTTTGCAACATGTAATTGTTTAAAATGATTTACGGGGACCACGGAGATCAGGGCAATGTTGAGTCAGTGGCGGAGCCTCGTTGTGGTGTCTGTACGGCACTTCTGGTTTCAGAACGGCTAAATAAAGCCACAAGCTTTCTAACGTAGAAAACATAACTTGCAGCTGTTAACAGACAAGACTGAGATCGTGGAGACGTGCTTTCATGTGCATCAAAATATAACTGCAAGAGTCCGGAAATCAGAGTGCTGCAAACGCAGCACTCCAAAGCATCAGTGGAGCCATGCTTGAGAGTTAAAATACACATCATGCAAAGTTTCCTCACATGAGCCTCCATCTTTATAAACACCCTGAACCTGAATATTTTGTCAACACATTTGAGTTAATGTTACATGGGTCTGTCCTTCATTTCACATAACTTTCAAATGTTTTGTTTTTTATATCTTTATATCATAATTTCACCAAATTAACGGTGGTCAGGCTGCTGTCACAAATGGTTTGTAGGATTTCTTATGAGAAATAATGCATGGATGTTCTTACATAGCCTATGACATTTTGGGCCAATCAGGGAAAAGATAAATCAGTGGAGCTGCCTTGTCATGTTTCTTTTGTTTTGATAGGTCATCAAATTATTTTCAGGGAAACCTGAACTTCGACTGTTGGATCTCTTGGACTCTTTCATGTTTCACATTCATTTCTATGCAGACTAAAACCATTTTGTATATCTCCAGTCCATCCTTGAGCAGTTCCCTGCCTTCCTCACAACACAATTGTTTGCAGTTGGTTTTCATTAACCTTTATCTCTTCTTAAACATAAATTAAACAAATGCATGATTTTCAGTAGAAACTACAACAGATAAACCGTCCTCACAAAACCCTCTCTGGATGGTTCATATATTCTGTTCATTGACATTTATAAATACCTGAGTATCTGGCTTGACAGGTCCCCCTCCTTTCATGTACACATCAACACTTGTAACGTAATAAATCATCTTTCTAACACTCTGCAAAGCACCTGATGATCATTATCCATAGAAATGCTTTTAACTGTCATCTTCACAAAGTAAATACCATCTACATGCTGCCACATGCGCTACTTTCTGCAATATCACTTGCATCCAAAACTATCCATCGCTTCTTTTCCATAGACTAACCCACTGGTACCAGTTTATTTATAAGACCTGAACTGGTTAAATGGAAAACAACAACAACATGAAAAAACACAGCTCACTGCTCTTTATTCATTATCCATAATGGATAATGATACTGGAAATCACGCTCCAGTACCTACATTAACTCAGTCATCCCAGAAGCCTGAACATCCATCAGCCATTTCTCATTCCAGTTTATAGCTTCTAATGAAGGTTACACCAGCTTCTACTCACTGGAACCAGTTACATCCGAAACCAATGACTGGAACCAGTAACAACAGAATAAATTGGACAAGTTACAGCTGAATGACTGGAACCACACATGATTGTAAATGTGCACTGGTTCTCCATTGTCCTTTCTGGTTAAATAAAGGTGAAATAAAAGAAATAAAAACAAATGATAAAAACCCAGCTCTCTACCTCTTAAGTTTGTTTTTTGCTTTCTTTTTTTAAGTTTTTCAATGTGCTTTATGCATAATTTGTATGAGACATTATCTCAAGAAACATTAAAAAGTTTACCTGAATGAATAATGGATTTGATGGTAATTACTTCTGCTAATAAGCCTTTAAGCATTAATTTGCAGAAATACTTCCCCACTTCAGCACAATAGGTCAGACACAGTGGAATCAGTGAGATGTGCACTACTTGTCTCTTCTGCCTCTCCTCCTTCTCTGATGCTCCCATCTCTCTGGAACAGGGTAAACCTGGACTCATCAGACCACATCACCTTCTTCCACTACTCCAGACTCAAATCTTTATGCTCAATAGCAAATTGGAACCATTTTCCTTACCGATTAGTGGTTTTCTTATGTCTATACAGCTGTTCTGTCCCAGTCCCTGAGTTCCCTTCACCTTCACATTGTTTGTACACAAATGTTCCCTCTTTCGGTACCAAACATGGCCCTGAGTTCCAGTGTCTTTCTTCCATCTGATCTCATTGAACATTTAAATGATCACCAGTCGTCATGATTCAGGATTTTTATTTAACCACCTTTCTTCACAGCAGATGATGGTTTCCCACTATTTTTTCCAGTTTTTAGTAACAAACAGTTCCTAACCAAGTTGTCATAGTTTATTCAGTCTCCTTGGATGTTTTCTCTGCTTGATGAATGCCAATGATTTGGCCCTTCTTAAACAGACCAACATCTTTTCCATGATTAAATGTACGTTTCCAGAGGTAAAATAACTTGTTACACTATTTATCCCATCAGAGGCTCCTACGTATTTATTTATTTTTTTATATCCAAGTAGCCATTTTTTTACATAGTGGATGCAAGGAGGCTGACATGGCTCCGTCTTCTAAGTTTACCTGCCAGCGCATCGCCATTGGACACATCGCACTGGATGAAGATGCAGTTTCCATCTCCAAACTCAGCATCCTGCTGTGTTTTGCACTCCTCGCCGGAGGTCTTGTTCAGGTCCACAACGGCCACCTAGAGGACAGAGGAGACACACTCCAAAGTTAACCATCCTCTCTGCAGCTGCTTGAACACAACTGATTTCTGGTTAGTTTTCTGTGTCACCGCTGTGGTTTGACAGCTCTCATATAAAATGTGTTAGAGCTGAATAGATAATAAGCTAAAGGAAGTTTATGGTAACAGCCTCTGAAACACACTTCTATCTTTAAAACACTACTTCCTGTCTTAATGAAAACTAAATGTACCAAATGATGAGTTAAAAACAGAAACGTGAGATTCATCAAAGCCAGGTGATGTGTTAGAGAATCAGCTTATGTGTGTGTGTGTGTGTGTGTGTGTGTGTGTGTGTGTGTGTGTGTGTGTGTGTGTGTGTGTGTGAGTGATCAGCAGATGTAGAGATCGGAACCAGATGTCAGAACGTAAACAACAGAGAAAAGCAGGAAAGTTTCTACCCATAGTGTTGCAAACTGAACAGCACTAACCTTTGCAAAGTTCTGCAGCAGTGAATAGACCACTGCCTTGCCGATACCCTGAGCCCCTCCGGTCACCAGAGCAACCTTCCCCGTTAGAGACATGATCCTGGCTTCACCTTGTCTTCCTCCTCCCTCTGCTTCCTCTCTTTCTTTCCTCTCGTCCTTCTCTGTGTTCACCTTTCTGCTGTCTGCAGCACAATCAGAGCTTTTTCTCTCTCTGCTGTGGTTCCCTTCCTCCTCCTTGCTCTCTCCTCCCTCTCTCTCTCTCTCTTTCTCTCATATTTATCAGTCTATACAAACACTGAAAGTATGTCACACACAGAGGGAGTTCAAGTAAACAGCAGGATAATAATAACAGGTTTTATCCAGCTTGTTGTGGCCACCCTCCTCCTCTTAATGGACCTCCTCTTCTCTTTCACTCCTCCCCCTGGTGGGTTTGCACACCTGAGCTCATCAGTTTGTTTAAGAACACACACCACAAAAAGGAAAAAAAAAAAGATAAGTCTGACAGCAGATTTTGCAAAGAGTCATCAAGCGTGTATTCCTCTTCCACACACGTGTGTGTCCTGTCTGTAAATGCTGTTGGACCACATGCACGGATACGTGGCAGCACATCAACCTTAAAGTCTCTGCATGTCGCCTTTCACACTCAATAGCTAACCATTAAACTCACATGCTAACAAACCTCTTTACTTCCATAGATGTTTACACTCAATACCAAACAACCAAGCTGGGAAAGTTTGATTAAAAACTTTGTCAATATTTAGCTGACTACAACCTTTACTCCAAAATATCTTGGCTGCGGTACAGGGGTGGAGCCAGCATAAGAAATAACATGATTGTGCCTCTCTCTCTGTAACACTGATGCAAAAACCATGGAAATATTTGCAACAAGTTTAAAAAAAAAAGGTTAATTGACAGGTGCTGGGGGGTGGGGGCTGTTTTGTCCTGAAATACAGTGACTTAAAATTGAATATGACATGGTTTCACCTCATTATCTTAAAACAAATGTGTTGCTAGCATACAGCTAAATCACCAGTGCTATGTAGCTTCATGCTAACATCAGGTTATTCGCTTTATATGACATAGCTGTACTTGTCCAGGGACAAAATCAAATGAACATTCTTATTATTGGAAATGTGCAGTCTCATGTCTGTATTTTTAAAGGACGAACAATGAGAAAAGTACGTTTAAAGTAACTTTAAACTGGTGTAGTGACGCCCTGCTGTTTTGATTTTCTGAATATTCTTATTATTCTGTCTATTCACTGCACATGAGGAGCATTTTTCTGAAATTGTTCAATTTTTAGATCCAGTTTATCTCAGACTGGTGAACTTCAGCCGATCTTCACATCTGAGAGACTCTGCTTCTCTGAAATGCTCCCTGGATACCCAGTCATGTTGCTGATGTTTTGCCAGTCAACCCATTTAATTTTCAAAGACTCCGTGTTTATTTTCATGTTCCTCAACCACCTTAAACTCCACCTGTCTTGTTCAAATGGAAGCCTCACAAATAACACATAAAATGTATTCTATAAGCAAGAAGTTGAGCTGTCTCTAAACTTTTATGATTTGCAGAATATCAGCTTTGGGAATACCCACACACTCTCCCTTTATCCTTGCTGCACATCTTTACCTTCTTTAGACTTCTTATCAAACATCTTATCCTTCCTAGATTTCTTGAAGAGAAATCTGGAGGTGAGAGAGCTTCAGCACCTCAGGCTGCAGAACAGAACCCAGCAACCATAATGGGGAGGATAAACTGACTGAACGCTGCTGCAACAGAAGGATGTGACAGAATTACTTACAGTCATCGGACCATCAGTAAAGTTTCTCAGAATCTTGTCTCATTTGTATCTTCAATTGAAATTCACGACTTTTAAACAAGAAGACCTAAAGCAACATGTTTTTGCATTCATGTCCACATTCAGATGGATATGGAAGCAAAATATGGGATTTAGATTTGTGTAATTTGAGCAGAAAAACAAACAAGAAGAGAAAAAACAGAGGAGGTAGTCAGTGTGTAGGAAGGAACCAGAAATTAACAGCAGGTTAAACGGGATATCTGGAAACTAAAGCAAATTCTAAAGAAACAAGAGATTTAAAACAACAGAACTCATAAACTAAGACTGAAAGTGCTGCTGAACAGTTAGAAAAGCTCTTGCCATCATTGCTATGCATCACAGATTCTAAAATCTTGGGGGAAATAAGATTTCTGGACCAAATAAAAAGAAAAAGAAGAAAAAAAAAGCTTTAGGTTACATTCTGGTGGAGGCTCTGGATAAGCCAGGCTGGCTTTTTGCCTCTTCCTGCACTATATCCTAATTATTAATTCTGTCTACTCGATGTCTTTTTTTTTTTTTTTTTAATTGTTATGCAATATAAATTAGGACTAGGAATCCAACTGGACTGGCTGAGCGGAAAAGTTGGTCTGTTGTTCTTACAGGGAGATCACAGGGAGAAGCTGTGTGCATTAGGTTAACTACTTTCTCATCATTTTGGTAAAATGCTACCCCCGAGTGGTGATAGTTAGAGTTTCAAGCCTTTGAAGACCTTTGAAGGTCCAGTGGGCAGAATTGCTAACATATAGTAGTAAAGACTGACATAGCACATTTGGAAATGGATAATGGCCATCATTGACCAAAATTTCTTCGAACATAACGTTGTTTTTGTGCATGAGTGGATCCAATGGCCTCAAGTGCAGCGACGACTCACTACAAATAACTACTTCAGCATTATGTACAGACCCTGCAATGGTGTGGCGACCTATCCAGGTTGCTGGCATGGGCTCAGGCTTCCCCGCAACCCTTAATAGGACTAAGAAAGAAAATGGATGAATGGGCATTATGTACATGTTCACTGTTGTTTCAAAGTTCCTTTTAAGTCGTTACTTATCCTTAAACATTGGTCTGGTAGCTATCAAACAAAGCTGCGGCAGTTTAAGGGTGCATTCACACCAGGATAGTCTGCTAGACTTGGTCCGGTTGGGGACTCAGCTCAGTTGTAGGGGGGTGTATCCATTCAGGCCGAGATTGCGTTCACACTGCACTTTGGTCAAACGAGCCAAACCTTTACAACAATATTACCCCATTCCCACCAAAGGTGGTGCTGCACTAGTATTTGGCAAAAGAGAGGACAAGATCCATGTAAAGAAAAAAAACTCTGCTGCGAGTTAAATATGCAGCACAAAACTATAGCTGTTTTTGTTTTTTGTTTTTTTTATTTTGTTTTATTCAATTATACTGCAGAAATACACTGCAACAATGGATGCAGTATGAACAACAGATGAGACAGAGGACTCTTAACGCCATGGCTATTTATTTACCCACAATGCATTGCTATGTCAAATGCAGGATGTCACTTTTTTTGTAGTTTGTTTCCTGTATTTGGTCCACTTGAAATGGGCTGAGACCTGCCTTTGTACCAGACTGAGTCTGCTTCTTTGGTTCGAATCAGAATTCGTTTTGTGCATTCACATTTCCCAAACGAAGCGGACTTTCCGAGCAAATGGACTCAGAGTCAAATCAAAATGGCTGATGTGAACGTGCCCTTAAGCTTCACACACAGTCGTTTGTCCGTTCAGAGACACCAGAGTAGAAATATGGCAGCTGCCATGTATGTGGACTTACAACTAGTAGATATAAATGATTCATTCTGAGAAAAAAGGTATTTTAGTGAAGTGATTCGATACCAATAGAAACACAGCTTTACATTTTGCTGTCATTGTTTTGTTCCATGCTACACCTTTAAGGTTTCAAAAACACAATATGGCAAAAAGATTTGGGACATCTGCCTTTGCATGCACATCAAATCAAATCAAACTTTGTTTTTAAAGCACTTTTCAGGTACAAAAGTACAAAGGGCTCAATATAAAAAAAAAAAACCCATAGATTTTACATCTTAACAGGCACAATCACACCCAAGTTTGTCACAAAACATGCACACAGATGTTATCATTCTCTCTCTCTATCTCACACACACACACACACACACACACGCACACAAAAAATAGACAGAAAACCCCACCCCTTGACCCCACTGTAACACAAACTCTCTCTCACAAAATAACAGGATAAATGGACATATGTCTCAGCACTACTGACCCAGGTGAGGAAATGATTTATCCAGAGCCACCCCACCCACATAAAGCTTGATGACATCCCAGAGTTAACCCACACTTTGTAGCTACAACTGTTTCAGCACCTCTGAAAAGTGTGTTTATGGGCATTTTATAGATGTGAGCTCAGGACTCAAGATTCAAGACTTCTTTTTTGTTCCCCTTTGAGGAGAAATTTAGCTCCGTTTAAAGGGAACTGTTGACACAAGTGAAACAATAAAATCTGCAGATCAATAAACAATGAGAAGACATCCAAGACAAAAACCAACATAAGACACAGATTAACAATTAAAAAAACAGTTAATCAGGTCTGTGTGCAAAAATAAATGAAGACTAGTAAAAAATGGTGGTAGATTCCTTCATAACTAACATTGTTATCTTTGCTGGGTGGTAAGCTTCATGGACAGTGGAATAAATACATATTTATACCTGTCGTGTTTATAAGGATCTTGCATTTCCTCTGTGACTCTTTGTAGGCAAGTCAAGCTCCTCCACACAGATCTATGTTTTCACTGACCTTGATTGGATTTGAATATAAAAGGATAACACCAGTAATTTTGACAATATAAAAAACACACTAATAGTCATCTGCAAGAAAAGAATGGATCAGAATTCTGCAGCAATCTGTCATTAAGCTGTGTCCCTTCTTCATCTGTTCTTCACGTCATCGTGTTCTGCTTCAGACTCCTTTAATAACCTACAGGCATCAAACCAAAGTTCATCTCAACCAAATTAGAGCTGGTTACTGTAAACACACCATTAGAAACCATCGACCAGATCATCGTTAAGAAGTGGAAACCAACTTTATTTAAAGCAACAGAATTTAATCAGAACATTGTAAAATATGCACATCTTATTTTACAAAAACAAACAAACAAAAAAACAAACAAAAACAGATGCACGCTCACCTGCGTCACATGACAGGGTTTGGTCGTAGCTTTTCACCTCCTGATCTCCCATGATCATGGATCAATACACCATACATTGTGATGGAACCGGTTTAATCTCACAAAATAAAAAAAACAAAACAAACCCTCAGCATCATCGCCTCTCCTCAGACTTATTATATGAGCAATTTGACAACTTTATCCACAATCAACACACTGTCACCACATTTCAATCATGGTGCAAACTAAGCCATCCAAAACATTTTTTTTTTTGTTTAAAAAAAATTTAATTTGATTAAACTGTAAAATCGTAACAGATTTAGTTTTATACACAAAAAGACCGGAAACTTAGTGAGAAAATTCCGGGCTGCAGGTCTGTTTCCCTCTGGGCTGAGAAGTTGAAGCCAACCCCCAGAAAGAAACCCTCCCAAAAAACCAAAAAGAAAACCAAAAAAAGGTATAAAAAAAAGTATTTTCAGGCATTGCTTGCCAATAGAAACGAACCCAAACAAACTTGGGACTAAAGCGCAGGTGTAGGATGGTATGGATGCATTAGAGCTGAAATTACAAAAACATTGTGAAATCTTTACTGTTTTGGCCCAAAATTAAGTAAGGGATAATGTCCGACGAGGTGTCCATTATCAGAAATTAATGGACGACGCGGGGGCGTCCGGTTGCCTCCGCGAAGTCCATTAATTTCTGATAATGGAAATCTCGGAGGGCATTATCCCGCTTATACCATGGTCACTCACAAAGGAAATAAAATATAGGATTAATTACTCATGTTGTTTTTGCTGTTAGAATAATGTTTTTCACAACAAAGGGTAGAGCGGACTATTTAATGTCTTTTGTTGTGGCGTTTCCAAGGTAACCGGCTTTGAGAGCACCTGCAGCGCGTTCGGCAGCAGATACTTTTGCAACAAATAGGCGCATCATCGGGTATGATGATGCGCCTCTGTCTGCACACTGCAGCCAGGGGTAATTGTGCGGAGCTCAGTGTGTATGAACGAGAGTGTGTGTATGTGCTCACGGCGCGCCGTCAGGTGATGAGTCTGAAAGATAAAAGTGTTGAACGGAAGTGCCATCCCCCTCCTCTTAACGGATTCCAGTGAAAAGATGATTTTTTTTCTGCCTGAAATGCATATTTCTTCACAATATGAAGGAAATCGGGGAGGATGTTTATCATGTTTATGTGACATCTGACGTTGTCAGTCCAGATATTCTTTCTGCCCGTTTGTCGCTAACATTTCTGTTGCCACGGTTACCAACTGCTGTTTGAGCCAGCGCACTGATTTAGAACTATTGGGCTATTTGACGGAACTTTTTTTTTTTTTTAAACTGGTGTCCAATATTACTTTTTAAACAACAACCTGCAGCCAATCAGAATCGAGTATTCTGATTATACCATGGTATAATAATGTTTAACTTCTAACAGAAACGTGTTAAACTGAAACAGATTCACTTCTTCTGGCAGCAGCTTTGTCTGTGAGCTCATGACTGATGTGGACTGAGGTGAACCCCAGTCCACACACATACACAGAGAGGTGTTGCATGGGAGGTGATGCCGGGAATGATCACCATTTATACCATGACCTTGTTTCCCCAACACTGGTTTAAACACATACACCAAAATGAAGCATCTTTTGTGTCTGACAGGAGGAAGTAAAGTGGAATGCCGACATTGAGTCCATAACATCGTCTCAGGGAATCATTTCTGCAGTTTCCCACCGGTCTGTCAGTTACTTGTCTGACAAAAACCTCAACGTCGGCATCACATAAGCAGAGAACTTTTCTGCAGAAATAACCAGCAAGACGGTGATGGGTGTTCACATTTAAAACAAAGGTATTGATCAGAGGTAACATAACTGAATGAGTCTCTTTTGAACCTGCAACAAAAATTTAAACCAAAATACAGAAAAATGCTCATTTTTGCTGTGCATGTGCATGCTGTGCATGTGATCAGTTTTTGTTTTGTTAAACTATTGTTTATCATTTTATAGAATTGTAGCTAAATCCATTTGCAAAGTATTAAGGCGTTTATCTTTGGTGTAAGTTCTGTTTTTCTGATGTTTTACAAGTTATTTCTCTTTGGACAGGTTCCTCTCTGTTAGTGTTGGACACTGATTTCACTTCCTTCCTTTTTTCATTCCACATATTTTAACCTTTAAAACAGCAAGAGATCTCCTGGAGTGTTATCACTTATATCATCAAGTTTCTCAGGAACTGTAGTGTGCAACTCTGTGGGGTATATTGTGATGGATAGCTTACCATTTAATTGATCTATTGAAGTTTTCTATGGATTTATATCCTGTCCAGGAGGTTTACAATCAAGCCATGAAATGAAGTGTTTATTCAGATTCTATATGGTAAATCAACAATAATCAACGATAACACAACTATTTATCACATTTTAATCACAAAAATGATGCTATCACTACTGTGTTGCTACTTTAACGCAGCAGTGATGATGACGCCACTTCCTGTCAACCTTTCCACCAATCAGATAGCTTAAATTGACAGCAATGTCCAATCAGGAGCAGCCAGCCAGCTGAGATTGTTCTGTAAAATATCTGAATGTTGACTAGGATTAAAAAAAAAATCTAGCTTTTACGAACAGTTTGATGCAAATACAAAGACCACCTGGACCAAAAATAGCAAAACATGGCTTGGAGTTTTAAGTGTTGAACTACCACGATCATATGTTTAAATCTAAACTACAAACGTTAAAAGAAAAAGAAGTTTGAGGGCTGGTGGGTCCTTTAGGTTTCAGAGGTTTCCTCTGTTTATAAGAGAAGTTTGAGATGATGTAAGATCAGTGTGTACAACGGAATAAACAGGAAGTCAGAAACATCTTGGTGCAGCTTAGTTTGGATTTTCTACAAATCTCGCTCCGCATCAGGAGCTCGCTGCTGCACAACAGGAAAGTCTCAGCAGAATTTTGCAAATATTTCTGGCGAGGAAGCGGTGAAGGGCTACGGGACGGGAAAGGCTTCATGTTAACAAGCTAACGGTGCATCCTTCCAGGAAACACTTGCAGTGTGTGAATGTGGCAAATCTGACTCTCTCACTACCCTCCTGCGCGCCGTGTTTAATGTGATGTACGCTTAAGAAAAAAATCAGCTCACAGCACTGAACATGTCTGTCTAGATGGTTGGAAAGTTTATCATCACCTTCTAGATGATTTCTCTGATGGGATGAAATATAATGGGAGATTAAAAAAAAAAAAAAGTACTTTTAGGGTCTGGGACTGGCTAGGCTGAGCATTGTGCAGATGTACTGGGTCTCAGCCAACTGAGCTATAGGAAACTGTGACTTTAACCCACCAAACAGTAACGTTTCTGTATGTTTTAGCCACAAGCTCTGGATGTTTTACATGAAATGACAAGCAGCTGCGTTGTCTTCAGTCTCTAACTGCCCACCAGTCAGGTCTGAAAAGCTCTTTGAAACACATGCAGACAGTTAAACATAAGTCTTTTCAGGTGGTTTTAAACAGAGTCTGATAAGCTGATGTTTGCAGCTGACAGGAAGAAGGGTTGGAGCTGTGGAGCTTGGCCTTTCCTAGAAAACTATTTCCACAGAAACATAGTCTACTCAGAGTTCAAACTGACATGACGCAGCAATAACATGACCGAGTAAAGATAACAGTAAACTGCAGAGGAGCAGCTTTCTTTCACGTATGACCTCATTAACAAAGAAGCTGAGGTTGTTCTCTGAGACATGCCAGGCAGCAGATATTCCAGATGCAACATGAGAGATCTGAACATGAAGACATGACATCAACATGAAACACGTCACCGTCCTGCCAGCTCACTTCAGCATTTAACCCGAATCTGAACATGTTGGAACGGATTAAACTTTGGTTTTTACATCGCTGCAGACAGAACCAACACAACATATTTGATGTTTTCTCCGCTTCATCTGTGTTTATATTACAGGTTGTGACTCATTCCTCAGAACAACTGGGACGGGGAAAAAGACATGTCAAATTAAAAAAAAAAAAAAAAGATTTGGTCCCAAAGTTTGAGCATCAAATGGCTCCAGTTTGATATTAAATGTGTGAGAAAAACCAGACTATAGGAGGAAGGGGTTAAAATAAGAGCCGAAACTCTTCCTACATCCAGATCATCAGTGCAGAGATTTACAGAAGCAACTTTTACTGAATATGTTGTGAACATCTGTAAAATGTAATGAAATGTAAAAATGTCATGAAGCTGAAGTTAAAAATACTCTTTCTGATTTGGGGGATAAACGTCACTAGTTAAACATCCTGAGCAGATACAACATTAAACAGTAAAAACAAGAAAGCAAAGAGCGAGTTCACAGTGAAAACAGCGGATAAATTTCCCTTTTCCCACTCGGAACATCGACGTTCCACCCTTCATAGACAACCAGGTGGAAACAACAGAGTTGGTGTCGACGTTCAGAGCTGTGCGTCTGTGGTGTGACATTTGAGGTGGGGCTAAAAGGGGAGGAAAACACAATGTTGGCAGCTGAGCTGTAAGACACGAGTGGGTGAAACAGTGTGTGTGTGACTGTGTGTGTTTATTTGGTCCTTGTCAGGAGTGCAGCCTCGGCACAGCACGGCTGCAGCTTGGGACTACAAAACATAATCCTCCATATTTGTAGTCTTTTTCATCAGCAGGTCAGTGTTGCTGTTCCAGGCTTTTCCTGTTCTCTGTGTCAGAGGGTCCGCTTGTGGAGGTGAACCGACCTGTATAATAAACCTGGCTTTAGATGTTCCACGTCTTGTTGCTCTGATGGGATGTGACGGGAATACTGAGCTGGAAACTGATCAGTTGCTGTGGAAGACTGGTTTCTGGACTTTCTGCTGTCCAGCAGGTTCTGATCGATGGAGGCGTTTTCCTGCCGGCATCTCATAATTATAAGATTTAAAGTAATCATGAAATAAAACAAATTCATTTTTATCTTATATTTATGACTTTTTATCTCATAACAATGACTTAAAATGTCACATTTATAAGACAGTGATTTTAACACGCAAGTGACGTGAATGTGAGCGTAGAGGAGCTCCTCTTCCTCACCGTGCATCCTGCTGCAGCGTTCCAACGCACCCATCTGCAGACCTGGGATCAGATCTGCTCTATCAGCACACAGCATCAATTTGGTCATAAATTTAAAAAACTCACTCCATTATGAAAAGTATTAAAGATATTTCACTGTTTTCCTGAATCTGTTTGGGTTTAAGAAGACATAAGAAAAAGAGAGGAAGAAACATTTCTGGAATGTAAACAGATGTAAATAGTATTTTTTTTTTTAATCTGTGAAATAAGAACAGAAATGTGGGTTTTTGCAGAGATGAGGTTTAAATTCACATTTCTGCTTAACATAAAGGAAAGTTATAAAGCCAGACATTAAACTGCATTAATTGGATTTGTTGCACCTGTACTCAGGTGTTTCTGCTTCCTCAGGTGCGACACCTGAAGGCAACATGGACGCCAGCAGCACACCTGTTGTATCAGGTATGATACAGACGGATTTAACTCAACCTGAGTCGTCATCTGTGGGGTCTGTCGGAGGGGTTTCTGAGGCAGTGGAGCAGGGGCCTGTAAAGGAGAGCCATTACCTGACTGACTGACTACAAACGTGCACGTGAAGCAGCTTCTTTGTCACTATAATTTTAAAAAAAAACACAGATGTTTTGGAGAAGCAGCAGGAACTAAGAACCTGACAGCAGTCACAGCTGCTGGATCAGGTTATTTCATGATTCTGTGATCAGAAAATGATCAATTATTTTTTATAAATAAATCTCAAAGGAAATTTCAATAAAATAAAATAATTTTAGTATTTGGATTAAAATGAATAATTTAATAGAAATTTTAACAAAAAAATTATACAATTCTCATAAAGTTCAAATTCAATAAAATCATCTGAAATATTTTGAATAATATATTTGAATTCATTTGAACAGGAAATATAAAATAACTTAAAATGTTTCTAAGTTTAAAATTACCTAAGAAATAATTTATGTAAACGACCTTTAAAAAAAAAAATCTATTTTAAATATATTAACTCATATTAGCTACCTAATAAATATCTATAATGTTTGAACATTATATTGAATATTCATTCTGAAGATAAATATCAATAATAACTTATAGACTTGTTAAAATAATGTTAATGTTATATAATTTATTCAACTTGGAATAAATTTGCAGCAAATTTATAATAATAATTAACTTGTTTGACTGTATGATATATTTAATAATGATATTTAAGTAATGTTTCAGGTTGAGCCTTCAGCAGCTGGATGTGTGTGTGTGTGTGGGGGGGGGTACTACATGGTGCTCTTGGCCAGCGTTGGGTGGAGGCCCGGTCGGGGCAGGACAGGTGTTTTTACAGGAAGTCAATGTGAAGATGGAACTTTCTGGTTCCTTATTGCTTATGAACGTCTTCATGCCGCAGGATCTTGTAAAGAACCCAGTAGAAGATGTTGAAGAAGAGGAAGGCCAGAGGGAAGCCGGCCCGCGACACCGTGTCGATCTTCTTGGCTCTGTCGATGAACAGCTTCCTCATCTCCTCCGTGGTTTTGCCCCCGCTGCTCGCTGCCGCTCCAGGTGGATTCTGGGTGGTGTTAGCTGTGGCTCCTGGGGGACTGAGCACGGCCACAGCGTTGTTGGTGTTGACTTTAGAGTCTTTCCTGATGCTGGGAGTCGATGTCACGGCAGCTGTGGGGGTCGGCCTGCTCTCATGGACCTCGGCCTCCTGTTGGAGAGAGGAGAGGAGGAGGAGGAGGAGGTAGTCACACATCAGACCACTTAAACTTCTTCTCACTGACTCTGACATGACTCTGAAGTAAAAACAGATTATAAATGTAATCCCATGTTTGGTTGTGGGATTTTTATTTGAAGTTTAGAGAAATTTAGTTGAAACTATTTGTATTGTGAGCTTAAAATCCTGGATCAGACCAGCAGGATTAAAATCATCAAACATCCCAGCAAGCAGTCTCTGTGGTTAAACTGGAATCTCATGCTGACCATTAAAACAACAGCCACGATTCTCCCGCAGGCGCAAAGGACAGAATCAACAAAAGATTGGAAATAAATGCCAGGAAAGGAAAATACAAAAAGACTATAAGTTTCAGTCGATATAGAGGCAAATAAATATTTAGGTCAGATAAGATAAAATTATATGAAAATTTTAAATTGAAAATAAAATAAAATCAAAGTGAAATAAACAGAATGGAAAAAGAAAAAAGAGTGATAACTTAAAAAATATGTGAAATAAAAAAAAAGTGAAATAAAAATGATGTGAAATAAAATCCATTTAAATAAGTAAATCAAACTAAATGAATTAATAGAAATAAAAGTTGAAAAAAATCTATTTAAAAAAAATAGTCTAAAATAAAAAAACAAAATTTAGCGAAAGAAAACAAAGCTAAAAGTTCTAAATTAAAATTAATCAATAAAATCATATAAAAACTAAAAATACACTAAAAGATACTAAAATAAAATAAAGGTAAATGAAATAATGTAATATTTTTATAATCTAGAGTAAATATTTGAGAGGGAATTCAGCGAAAGCGCAGCAGGATTTAGAGGATCATTAATTTTTCCATCCTGTCCACCAACAAATTCTGATGACAGACTGGAATAACTGGATTTCTTTTTTAAAACCACTTTCATCTCATTAATTTAATAATCCTGCTGGTTGTTACTGTTTTGCAGTTTGACTGTAGGTGGACCAGCATAACATCTGACTGCAGTTACCTGCTCTCCTGCAGATCATGTAGGTGCTGAATGAGTGACAAAAAACACATGCAGACATGCGCACACACACACACACACACACACACACACACACACACACATACACACGTACACACACACACGTGCACAGTGCCTTTACCCTGCTGTGGTGGCTGGTGTAGAAGCTGCTCATAGATCCGTACAGAGGCTCTGAAGGTTGGAGGCCGTTGTCAGTTTTAACACGACGCAGGGACTCAGCTAGCTCCTCTGGATCAACTGCACCTCCACTGTTCTACCGGCCGACAGCATGCACACACGTGATCAACACACAGAAACCCAGAGGAAAACAGAACATCCAAAAACAGGACCGGACCGGATCGCTCAGTCATTCAGTCAACAGGAGCTCCATCTCAGTAATTTGCCCTCTGTGGGGATCAATGAAGTGTCGGCCATGTTTGTTGTAACAGAAGCAGCTGATTGTTCATGGAAGGAAAGTCTTGAAAAAAAAAAACCTTAAAAATAAATAAAAAGCATCAAATGACCCTGCAGCAACTACTTACAGCTAAATGCAGGTAAAAAGCTTAACCGTTGCCCTGACAACTGTGTCCCAGACATACAGGAACACCTTAGTGAAGTAGTCTCAGAAACCTTGGTGTTCTCGTCTCTCAGCACCGTTCAGAAGAACCACATGCTTCTGTCAATTTCTCCAAACTATGAAGAATTCTGCCTAAAACAGAGCTGGAGATTATTATCCATGCTTTTATTTATATTTCATTTAGACGATCCTAACAGTGTTTTTTTAGTTATTTTACCAGTTTTATTAAATTATTTTATTTATAACAGCTGCTTCTTCAGGCAGTATAAAATTCTGCAGCTCAGCTTTTAACCATTTCATGCATAGTGGGTCTGTGGTGGACACCTATTTACAAGCTTTTTTCTTACATATTAACAAATGAGGATGGTATTTTGTAAATAAACGACTTCAGTGGATGTTACTGAGTCATCCAATACGTTTCCACTCACTGAAGACTAAATAAATATAAGATATAACTGAACATAATGTAATTACGCAAGTTTACCTTTGTGATATATCGGGGGAAAAAAAATGAGACAGCTATATTTGATAGAAGATTTACAAAATATAATTATGATTATATTATTTTATTTTACAAATAATTTATAGAATACATCAAAATAAATAATAAATCATGATAAATTCTAAATACTACTAAAAAAAAAAAAGTATCACTGCATATGTCTGTAGAGGTAAAATATTGTATGTAAAAAAATATTGCATTGTTTTGTTTTTTTTTTAAATTAATTCATGCATGAAAGGGTTAAACAGCACAAACAACAGACATCATGTACCCCGTCGGCCTCGCTGCACTGGCATCCACTGGATTTTATTATGAGTTTTAGAGTTTTACTTCTCATGTTTAAAGCCGCATCTTTCTCAGCCTCAGCATTGCTGATCTACAACATATCTACAACCATTCTCGTCTTTTGAGATCAGCTGTTCAAAGACTGATAGTGGTTCCAGAGACACACTTTAAGTCTCAAGTTTCTGTCCCCAGAGTGTGAACCTGAGTTTTAATGCCTTGATTTGCCTTCATTTTGTTGAGATGTCATATTTTATGTTTGCTCTGATCACCCCTTGTCTTTTTCTTAGATTCTCTGTTCTTTCTGGTTTTTCTTTCATTTTTGATGATATTAAAGTACTTTGTGGCTTTAATCTGAGAAAGTGCAAAACAATATATAAAACATAAACACAGAAATAATACATTTAAAATATGTAAAGCTCCACATCTGAAGCAACCTTCCTCTGAGTGATGCTGAGAAACTGGTCCAACTGGTCCAACCTAGACTGGTCTACTGCAATGCTATTTTATGCCGGTTCCAATAATTCCCTGAAAATATTTCATCTTATTCATAACACTGGACTGGAGCCTTCAGAGTGCGTCACATGTCCCCTGTCTTCACTTCAGAAGGTCTCAGTGAAGTTTGCGCTCCAGTTTAAAATCTTCCTCAGCACATAAAGTCCAGTAAAGATCTGCTCGTTTTGATGCAGTTTGGTTTGGCAAACCATGACCTTTACTGCGTTTCCACAGCCAATTGTAGCTTTACCTGCTAGGTGGCAACAGATATCTCAGTTACTGGCGTGATGTCCATGGTGTGACGAAGAAGAACCCGACCCAGAAACAAAGGGGGAGAATAGTGCACATCCACCTGTTGTCTTCTTTCTTCTTGTCATGTGGCTTTACTAAACATGCAGCTGTTCCATGTTTGTTGTTATTGCTGCGTCACACAGCGTGTCTAGCTCCACACTTTAGGGGCAGATTGTTCATATTTATCCACATTTATCTTTAACCTGTAGATTAAAATGTGTTATTTTTGACCCCACTGGCAAAGTCCTAAAAAAAGTAGGACAGCTCAGATCGGATATTTTTGCACCCTTCCCAATTTTTTTCTCTGTGGAAATGCAAAAAAAAAAAATCAGTACTGTCCATACCAACTGATGTCCTGCCAGCTATTACAAAGCTAAGGCACCTACTGCTCACTGATGTTTAGTTTAGGTGGGACGAGCTGCAGGTTCTGGGTGCAAAACATGGACAGTCACTCTGTCTTTAAGATAAGACTTACAACTTTCCACTTTGAAAGAGTTGCTGTTTAACTCAGCAGACAATTTGCTTGATATTTCATTTTCATTCACGACTCAGTTGGACTTTCAGGAAATTTGTTTAATTATTCTAAAAAACTGGTGTATAAATAATATAAACTGATTTTACTGACTGTCTCCATCAGTTTATCTAAATGACTCATTTTGATTGGATTGATGATGGAAGTGAATTATTTTCATAGTCAAAGCCAAAGTAATTCTCTTTCTCCTCTCCTCGTCTCAGTTCTGCTCAAAAAGTCGACTGAATGCTGAGTGGATCCTTTCCCGACCGCTTCTCATGCACTGACTACACGCTCATCCTGTGTGGATGGCCTGTTGTCATGGATGCAGCCACAGTCATGCCGTCTCATGCACTGATTTGAGTCAGAAAAACATGCACAGATAACGTCAATGTTTCTAACTTCTGATGCAGTGACAGCATGTGTCCACAAGGTGGCATTTTACACCCAAACACGTCTATGTGTGCAGATCAACGCTGTGACCTGGTCATTTCTCTCTGCTAACTACAGGGTTTTTCTGTACCTTGCTCTTGTTCTTGGGTTGCCGTCTGAATCTCAGCAGCTCTTTATGTTGCCTGGACACAAAGTTGACGGCAGCATACTCCAACAAAGCAGAGAAGACAAAGAGGAGACACACCGCCATCCAGATGTCGATGGCTTTCACGTAGGAGACCTGAAATCAAACACACCTGGTGAGACAAACCTTTTCTTTTTCCTGCCATTTCTTCCATTCGGGAGCCTCCGTTGGTCTGCAGAGACCAGAACAGAAGATGAGATTCATGAAACCTGGTGGCACGTTAAAGGTGGCGTATGTAAGATTTTCAATATTTTTAAAAATAAACTAAAAAAAACAAAACAACTACAATCATAATTAGATGGTTTTTTTGAACATGTAGGTTCCAGTCTGTTCATATTTGATGTGTTATTAAATTACAAGTTTAATTAATGACAAAGACCCTTCTTAAATGTTTGCCTACCAGTAAAAAAAAAAGTGCTTTTTGTCATTTGTCATTAATTAAACTTGTAATTTAATAACTCATCAAATATGGACAGACTGGAACCTACATGTTCAAAAAACTATCTAATTATGATTGTAGGTATTTTATTAATTTATTTTGAAAATATTGAAAATCTTACATACTCCACCTTTAAGCAAACTAAGAGCCCTGGAAACACTCTGCTGCTCGTTTTACTACCTGAAACTTAACTCAGGCTTCATAAAGCTGCGACCTCACAGATATTCCATCTAAATTTTCTTGCAGTACTTACAGATCACATCTGCTGCCCAAAACACTCACTCGTGACTGAGCAACCGACGCCTGCGGTGTCAAAAAGATGTAACCTCATTCCTGCATGAAATAATGACTTATTCAGACACATGTAATATACTGGAGTGCAAATCCCTGTTAAAGACCGGAAACATGAGAAACCTCCTAACCTCTAAACACACACACACACACACACACACACAAGCCCAGTCAGAGTGTGGTGTGTGTACAGTGCATGATGAGAGCGCTCAGCAGAATTATGTAATGCAGCGCTCCATGTCGGATTTTTTCTCATGCATACAAGATACCAGAACAAGACTGAGGGGCTCGTTCTCACTCACGCTCCAGCAGATCCACGATGTGTGTAATCAACACACGCTCGTGCTCACCCATGCACGACAACCGTTGGTATAATGAATGAAGACAGGAGGCGTTTCAGGTCTCGTCTCGTAGGAGAATAAATCAGATCTGCCACAGTTTCTGCTCGCCACAACATCTCACCTCCAAACTGTTTTCTTCCAGATATGCAGCGATGAGACCGAGGTGCCTGCACACGGCAGACACAGCAGGCGTAAAGTTCCACAATAAAAACAAAACTAATGACTGACTCTGGATTCAGACATTTTGAATAAACTCTACTTAATGAGGTCTTTATTTCCTGCCTCCTGTCTGAAACAAAACATACACCAAATACAGAAGTATATCTTTACAACTACAATGGCGTTATTAATAATCTGACACACGTGAGATGACTACAGAAGTGTCAGAACCAAGATGTCAGAGTAAATTTACCTGGAACACAATAGAAAATGTGAATGGTTATCTTCTTCTGAAAGAAACCCACATTACTTTCAGTGAAAACCACATAGCAGCCCAATTCATCCAGCAATAAGTAAAGTAGTCCTACGTGTTAGTAAAATATTCCTAGGAATTAGTGAAGTAGTCCTGTGAGTTAGTACTGGAATGAGTAACGTTTCACCACAAAACTGCAAAATAAGACATGATTTACGAGTCTGGGTTCCAGCTGGAGGAGTTTTTGTCCCAGAAATACGTGTAATCAGCACAATCTCTGCTTTCATGCGACGCCTTGTGTGTGTGGGTTTGCTTAAAGTGGAGAAATGAGCAGATGCCCTAAAGTGGACTGTGCTGTTTAATGTGTTTCTTACATTCCCATATAAATGCTTGGGGTTTGCACTGTGTTTAAATAGGATGACAATGCTTCATACATGTTAGGATTGCTGCTGTCAAGTGTCTCAAACATCTTCTGTACTGTAGGGTCTCGTGCTTCCTGTGCAGGGTTTAATCAGGAAGAGGCTAAACGCTGAACTCTAAAATGACTCAATGCTGCTTCCCGCTGGGCATCAAGAGGCAGTACAAGCCCATCACTTCTGCTTTGCCTCCTGACTGGCCTGCAATAGAGAGGTGTAGCTGCGTCCATCACTGGACAAAATGATGGCAGCAGCTCTGTTAAATTTGCTGCTATCTGTGCTAAAAAGCCTGTTTTCACTGTGTGGCCCTCAAGTGTATCCAGTTCTGACAGCAGGCTTGGACCCCCCTGTGGCAGCCCCTACTGAGGACAGACTCTGTGGCATAACTTCACCTGACACAAGATGTGGAACCAAAGCATGGCTCTTTCTTCCAGGCTGTAAAGCGATGCAGCTCACTGATTTATGCTTTAGGACTGTCAAATATTATAGGTTGATGCAAAGAGATTCATTTGTGGAATCAAAATGTTCATTTTGTTTGATTTATCAACACAAACAACGAAGTTATGAGCGCTGCTATACACAGTCAGAACATGGCAACATCTTGGCGAGAGAAGCGGATTTTGGACATGAAGGCGCTTTGACCCAGCAGTGAACCGAATCCACAGAAAAATACTTTAGATGTTTTGTCCTTTTTTTTTTCTTTTTTTTTTACAGATTCATCATTAATTTTAGACATCATCATAGCAAGGGAGGACCTGTCAGTGCAGACAAAGCTGAACATCTTTCTGGGAACTGGATTATAAGTTTAAAAGCAGCGTGGTCACGACTGGTTTGAATTCTAAAAACAGTCAGACTGCATATCATTTTATACTGGAAACATCGCAGCTTACCTGAACCCACAGACTCTGATGTTGCACCATCTGGATACAAGACAAGGAAGTAGCTATTTCTAGTTTTTCCATCTGGGCATTTTTTCCCCCCCATGAATGTGTCTCTCTGACCCGGCCAGGTCCCCTCTCTAATGTTGGTCTAGAACTGTCTGTGATTGCTCCTCTGTCCATATTTCCACATACATGTAAATGGCGTGTTCAGTGATCAAAACAATTTCAGCTAAGAAGATGCATGTTGTTATGCATGTACTGGTATTTACAGAGTGTCACTGAACATCACAAATCCTGTCAATCAAAGCAGTGAATGGTGACACATCTCATTTAAGATGTACACACACACACACACACACACACACACTTACACACAAACTAACTCTTCCCTCATCCGTCCTCCCAGCTCCTCTGGGCACGGTGGGTGGTTGTTTATCTCAACCACAGGTCCGCTACCAGATTCCTGGGAGCTCGAGGGTCCTACACAGCATCTCAGCTGTTCTTTTTACCTATGCTGATGGACGTGACTTAAATTTATGTAATTCTGTTTGAATCATATTTGCATTATTTGTATGTGTGTGTGTGTGTGTGAGAGACTCATTTTTAGTGTAGGGGGCTAAAATAGCAGAAAAAACATGCAGATATTGTCAGAAGGTCTATCTTAAGGCAAGCCATGAAGTTTTCCTGAACCAGGAGAGATGATTACTGGAGGCTAGTAAAATGATATCAGACGTAACTATCTGATTGAATCTGAGTCTGAGAGGAGCTGCAGGGGAATGGGGAGAAAAGTGACCAAAGACGTTTTTTTCCTGCAGAGTTTCTGAATCAGAGCAGACGGCGTGGAGGCTTCTGTTTATGTGCTACATTACATTATCGCTGCTGGACAGACGACATGACTGAAAACAGTCCAACATGAAGCATGTCATCCTCTAACACACAACTCGTGGCCGTGACTACACATTTACTCATCTGTGCACTCATGGAGTCTCTGTGAGGTGAAATCTGGGTCTCAGACCATGTTTACTTCTGGTTTCAAGTTTTTTTTTGTTTTTTTAAATTGAAAAGCTCAAGTTCATGTGGAAATAAAGGAGTAAAACCAAAAGTATGACCTTCTTCTATCTTCCACCTAGGAGGTTATGGTTTCTGCTTGCTTTAACTTACTGTCTGTTTTGTAGCAACTTTATGCAAAAACTACTGTGCAGAGAACAGGTCTTGGTCTAACTTAGATGCCATTTACCTTTAGGACTGATCTGGAAGGAAATGTGGACACAGGAATATTTTTTAAAGGATTCTTTACAATCTGGGTGGAAATAAGCTGCTTGATGAAGATCTGTGCTTTTGTTTATTGTTGACATTCTTTCTTTTTCTTTCTTATAATTATTGACAAACTGCACTTTATCATTCCAGTCCAAAATCTAAAGTATTTGTAGTTTTCTATCATAACATTTTCTTCATAATCCGTTTTGAGATGTGATCTTGCATGAAGGACTCTGGAGCAAACATGATGAAGAGGAGGAAGAAAACCTGCACAAACAGCAGCTGACATGCAGACCTTTGGCAGTGAAGTCCTGGAGCCAGAGCTCTGTGTTGTCATGGTGAGGACGGTGGTGATGCCCAACGCCACTCTGGCTGGAGCGGCGTCCATGTTGATCCAGAAAGAGACCCAGGAGAGGATGACGATGAGCAGGGACGGGATGTACATCTGGATCAGGTAGTATCCCATCTGACGCTCCAGGTGGAAGCGCACCTCGATGCAGGTAAACTTACCTGAAACAACCATTAAATAGTTAGTTGGGCAGAAACCAGTGGAAGATGAGAAGCACACCATCATGTTCTCAGTTCAACAAATATTCTGCATGCAGAGAAGCTGGAATTAAATCTGCATGAAAAGATGCAGATACTGAATTAAGCTGACAAAACCCCAGAAATCATTTGTAAATTTCATGCAGAACATTTAAAACAGAATTATAATTCCTCCACAGATAAAGTGATTCATTACTTCAAAATGTGATGCTCCTTTACATAATTTCATCTTCAGCTCTTGCATATTAATTCCACATAAACATATAAAATGAACAGGAACTTTCAGCAGATTAACTCAATTTTGTTGTGCTGAGAAGGTGTCGATGAGTTTGCCGTCTTACAGATGTTGGAGTAACTCAGCTCCATATTTACAAAGAAACTGGTCTAAGCTTTTGCATCTATTTCTGGCTAAACTGGAGACTAGTCCAATTTAAAGTATAAGATAGACATTTACTGTCACTGTACATCTCAGCTAACAATGAAATTAGAGCGAGCAGCTAATCTCCAGAGCAAGAATAAAAACCCTTCTGAAGTAAATAAAGCTGAGTAGAATAAAAATTAAAAATGTGAAAATATACAAACATGTCAGATGTTAATAAAATAAAATAAAAGAACAAAAAAAAACCCATTGTACTTGATAAACTGCAAAAACGTAAACAGTCATTCAGAAATGCGATGGTGAGCAGAAATATTGCAGTAAAAGCTGTTGTACTCAGGTAGTGATTGTCTTTGGATTTAGGACCCAAACGGGTCCGATGTGCATCTAAGAGTCCTAAGAGTCTGATCACCCACAGGTAAAAACAGTTTCTGATATGGTTTGTTTAGGACTTGTGGCTTCTGTATTTTTCTCCAGAGGGAAGATGGCAGAAGAGACCCCGGCCCGGATGTAAGTGACTGGTGCAGATTGTCTGTGCCCTGATAAAGCAGGGGGATGTTGTGATGTCTTCCAGGGAGGACAGCCGATGATGTTCTGGGCTTCTCTGATCACCGGCTGCAACACTATGTTGTCTCCAGCTGAGAAGCTTGTGAACCATGTATGTAACAGATGTTGTCAGCTGTAGTCTGGTAGAAGGTACTCAGCAGGCCGGCCTCCAAGCCTGATTTTTATTTTTACCACTGCCAACATATTGATGGACGTTGTTATGTCGTTGGAGAGGTGGAATGTGAAACAATATAAATCCATAAGATATCCATCCATTCTCCATCTCCACTTATCAGCCAGCAGACTAAGTCCTGACTTCTTTTAGCTCATCCAGGGAATCCAGAGGGGTTCCCAGGTCAGCTGAAAGATGCGGTCCCTCTGATGTGTCCTTGGTCTTGGATACCCTCCTGGTGGGACGTGCCAAGAAGACCTCAGAAGGGAGGCATCCAGGAGGCATCTTAGCCAGATGGCCGGGTGCTGGAGAAAAGAAACTCCAACAAACAGTTTTCTGACCATCTGTTCTCTAAAGAGGCTCACAGTGTCATAATTACAAGATTTCTCCATCACCGAGCCACTTCATCTTGCTCTGGATGAGGAGCAGCAGCAGTTGTACTGAACTGGTCCTGGATGACCAGGCTTCTCACACCGTCTGTAAGGGACAGTCCAGCCGCTCTGTGGAGGAAACTCATTTCACATGTTTTTATTTTTGATCTTCCTGCAGGATGGTAAAAAATGCCTTTAACAAAACTGTTTCTAATAGCTTCTAATGTTACATATAAGATGTTCTAATGGAATTCGAATAAAAAAAAAAGTGTTTAAATGTGTCTCTGCAGGAGGTTTTGTCATTGGAGAACATCCACATCGTTGCCATAAAAAGAAGGCAGAAGAAAAGCCCCATCCAGAGGATGATGGAGAAGAAGGTGGTGGATGATAGTGCTTTTTTGTGATGAAAGAAAAGATGTTTAAAAGAAAACATGAAGAGGAGGGAATTCAAGAAAAAGATGAAGGCAGAAAACAAGAAGTTTCTCTCAGATGAGAATCACAGATAAAAAACTTAAAGATCTTTGTGTTTTCTGCACCACAGACGGTCGAACCCACCGATTCAGATCCAGATTATTGTTCGACTTGGTGGACTCTGATGGCTGCTTTCTGCAACTTCACCACTAGGTGTCAGTCATTTTCCTCGTAGCACATTTGACAAAGTAATTATTTAATAGATCAGAATCATGTCTGAAGCTCTGACTGAAGATATTTTTGTGTCTTCCGGTTTAAAGTTTGCAGAAAAAAACCTTTCTGCAATAGCTGATGGTGATGTTGGACCCCGGGGCCCCTTGGAAACCCATATCACCCTCAGCTCATTTTCATGTCAGCACAACTTTATATAAGACTTCAGAAAACATCCAGAGAAAAAGTCCTGCAGGTCCAAACTGACCTGATGTCTTTGCTCAGATCTCATTTATCAACCAGACAGTCTGATCCTGGACACTGGCCTCCTGCAGCATCCAGCAGCACAAACACCACTGATGAGGCATGGCAAGCTGTCCCCCCCCCCCGTGTGTGTGTGTGTTACCTGTGTTGTAGTGCTTTGTGCAGTATCTGAGGTCCGACTCGTCTTTGAGGATGAACTGTGGGAGCGTGAGGCCCTCGGCCACCTGAACCGGTCCGTTCTCCTGCCACTCAAAGATCAGGTCGTTCATGGTGTAACCGACTGGAAAAGCAGAAAGACCACTTAACCAACTATACACACACACACACACACACACACTCACACACACAGAGTACTAAACAGCTGATTTTCCAGGTTTTGCTGTTTTTTTTCCCAGCAAAGAAAAAAATCTTTCTAATTTAATAAACTAATTAAATTTAATTAATTTAATTTATTTCAATGAATTACTTCAATTGATAATCAAGTAACTGAATTAAGTTTATCTAACTTAGAATATTTAGTTGAGTAAAATAATGTTACTGTGATTAACCAGAAATGTATGTTCATGACTTAAGTTGGATCAACTACTTCTCTTTTTAGTGTTAGTAATGAAAAATTATTTAAAAATTATATAAATGAAGAAAATGTATATTTAAAAAAAAAAAAATTTGAAAAAAAAAAACACCCCCATTGGATGAAACTTTTTAGGTTTTATTGTAAATACTCAAATAAACAGTTCTGCACAAACAATAATGCATTAAACATTTCTTTCAACTCTTTACAAAGGACATAATTTTTCTTCCTCATCTCTCATCCCTCATGTTTGTGATTCATTCTGTGATCCTCAGATCACACGGATGTAAAACACAAAGAGATGCGAAGGCACTTACAAACAATTAAAAAGAATGTCAGCACAGGAGAGCACACCTGTTGCTGCTCCAGCTTTTATTACAACCTTTGGGTGTGAAAGCCTTATAGATATTCATGTAAACTATATTAACTTCATGTACAAAAGATGAATGATGGACACACTGTGGATAACACATCTATCCATTTTTTGCCACTTATCCGGGGTCGGGCCATGGGGAGCAGCTTATGCAGGGAAGGCCAGACTTCCCTCTCCCCAGCCACATTTGCCAACTCTGCGGGGGGGGATCCCGAGGCGTTCCCAGGCCAGCCGGGAGATATAATCCCTCCAGCGTGTCCCGGGGTCTCCTCCCGGAAGGACGTGCCTGGAACACCTCTACTCTGAGCCGGGAGGGGCTCAGAGTAGAGCCCCTCCCGGATGACCGAGCTCCTTACCCTATCTCTAAGGGTGAGCCCGGCCACCCTGCAGAGGAAACTCATTTCATTCGCCTGTATACGAGATCTCGTTCTTTCGATCACGACCCGCAGGACATCTCCCAACCCAGAGAGGTGCTGATTCTCATCAGGTTTGAATATTAAAGGGAATTGAAGGTCAGTGTGGGAAGAATTTTACTGGAAGTTCTTCAAAGAAAACTCACAGCACATCATACAGCAAAGCACCTACACAGTCCCATATCTCCCATTCACATGTTTTTAAGAGTTTTAAACTGAGGGAGGCTGATGACGGCCTGATTCTTGACCTTTTTTTCTTTCTTTTTTTTTTTTTTTTTATTCTATTCCAAGTAAAAGGAGCAGAGTACACAAATGCCCTCTTCCCAAACTCAGTGTGAGTTCTGGGCATTGCGGCAGAAGGACAGACCTGGGATTGCGCATTGTGCACTGACTTGTGTTTAAACGTAAGCTAAACGCAGACTTTTGGAGGAGATGGTCCAATAATAGCTTTATAGATAAAAATGTACCAGTGAAGAAGCCTGCGAGAGGACAGAGATAGCCAACCAACCTTAGTATACAATACAGAGCGATATGTGTTTAAATAACTAATAAACTGTCACAAACCATTGGCAACTATACCCAAAAAATCCTGAGGTAGGAAATACCTTCAAAATCTCTGTTAGAAATAATCAAAGAAAAAATGTCTACATGGTTTCTACTTGGATCAATATTTTAAAAAAAAGGCTTAATTTCCTGATAAATGACCTCAGATGCAGAATCTGATAAATCCAATCTGAATTCCCAACAATTAAATCTCACACAATAAAATTCACAGTCAAACTTCAGGCCACATGCACAGTTGTTTTATCCACTTCCATGTTTCCATTCATTAAATCTTTACATTTATTCACAGATATTCAGTTTATTGTGTTTCATCCTGAAACTGTGATGACAGAAATCCAGGACACAAACAGCAGAAACGACTGCTGCTGCTGCACTGAAGGGCTTTTTGGTGAAAGCAGTGACTGGCTGGTGCAGGCTGGTATGAGCCTGCAGACACAAACAAAAGATTCACTTCATCCTGATTCTTAGGATTGGTCTCTAAATGAAAAGTTTGTGTGCATGTTAAGAAAAACAACAACGCACACACAGCAGAGACAGAGCCTGCAGCGGCCTGCTTCTGCTCTGGATGCGTCCACATCTTACCATCGCCTCAAGCGCTAACAAAGATTCTGACTCAGAACATGCCTGAGATCTGTAGGTCACTACGAGCACATTCTCTGAAAACACTGCTGGTTAGAGGAACAATCCCTGATATGAATTAGAGCCAATGTGTCATCTTCACAGTCTGTTACATAAACCTGTGTATCTCCTCATCACACAGCATGAAACAGACCAAAGAAACAAGTGAAATTTAGAAAATCATACTTTCTCCTCCAGAAATAAATTCATCCTGGGTGTCTGTTGAATCTAC
This sequence comes from Telmatherina bonti, assembly GCF_933228915.1. Taxonomy (NCBI): domain Eukaryota; kingdom Metazoa; phylum Chordata; class Actinopteri; order Atheriniformes; family Telmatherinidae; genus Telmatherina; species Telmatherina bonti. Next base: position 16,457,350 of record NC_136621.1, read on the forward strand.
CATCCCTCACAGATGTTGCTTCATATTACCATGACAGCCTTGCACAGTCGCTGCAGATTTGACGACAGTACATCCACGATGAGAACCTCGTGTTCCGCAACATTTCAATGGTGCTCTACTGAGAACTGGGGACTGTAGAGGTCATTGGAGTCAAGCGAACTCATTGTCATGTTGAAGAAAGCAGTTGGAGATGACTTATGCTTAATGCCATGATGCATTATTGTGCTGGAAGCAGCCAGATGATGCTACACTGATGTCATAAAGGCTGTGACGTAGGATGTGGTGGTTTAACCATGTCATGTTGCTACTGAGGGCTGTGGTGGAATCATTTTACCAACAGCGTCGATGAGAAGGATCCATTTATTCATTATCCAAACCGCTTAGTCCAATTAAGGGTCGCAGGGAAGCTGGAGCCTATTGCACTAGTCTTTGAGCGAGAGGCAGGGTACACCTGGGACAGCTTGCCAGTCCATCGCAGGATAAGCATCCGTTAGTGTGTTTTCCTAAAAATCTTACACATACGGAGAGTCACCACGCAGTCACAGGACACCAGAATGAAACTCTAACCTGATGGGAAGAAGTCTCAGATGTTAGGAAAGAAGAACTGAAAACTGTGCTTGAGGTCGACATTGTCTTTGTGCAAAGACACAACATTAAGCAGAAATAGTTTCCCTGGTGAAGAAGTCAAACGCCTCTTCTCTACATACACACTGTGTGTAGACATCCAAACTTATACCATTCTAAATTAAACATTGAACATTTCCATCACAGGACCCCAAGTGGGCCAAGTGGGCGGCTCGAAGTGTTGATCCAAGGCAAGATGGATCCATGCCTTCATGTTGTTTCAACCTAATTCTCAGTATTGCATCTTTAGTGTACGAAGGCTTGTCACTGAGGCGGTACACTCAAACGTAATGGTGCTTTACTGTAAATGGAAGGTACTAGTTTCCAATATTGTGCCTCTGGTGACATCTTGTACCGTAATTCAGATGCAGAAAATGTCTCCCATTTCAGACTAAAAGGATAGTTATTTTTTTCAATCACACATTTATTTGCCAAAAACACACATCAGAGACAACAAGGGGTTCAGTGTCCTGCCCAATGTGGGAGATGGGAAAACCTGGATTCAAACTATCGACCTTCAGACTGGTAGATGATCACTCTGCCTTTTGAGTTGCAGACAAGGTGATAATAAAAATCAGGATAAACAAGTTAAAAATATGTTAAGTGTGTATTAAATCAGGAAATAAAAAGAAAAAAGTATGTACACAAACATTTTTCTTACCTCAACTCTGCACAATCATGAAGACATTTACTATCTTCTATTAATGAATAAGACAACGTAAAGCTTATTAAATATTTCCTTTTTCTTTAGTTTCTCCTACACAGACTATCTCCTGGTGTTTGACCCAAACATTCTGAAGAAATAGTAAAAATACACACCAAACTTGAGGCATAAATGTACCATTAAGGTCATACATATTTACCTTAAGGTCTGGTTAGGAGCCCTGCAAGACAGAAAGTCATGTTTTGCCCAAGTATGGCCCACATCTAGAGTTTGGTTTGGACCATATTTGGCCCAAATCTGGAGTGTGGTTTGGCCCATATTTGTTCTTGACTTGCTGCAGTGACTCCTTGTGCGTTTGGAAGTCCAAAGTCAGCCACATGACTTCCACAAGTGGTCCATGCAGAAAACACTGCAATCTTTGTCAAGGTTAGATCCTCACATTTTGACCACTTCACAACTTGCTTTAGTCCACATTCAAGCCAAAAACCAACATTTGGACCACATGTGGTCCACAAGATGCTCACTGTTACCAAGGTCTTGGCCATCAACTGACACCTGGCCTACATCTGGCCAACATAATGCTTGCCATTGTCATAACTGAGCCATAAGTTCCAAGTGTAGCCCAGATTAGGCTCAAATTTACCTATCTAGTGCTAGGGGCATAAGTCCAGACTGTACCCTGCAGAACAAAAATGTTATGTTTTTCTGACCCAACCCTCTGAACGTAGAGCTGAAATAGAGACTCATCAGAACAGGTCACGTTTTTACATCTTCTGTTGTCCACTTTTGGTGAGTGTGGTGTGGACTTCCGGTGCATTTTGGTCCAAATAACAGCTTCTCACTTGATTTTTCAGTAAACCCTAGAGATGGCTGTGAGAACATCCCAGAAGGCAGATTCTGAACTACCCAAATCAACAACAATCAACATGTTCGGAGTCACTTAAATCCCCTTTCTTCCTCCTTCTGGTGCTCAGTTTGAACTTCAGCAGGCTGTCTTGACCATGTCAACATGACTAACAACATTGAGCTGCTGCCATGTGATTGGTTGATTCGACATTTCTGCTGAACAGGTGAAGCTGATGAGGTGTACAATGAATATGTGAAGTCAGTTTTCATGGTTTTTTCCTCAGTGGAAGCATCTCTGAGCTGACAGGTTTTAGAAACGTCAATGATAAAAAATATCAAAATGACAAAGCAAAATGATCATAATGATTTTAACGTCCGGAGTGATATAAGGAACATATATTTCCATGCATGTGATGTGCAATTTTGAACTTAAAATGGTTCATGGCAGCTTTCTCCTTAAAATATTCATCATGTCACAACTGGAATAATTTGCTCTCATCCTCTGAGTGAGTCTCATCACAGCGATAAAAATAACTCCCTCATTCCTTAGAATAAAACCAGGTCTTTAGTATTTCTAGGACCACATTCTTCTACCTCCGTAATATTCCCAGAATGAGGAACATCCTGTCTCAGGGTGATGCAGAAAAATTAGTCCATGGAAATTTTTAAGACAGATTAAACCATTGTAATTCCTGATTGTTCTGTAAAGTCTCCATTTGATACTGCAGCGAGAGAGCAACATAGTTTTTTCAGTCTTAACGTATCTTCCTCAGCTCCTTGTTAAATCCAGAGTAGAATTTAAAATTCCTCTTCTCACATATAAAGCTCTTACTGACTGACCTCAATTGTATCTTAAAAATCTCATAATTCCACATTTTCCCAATGGTTGGTTTACCTGTGGTCCCTAGAAGTTTCTGAGGCTCCGCTCCCACAAGGACAGTCTGGGGGACTTGGATCGATTGAATAGAGATTCCAAAATATTTCATACCTTCTTTTGGTTTAGTTGGTTTTCACACTGGACTTTACTGAAGCAGAACAAACCACCTGGACAACATCACATATTTACAACAACTGCTCACTAGGGGGAGCTGTTTCCAGAAACAACTGTAAACGAAGAAGAAAGTCGAAGAAAAACCAGCTCATTGATCGACCAGGACTGGAAATGTCTCATTGACTGCAGGTAAAACAAATCTGTCCAATTTGCGCAGCAGAGAGGCAGCCAGACATCCACCATGTTGATCTATGTCACTTTTGGCTTCACTGCACCGTTTGCTTTCCAGAGGTTATAGCACAAAATTATCCCAAGTGGGACCTCAATGACAATCAATGACAAGATTCACAGGGACCCGTGCAAACAGAGACATGTTTAGGGGATTCTGCTGCAGGTGTTTATCATTTGGATCCTTTGTCCAAACAGAACCAGTGTTTGTGATGTGCTGCAGATGTTTCAAAGCAGTTCCCACAGTGAATAAAACTTCACCCTTTTTCTTTCAGTGAATAGGCCTACTCATCTTTTTTTTTTCTTTTTTTTTTTTCCTTTTTTAACCACCCGATGACGCAATTGCCCTACTTTCCCTTGAGGTCGTTTATGCTCACTTTACGTATGTTAATAGATAAGCCTGTCGAGGAGTAGAAGCAGGATCGAACTGAATTTATTTCGCCAACATGAGCGAATGACAGAGAAATAAGTCGTCATGTGTTTGGTTTTCTTCAGCTGCATGTTTTTATTCATCAACATTCACCGGGTTGTTACAATCTGATTATTTCAGGTATTAACTTCCTGTCCGTGCAGGTGCTCAGACTTCCCACAGGGAATCCGAACAGCATGCTAATTATTCAGAAGCGTGCATGTCTGACTCCCTGTGGGAATACAGACAGATTGAAGCCAGTGAGGTAAGGAATATATGTACATTATGCCTGAACAGGATGAATAACAACCTAGAGCAGAGGGGGGAGGGGTACGGGAGCTCATTAATCACCAAAGTGTGGCTTTTGTTGTTGAATCATACACCATTAATGGGTAAAATAGCTATTTATAAATCTATTCATTAAATACAGGTACCAAACCTAGAGATGCGGCTCCGCTCTGTTCAGTATAAGCTTGAGTATTAAACCATACAAGGAAGTGGGGATGGATCAGCTGGAGTCCCAGGTTTAACCCTTTACTAGACAAATGACCAGATTTAATCTCTTTACTGGAAACACAAAATGCATCTGCATGCTAGTCCATCAAATCAGACAACCACCAATCATCAAACATCAGCCTACATCCCAGTGTCTTCACAGAGATCGTCGTCAGCACAAAATATAAAAAAAATAGTTAATAATGACAACTAAAGGAACAACATAATTTGATCAGGAAAAACAGACAAGAATAAATAAAATCTGATTAAAAGAGAAAAAACACTGATTAATCAATTCAAATATTTAGTTGTCTTTTATTCTAAACTAAACTTGCACTTAGCCTGTTTGCATGACCACCAAAATCTGATAACTGGGAGTAATTGGGAGGGAATTGTAGCCAAGTGGTCAGAGAGCTGAATTTGGGGCTGAGGGACTCAGGCTCCAGTTCCCAAACTGGCAACAGCGAAGAAACACTATGAACCCCTGAGAAAGGCCCTTAACCTCCTACGTGCCAAAAGATGACCACTAATCTCTGGCAAAATCTAGAAATGAAGGAGAAGGAGAAAAAGGAGAAGAACAAGAAGAAGGAGAAAGAGGAGAAGGAGAATAACAACGATGGCAACGACCACAACAAAAACAACTTGATCTGTTGATCTATTTGATCTGATGAATCTACGTCCCCTTCTGAAATGCGATATTCTAAAATATGCTGGTGTTTGTACGTAGTGACATTATTTCCTGATATTATGAAAATAAAAGGAAGTAACATCATAATCCACATATTCAGAAAGAAATCTGATGACGGCTTGGAAAATGTAGAGAACAACTTTTCAAATATTCTGATGACTCCAGAAATCAGAAAATGGGCAGATATTTGGTGGTCATGAAATATGTAACCACAGCCCCTCCTTCTCCTCTCTGCTGTGCTTTACTCCAACCACCTGCTGGCTGCTGCATCCTTTCACTGGCAGTCTGAACACACTGACCAGCCACAACATTAAAACTACGTCCACTTCTGGTCTTTGTGGACGTTCATCTCCAACAAGCCTGCAATTTCTAAGAGTCTGTGTGAAGCTGTTTGGTACTTACAGCTCTCCAGCTGCATGATGCACGTCTGAACATCCATTGGGAAGTTTTTTAGATCCATAGGACACGACAGAGTTAATGTTAGTCTGAAAGCAAAGAGAAATGAGAATGGGCTTAAAGTTAGAGCTGATAGACGTGTACAGATGTGGATGTAATCTGATATGAATGTGATTGTTTGGATTGGCTGGTTGGGATGTTGCTGAAGCTGCTGTGAAGACAACCAAGAGGTAAATCCACAGCTGGAAGTCTTAGAACTATAATAAACCTCTTAAATCACCCAATATTTTCATTGTTCATACATTTTGTTGACTCACTGAGTTCTGAGAATGTTTGTGCAGTGACTATAGATGAATTTTTGGTTTTGGACTTAATTATGAGACATAAATTTATACCTTCAGAGACTTCGTTGGTCCTGGACTCAGTTGACCTTGGCCCAATTTTTACTGGACCAGATCTGTAACTAATGACTGTGATCCTTTTGGACTTAAGGTTACCTTGGTAACTTTGAACGAGTGAAGATATTTTATTCAGACCCGGAAAAATAGGCAGTGTGCATCTCCTTTCACATAAAAGTTTGCATTCATGCAAAATTATGCTTAAAGTCAAAGATCTGTTAGAGAAAATAACAACTGCTGACTAAACAGACACATGATTTTATTCCTGGTGAAGATTGTTGTTGCGTGGGAAGGAAAAAATTGACTTATTTGTTCTGATTCTTGTATTTTGAGCATATTTTAAATTTCACTTCTTATTATGTTTCAAACAAGTGTAGTCTTGGGTGATTAATCTGCTCCACATTACTGTGGCTCGCACGGGTCATTGTGCTTCATGTTCGGGTAATCATGCATGTTGATGCCTCCACTGTAGAATAAAAAATATACGTGTCGTAAATTTGAAAAAACAATGCGGTGTGTGAGCAAGTTAAGAGTGTTTCCCTTTTGTTTCCAGCCATAAAATGAGACTCATCCTGATAGTGTGAGATCATGTTAGAAACAGAAGTCCAGTTTGCAGCAGAGCTGTAGGCTCACTGTTCGCCTCCAGGCATGAAAACTCCAACATGGATGCACACTGCTCCTTGATTCATGAGTTAAGACCCCGTTCTGGTTCAGATCAAAGTAACGAGAGCACATGTATGTTCAAAGATGTTATTAGCGGTCCTATGGTTCCAGCACATGTACGTCGGAACATTTAACATCACAGAGGGAATTTAGTTTGAATCATTTACCATCGTACCTTATAGAGTACAAAACATTCCCGTTTTTAAATATCCGGAGGAGTTTGTTGTCCGTGGTGACCTCATGGAAGTGGGCTCCCTTCTCATTGGCAAAGAACAGATCTGGTTTCCATATGGAGTCCAACATGGAGGGGTCCAGGTCCAGAGAGTCATCGGGATACTCTGCATAGGCGAGCCTTGGGTCATTCCACTGCTGACGGAGGAAAATGTTCACACGGTAGTCCTGCAGAAAACACAGAAAAGCATCATTACTTAATTTCATGCCCGATCATTCAGGCTGCTCAGTGATTCTTCCTTCCCGTGGAAGGTGTGAAGCGATGAGGCCCAGTCTGGAAGTCATTCCAGATCCTCAGTTTTCTGGTCATTACAGCGATCAGAGACATGTTCTGACACGTTTAGTACACCCAAACAGCAAGCACTGACTGAAGGGTTTTAATCATCATTACGGACTCTGAACCTGATGTGGTTTCCATGGAGAACAAAAGACATGAAAGAATGGGCGGAACGATATGGCAACAGAGGTGGCAAAACAAAACCTTGCCACCTCCTGCTGTCATCCCAGCTAGCAGCTACAGACCCAACAGCCATGGAAAACTGGACATTTAGAGGTGCAAATCTCTGATGTCCGACTGCATTGAACACAGCACCAGGCAATGCTACAGCGGTCTGATGTACTGTTGGTTTAACATACCTCGTCATAAGTAGCATACAATAGCCATGTCTGTCGGTTTAGACTACCTTATCAAAACAGCTGAAAAGCATTTTAATATGTGGAATTACATAGAAAGAATAAAGTCTATGAAGAAGTTTAATGGTTTGATAGACATATTTCAATAATGTTTGATGTTTAATTTAACTTTAGTCGTGAAGTCATTGAGACAGCGCTACAAGTTAATAAGTCGCTGCTGAAGTCAGTATTTAGCTGACATTACAACCTCACTTACAAAGGATTAATGGAAAAAAAACTGTTCTATAAATTAAGTTTCATACACTTCATCTGGGTTTTCAAGTGAATTTCCCCTCGAGCTTCAGTGGTACAAGAGATGCACTTGTGCAATGTGCAATTAATATGCATTATTATACACAAAACTGACTGCTTGTGGCTTAACAGGCGGCTGTATGCCAACATAATCACTGAGCAGTCAGTGCTATGCTGCATTGGTGGGTCATTTGCAGTTTTCTGTGCTCTGCATGCGCATTAACCAAGCGTATGCCATTCTTTCTGATGAGTACACCAGACTGTCAGGAAACCAGGACGACTGCTTTATTTTGGAACTGATAGTGGGAAGCGATGAGGCGGCAACATGGAAGAAAAGAGATAAACTTCAGTGCAAATCAAACACTTTGTGTAAAGAAATGGAATATTAATGAAAGATAACTTACTCATTAATCCCATAAGGAATTAGATTTGATCTGCAGCTCATTTACACAAATTACATTACAATAATTCCCTTACAAAGAAAAACACCTATTAGCTTGGTGCTGATACTTGCTAATAGTAAATAATGTTTCTTCTCCTGTATATGTAATGTTACATTAGGTCTGCATAAGGTAGTGAAGTTACTTAAAGGGGTGCTATTATGGTATTTCAAGTTTTCTGAGCTTTCTCCAGTGTTACAAGGTTGAATCCTCATCAGACATGTGAACGACACTGTTTTTTATCACCTAAACGCATGTTTGAGTTTGAGTTTGAGTTCCAGCACTCTCTCCGTTCGGTTTCCATGGCGACGAAAAACACGTCGTTTTAGAGAGTTTTTTCTGCTTGGAAATTCTTGTGACGTCCCGGGTGATAAGGTTCGGTGATTGGTTACCTTCTACTGGTTAACAAGGGCATGTACAAATACATCAGGCGGGTGGAAAACGTTGAATAAAGTTATTTCGAACGATGGCTGGTGAGTTTACCAAAGAGAGACATCCTGCTGCATTCGCTGCTGTGGGTTGCTGTTTTCCACTTTGTTTTCAGGGTCTGATTCAGGTTCCAACATGTAGGGCTGTATGCTATGTGTTCACATTGTATATATATATTTTTTTTTTATTGAGTTCATATTACCCTAATCCTTCTGTTTATGAGACGTTACAATGACGGCGAAAGCAGGTGCGGTGCGTGCTCCCGATGTAGTGCAGTGGCGGGAGGCGGGGCTTAATGCGGAAGAGTCTCAATCCACTCGTTTTGCCCACTGGCTGATCTGACAGCCTACGGAGAGGGTCGGTCTGAAGTAAATAAAGCGATTTGTGACAATAACTCGATCAATCCCAGCCCTTCTGGTCTCAGAAATAAAAATAAATTAGCCTGAAATGCACATAATAGTTCCACTTTAAATCTGAAGGAAATGAAACGAAAAGGTTAACAAGAACATTGATGTACACTTAATTTAAAAAGACATTGCTCTCTTTTCTACAAATCAATATTTATATTCATCTTCGTCATTATGTTTACTCTAATATGGATTATACATTTCTGAGTTGGAGATGACAAGAGGTTTGGTTTTCATGTGTAAAACGTATTATTGATATATTCTTCAGATTAAATTAAAAAATCAAACAAATTCACCCAAAAATTTGCTTCTCGGCCAACAATTTCATTGTTGTACATATTAACACAACCTGATGGGTACATACTCAATGATGGCTTCTGTGTTTTTACCAGGTGTTAGATTGTATAATTAATTCAGTTGTGTTTTAGTTTGTAAGTCTCCGTCTTCTGGATAAGTCTTGGTCTAAGGGAACCCCAAGCACAACCTAAGTGCAATAGTTTCCCCAACACATCCTGAAGAACCAGGATAAACCATTACCATAGTGGGAGAACTTGCTGCCTGGATGAGTTTCTCATCAGTGAGCCTCAGGGCTGCTAAAATGATGACCTGATATGTGTATAAGTCCTGTACAGTGTTTTGCTTTCAAAAATGTTTGCAATTATTCAGAGTACTGGAGAAAAGAGCAGGGAAAACATGCATTTTGCCATGAAACATTTATTTCCCAACAATGCATTTATGCTCACCTGCACCTCAGTCCAGAGATCTTTACAGGCATGTGTTCAGTCAGTGGTTTCTTTCAATGACAATATTTTTTTTTTCTGATGGCCAAAACTTGAAAATGATATGTAGATAAGAAAAGGCTTGATTACTGGTAATCTAGGTATCATTTCTGTGAATGATACTGGAAAATAAAGCACTGGGGCTCTAGCAGTGCTACTCTTGTTCCTCCTTGCACAAAGAAGGGGGTAGCGGTCCTGCTGCTGGGTTGTTGCCCTCCCACGGACTCCTCCACGTCTCCTGATATACTGGCCCATCTCCTGGTAGCGCCTCCATGTTCTGGAAACTACGCTGACAGACACAGCAAACCTTCTTGCCACAGCTCGCATTGATGAGTCATCCTGGATGAGCTGCACTACCTGAGCCACTTGTGTGGGTTGTAGACTCCGTCTCATTCTACCACTAGAGTGAAAGCACCGCCAGCATTCAAAAGTGACCAAAACATCAGCCAGAAAGCATCGGAACTAAGAAGTGGTCTGTGGTCACCACCTGCAGAACCACTCCTTTATTGGGTGTGTCTTGCCAATTGCCTGTTATATCCACCTGTTGTCTATTCTATTTGCACAACAGCATGTGAAATTGATTGTCAGTCAGTGTTGCTTGCTAAGTGGACAGTTTGATTTCACAGAAGCGTGGTTGACTTGGAGTTACATTGTGTTTTTAAGCGTTCCCTTTATTTAATTTTTTTGAGCAGTATGTATGTATATATATATATATATATATATATATATATA
>NC_136621.1:16467893-16527893 GCF_933228915.1 Telmatherina bonti
GCTGGGGAGAGCAAAGTCTGGGTTTTCCTGCTGAAGGCTGCTGCCCCTGCGAACCTCCCCGGATAAGCTGCAAGAAAATGGGTGGATGGATTGATGTATGGATGATTAGAAACATAATCCGCTGATCCTATGTGTGTGTGTGCATGTGTGAATGATATCAATGTACTAAGCAGCGTGTGAAGGCTGGACCGACTTCATGTCACTTTAAAGTATTTGCTGTCAGAGTCTGTAAACGTCTTTGCTGCACATCTGCTATTCCTGTCTGCTCGTCTGTCTCCTCAGATTTTCGTCCCCGTCTGCCTCCTTTTGTCATCATCTCTGCACATCGCCGAGCCCTCCATCAGACCGTTTTATTTCTTAGGTTTTTTTTCTATATACAAACGAAACATAAAAACACTTTTACCAGAAGAAAGTCAGTCAGACCAGAATGATTTGGAATTGTTGCAATTTGTGTTTTATTTACAACAGTGATTTACTTGACGTGAACGTGTCATGTGACTGTTCCTTCCTGCTTCTCAGGCCTTCCCGCTCTTATTTGTCACTCAGACCATTTACACACGTAGCTGGGTTTTTGTAAAACCGAATATCTTCCCCCCCTCTAGCCTGTAAACAATAATGAGTCAACACAACCTCATTTTTCAAAAACAAATCCATCCACACAGATCCGCATAACTGTGTTAAGAACAAGCATAAGCATATCAAACCTTTAGGTTGCAGTAATGTCCCTAATTTTATCCAATCAGAATAACGTTCTATCTCGCGATGTCACTTCCACAAAACATGAAACAAACCTCCAACGTGATCTGGTTAGGTGGTGGAAAATAACTGTCCTTAATGTCGTCCTTTGCCGTTGGAAGTTTATGTGGAGCGGCATTTGAGCTTAATGTGTTCGGTAAGCGGTACCGGAAAACTGCGCTGTGTTATAATTTTGGACCAATTTTGCAATCTAATCTTTTAAATTCCAGCTTCTAGTAAATGTTCATGAAGAAATCTATTTCTAAAATGAAATGAAGGATTAGCACATGCGATGACATGAAAATATGAACTGCTCTATGTTCTAACAAGGATGTAAAGTTGACATGAGAGTGGCTTTACTTATCCGTAACAAGATACAACCTGTGCCCAAAACACTGAAGTTTCCTCTAGAGCAGGTTCCTACTTTGTCCTTATAGTAAAAATGAAACAGCCTGATGTTATTGATAAGATTTACACTGCACCTCCTCATTTCTATCAACATCAGGTCTACTTAACTGCAGTTAAGCAGGTGTTCAGATTGGCCCTGCTTCAACACACTTTATTAAATGGATCCAATAGCCTGTGAATTTCTGCAAAGTGAATCATTAATTGGAGTCCGGTTTGTTAGAAACATTTCAGGCCTGAAGGACTGTAGCCCACGTAGGGCCGAATTGAGTAGCCCTGCTTCTGGATCATATAAACAAATCCCACTCCAAACACATATTATGTGTTTTCATCCAGATGAAAATCAAATGGAAATGTTATTTTGTTTGTATCACTGATAATTTTATCCACACGGAACCAGTGTTTTGTGAACCAAAAAAACTCTAATTTTACACTATTTCATTAATGATACATGTCTGGGAAATGCCACAGTGTAGATGTCTCATCAAGAATTTTACCTTAAAAAACGCTCTGTGCACACAAGTCTTTAAGTTTGATTGCACAAATCACATAATATGCACGGACCGGACGACATGCATGCAGAGATTAGCGCATGTGGGACCCCGTCTACATGTCCAGATTCCACAGTTCCTCAAATACACGATGCTTTAAGTGCTGGCAGAAAGCTGGGTCATCTGCATGAGATTTTCCTCTGTGCAGGAAGCTTTTAATTATAAGAGATCCATCTATCCATCCATCCATCCATCCATCTAGCTGACTGTGATTCATCAGTCACTGGAATAATTCATTTAGAATAGAGCCTGCGTGTTGCTGTGTTGTTATGTTGCCTGGAAATCAATTTATAGGTAGCATTTACAGGTTTCAGAAGGTGATTTATATGAGCTGGTGTTGACATCCTAATGAAATTCACTCAGTCGTCTGCAGATTGTTTATTCTGGAAAACCGTAGCTTATAATGGAGCCTGGTGACATAACCATCAACTTTCACGACCAAATCTCCAACAAGTTCATGCTTGCTTCCACTTTTTGGTTAAATTGGTGTAAATGTGGGCTGGTTCACCAGAAAGCATCAGTGAATCATGTCAGGTATTGTCATCAGAGCTTCAAAGCAGCAGGTTTCTGAATAGAGGAAGGCCTTGCACCACTAGAAACAACAACCATCCCAGACCCCCAACACCGCCCTGAGTCCACATTCAGAATTAATGTTGTCTGATCCGACAGCAGCCCGTCTCTGCACTGAGGTGACCTGAAGCATAAAACCCCCGGATTTATTCATGTCCTGTCAAGGACAAATGTGTTCGGAAACAAGCCACAGAATGCAGGAAACCTTTCAGGGCTCAGATGTTAAATGCACGTAACATCTCCATGTTTAATGTCTCACCAATGACCGATTTATCTTTCATCATGTCCTGAATCATTAACTCGCTGGAACATTCTTAGAAGAAAAACAACTGTAGATGACTTTCTGAGATTGAACTCACCATAGTGGTCTCTGCGATGGAGCCGAAGCTGTTGATAAAGATGTTACAGGAGACATTGACTGGAGGACCTGCAGGGCGAGACGGACTGATAAATATTACAGCGAACAGAAGAGAACGGCTTTTTCCTTTCTGGTTGTACTTTTTGTCCTCTAGCAACTCCAACTTAAAGCCTCGGGCGACACGGTGCACTTTTGTGCTGAGCAATTTAACTTGCATCCAGTTAGTGTTGGCCTCAAACTTTAATCCTCCTGCAGTGCAAGCAAAACAGTGTTTTTCCAATGGAGAAAAGTTAACTTGAGATTAATTTTTCAAATATTTTCCATAAAGCGATCTATTTCAATAAAGTCAAAAGGAGGTGTAAGACTTCCTGCATGCCTTGAATTTTTAATAGCAAAGAAATATATACTTAATGTGATCGTTCACTGTAACACAGAGCTGTGTTTGGGTCCACATACAGACAAGGAAAGAATATTATTGTACTTTATTTTCGTCGTCAAACAAAACAGACTGAAAAAGTCCAAAGCTGATACAATGAGAATATCTATACACCCTGAAAATGCCCTGATTTATCCGGTCTCTTTCTTCGTCTGTGTTTATACTAAAAATGAACATTAATGTAAAAAATATACATTCTGTGTTTAAAATGTCAGAAATGTCATGCATGACCTCAGAAATCAAACTATCACATGCAAAGCGGCATTATGTCCAATAACTACAAATTAATTTAATTACAGTCGTCCTCAAAAGTCCAACTGAGAGGAACTAAAAGCCCCTGACTGTAGAGGAAACACCAAGGGATTTTTCTACAAAATATTAGTTCATGACTGATGTAACATATACTAATTTATCATATATGTTTGCTATTTAAAAAAATCTTTCAATTGAACAAAACTAGAAAATAATGTAAGGGTTTTTATGAAATTTGTAATTTATTATTACTTTTGTCAATTTCATCTTATTTCCCGGGCAGCTGTTTTCCCTCTTTCTTTAATGGTATGGTATGAATACATATGAGGACGACTGTATATGCGTCTAACAAGGATTATTATTCACTGAAGTTATCAGCTTGACAGGATGAGTTGTCAGCCAGAGGAGAGCTCGTCTAAACCGCCTCCTCTTCATGTTTGTCATTTAGACACAAATTAAAATGAAAATGAATCAAAGTTAAATTACTGGCACCATTTTCTGTCGGTTTAAAAATATTTTTGTGTCTTTTTGTGGAAGAATGGATCAGTAATTAGATAAACTTCACATATGGAATTACTAGGCAATGGAGGACTGGAGCACTATGGGTAATTCTCGTACACTAGATAGGACATCTCATTTGACTGACAGTAAGCGCACTTCAGTGTGTGCAGACCACGTAGAAACCTTTGTAGCCTACACAGTCCTCACACTTCAGAGTGTGCAGACCCTGAATTGGACACAGCTTGCGTCACACTGAGAACTGCAGTCTGAGTTCTGTGGTGCGCCCTCTTCTGGTACAGTATGAGAGCATGATGGATGAGTTTTAAAAAAAAGGGTCTAAGATTAATCAGTTCAGTGAAATAATTACTGAGGCATTACAACTACAAAGTAATACTCCCACTGATGAACGCATCCTGTCAGGATATCTAAAAACAGCTCAGAATGCAGGAGTGTCCCAGGAGATACCTTAACAGACTATTTCTCTCTTTTTCACACCCACTTTGTTCAACTTAAAAAGGAGCTTCAAACATCAACCACAGAATTTACATTTTTATTTGCTATATGGCTCTCTCCATTACAGGCTGGAACTGCGGTTGTTAAATCAAATCACAGCTGAAGCTATACGTGTGAATTTATTAACATATTTCCCTTAATAAAGTCAATGCATTTCACCAATAACAGAGCTTGGGAAATACCTTTAAAGTTCGGTCGTATCCGAGCGTCGTATCCAGACGTCCTGCCCATCAGTTTGTCCAGGAAGTCGGAAGGAGACATTGGTGCATGCCGCGCCCTCGCAGTGCTGTCCATCTCCTTACTCTGACTCACGCTGTTGACAAACAAACAGCAGATGTTACATCTCTATGATGCTGTTTTACAGAATTCTTACATAAAACACAGCAGAAAACTTAATCTAACAGCAGAACCAGAAATATGAAAATAAACTAATATCTCCTGATGGGTCACAAAAGTCATCACTTATGGGGATAATACATTCATTAAAAAATAGGGTCCATCCATCCATCCATTTTCAACCGGTTATCTGAGATGGGTCACAGGGCAGCTGCCTAAGCAGGGAAGCCAAGACTTCCCTCTCTCCTGCCACATTTCATCTGTGTTGATCTCAAAGCATTCCAAAGTCTGCCGAGAGACGTCCTCCCGGGGTGTCCTGGGTCTTCCCCAAGGTCTTCTTCAAGTTGAACATGCCTAGATTACCTTACCAAGGAGAACGCCTCGTCAGAGAGGTAACCAGGAGTACACTAACCAGATGCCTCCTGGATGCCTCCCTGGTAAGGTATTTTGGGCACATTCATCTGAGAAGTATCCAAAAGGCAACCTAACCAGATCTTCGAGTAATATCAACTTGATCCTGTGGGTCTGGAAGATCAGCAATTATGTTTTGAGCTAGTCCTGGATGGCTTGACTCCTTACCTTATTTCTATTTCTTCATCCTTCCTTCACTTTGAACAAGACCCAAAGAAGATCATACTTGAACTCCTTCACTTGGGTAAGACCTCATTACAGACCTTTTTCCAGTGTAGGTAGATGATCTTGGATTTGGAGGTGCTGATTCTCATCACAAACACTTCACACCCAACTGTTTATTGCTGTTGTGAGAGTTGGAAATCATGGCCTGATGAAGCCAACAGAACATCATCATCTGCAAAAAGCAGAGACCAAATCAAGAAACCACCATATCAGATGCCCTCAAAACCTCCGCTGTTCCTAGAAATTCTGTACAAAAGTGATGAACAGAATGAGTAACAAAGGGCAGCCAAGTCTCTCTGGGAGGAGTTCAGGGGGAAGATCCAGGACAAGGTGGAGGGGCTACATGTCTTGACTGGTCAGGATTACCCCTGGATGAACTAAAAGAAGTGGCCAAAGAGGGGTAAGTCTGGGCTTCCCTGCCTAGGCAGTTGCTCCTGCAAATCAACCCTGGATAAGTGGAAGAAAATTGATATATGAAAGTCAAACCAAGTCAATGCCGAGCACAGCTGTGAATGTACAATTTTTGCCAGTCAACATGATTCTTCCATTTAAAGATGTTATGTGTGAGTGGATCCACTGGCTTCAACTGCAGCGAGACTGCAGTACAAGTAATTACTTCAACATTTTTTATATGTGTAGTGTTTTTTATAGTCTTTTGAAAGCGTTACTTATCCAAAATGGTCCTCTAACTTCTATCAAAAAAGTTGGTACTGCAGTATTCAAAGCTTCACACACTAAGGGTGAATTCACATCAGGATAGTCTACTAGAGTCTGTCCGATTGGGGACTCGGCTCAGTTGTAGGGGGCTGTACCCATACGGACTGAGATCGTGTTCACACTGCACTTTGGTCAAACACACCAAACCTTTACAATACTATATCCCCATTCACAGCAAAGGTGGCGCTGCACTAGTATCACGCAAAGGAGAGGACGAGACCCATGTGAAGAAGAAAACTCTGTTCTCCCCTCTTGCAAGCTAAACATGGAGCAGGAAACTATCACTGTTTTGGGTTTTTTATTTTGTCTTATGTCAGTAAACTGCAGTAATATATTGCAAGAATGACCGCAGTATGAACAACAGACGAGGCAGAGGACTCTTAACACAATCGTTATGTATTTAACCACAATGCAATGATGCATCAAATACAGGAAGAGGCTTTTTTTTTGTAGTCCACTTCCCGTATTTGGTCTGCCTGAAATGTGCAAATACCTGCGTTTGTAGGTGGACCAGCTACACTTCTTTGGTCTGAATCAGAATTTGTTTGGTGCGTTCACATCTCCCCAAACAAAGCGGACTTTCCGAGCAAACGGACTCGGATTGGAATCAAAAAGACTGATGTGAATGTGCCCTAAGTTGTTTATCCATTCAAAGACACTAGTAAAAATGCTTATGCAGGCCATTGAGAGATATTTAACTTCATCTCGGGTTTAGTTTTAAATGTTTGTGTGTGTGTGTGTGTGTGTGTGCTGCTGCTGCTGCTGCTGCTGCTGTGTACAAACTGCTGCTCCAGCTGTGGCCATCTTGGCCCAAACACTCTGAAAAATGTGACTCTCACTTCTGTAAAAGTTGCTCTCATTTGCACATTTTTTTTGGTCCAGGAGGAATGAAATTCCTCAGCCAGGCCAGCTGAAAACACCTGAGTCCGATTTTCATCAGCTGGGTCGCAGGACCCCGTAGCTATCTGCCGACAGAAATAAAGAGATCTATCATCCTACTCCCAAACTTTCCTCTGTGACTTCTGTTGGTGAGACAGCTTTCCCAGCCTCATCACATCTGCAGAGTCAGAAGACTTAATGAGAAGCTTCTTTAAATCTTTACATCTGAAACTAAAGCAATCATCTTTAAGGAGTCAGTCACATGACTTTGATATCTTTCTGATAACAATTGCAAACATTTAAACTGAAACCAAGCTAACTCATCTGCTGCCATGTAGACATGTTGGGTGGTTCTGGTGGATGCAGAAAGCAGACACACACATACACACACACACACACACACACACGATGCTGAACATGACTCACACACTCCTGTCAAAAACATCCTCACCACCAGCCAGACTTACACAGACAGTGATCTGGTTGTTCTGAGTATTTCAGAAACTGTTCATCTACTGGTACATCCAATCACAACCATCTCGAGGGGTCACAGAGAATGGTTTGAAAAAGAGAAAATATCAAGTGAGCAGCAGTTGTTGGGACCAAAATGTCTTGTTAACGTCAGAAGTCAGAAGAGAATGAGCAGACTGGTGAGAGATGAAAAAAACAACAGTAACTCATTCATTCATTCTCTTAACAACTTAGTCCAGTTACGGATCCTGTGAAGCTGGAACCTATCCCAGCAATTATTAGGGGAGAGGAAGAGAACACCCTGGACAGGTCGTCACTCCATCACAGATCAGTAACTCACATAAGAAAATATACAGAATTTCATCTCTGAACACGCAACACGTCCAGCCTGAAGCAGATGGGCTACAGAAGGTGTAAGTCCTGTCAGCTAAGAACAGGAAACTGAGGCTACAATTCACATTCACAGAAAAGCAATCCCAAATAGCCACAGATGAATCATAGACCAGCTCCTAACTACAAAACAATAGTGTAGTTACAGGAAATAGACTTCAGTGCAAGAGATCTGTAAACACAAACAAAGCATATGTGTGTAGGACGATAGCTGGAAGAAATGCTCCACGATCAGATGTGTAGGAACCAGTGGCGGCTGGTGAGATATATTTTAGGTGGGGCAGTCACTTCCAGTAATTGTCAAAGATTGTAAACATTAGCTAATGCAAAAGAGTAAATTAAGATATTTCCCATTGAAGGTTACACATTCAACAATTTATTGCATGAAATAACACCATAACAGCAAATATCAAAACTTCTTAATGTAGTCATCTATAAAAGGAAAATGGCTTATTAACAGTGTTCCATTTAAGCCACTGAAGCAGGTGATTCCAATGTTGATTGCAGTGGCTGAACAGAACAAACACACGGCATGGAGATGACTTGATGGTAGCACAACCTCCCATCTCTGGAAATCAGTTGTGTAAAGTTTCTGTTCATTTGTAGAGGAACCTTGCTCTCCTCTCCTTCTGCATGGCAAACCTCTCAATGACCATTTTATTAAAGACAGGAATGTCCCTCACAAGTTTCTTCTCCATGGAGAGCATTGCCAGAGCATTGAGGCGATCCTGAGTCATGGAGTTCCTCAGGAAGGTCCTGATCCTCTTCAGAGTGGAGAAGCACCTCTCAGACTCAGCCGTTGTCATGGGTGTCGTCATGAGGATCTGGAGAAGGCTGACAGTCTCTGAGAAAATGCTCTAAAGGTTGTTCTCCATGAAAAACTGGTACAGAGGTACTGCTCCACTATCAGCTTTAAACTCTCTGTTGTAGTAGATGAGGGACAGTTCTGAGCCTGGCCTTGTCCAGCATGGGATAAGCCTCCACCGTTGTGTCCAGTGCGGCCTCTGGAAATCTCACGCTGTGCTGAGGAAAACATCTCCATGCAGCAGTGTTGCACTAACGAAATGCTGAGTGAATGCAAAGCGCTCCTCATCATGCACCAGGATGGTATCACAGACCTGGAACAAACAGAAGCTTTCCTTTAGAATAAAATTAGAACTGGAATATTTCTATTCTAAGGAGGCACCAGTTATTCCCCCCAGCCACATATTCAACATCACTCTGTCAGACAGAGCATCATTTGGCCAAAATAAGAGTACAGACTACATAAATATTAGTCACAGACTGTCAGTTACTTTATTCCTATTGGCTGTGGTTTATAAGATCTTTCTCACCAAATCTAGCTTTTTTCTTCTCTTTTTCTCTGTTCTATAAAAAAAAAAAGGGAAAAATGAGACTTCCTTCTGTGGCCAACCTCTGTTGTTCTCCTGGTCCCAGCATCCTCTGTCTCTTTAGTGGCTGTCCAGCTGCACTGTTCTCACAGAGGGACAGGATGGACATCCTGGTCCAAACATAAAAAGTTTCACTGATTACCTTTACATGATTGATGTTTGTATGCACTTTAAATATCTGTGAAACAGCTAAATGATCTAAACCTATTGTGGACTTGGTTTGTATGAGTAACAACCTGGATTAAGACTGAGTTTATCATAAAACTCAACAAAAGTTTTGTCTTTGAAAAGTTCACATGTTGAAGATCATCTGATAGAAACTGATTATTAAGTCAAATGTTACTAGTTTCCATTGAAGGCCTAAAAGAGCTATGTGCTCTATAAGAATAATTTACTATGATAATAAGACTAATAAAATTTTTTACAGATTTGATAGAGCAACTACTCTTTGACAATAACATTCTGTCAGTTACTTTTCATATAATTATTTACCTGATCTTGAGCAAACTGTCGTGGAACCGCTGAAGGAGAGCTTTAATCCAGACAGAGTCGATGTTCCTCTTCTGTAGCTGGTTGAACAGCATGACCACATGAAGCATAATTTTGTGGAACAGTGCCAGAAAAAAACAGAAAGCCTCATCTTCAAGCATCCTTACAAAGCCACCAGCCTCTCTGCTAGTTTGGTTGTCAAAGTTTCCGGAGTCTCTGATGGTCTGGAAACACTTCAGCAGGTTGTCTTTGTGCTCGTACACAGTGTTTACAGCGCAGCTGTGGAAGTTCCAGCGTGTTGCGGAGGCTCTGGGCAGTCTATGAGAAACCACCTGATCCAGAACCGCGGTTCGCTTTGGTGACCTGGAGAAGAATCCAGCAAGGTCGGAAAGAAACGTGCCGATCCTGTGCATGTGGGATGTTGCCTGCTGCATGATTAGGTTCAGCTGATGTGCGTAGCAGTGGACGTAATGAGCATTTTCATTACCCGTCATACGCCTGGGCAATAAGTTTGACCTTCTGTCCGTCTGGGAGGATGGTGTGTAGCCTCACCACGGACAACTCCTCACCACGGACAACATGCAGTCCAGTAGCTCGTTCTGGACCGTCTTCGATGTCCCTTTAAACACAGTCGCCGTCTTCAGGTGCTCCTCAAGCACGTTATCCAGGGAGGCAACGAAGTCTACCAGCCCCCGAAAAACACTGGGGTTTTCAGACGAGTCTGTCTCGTCATGTCCACGCAAGGCCAACTCAAAGGCGCCACAAAACTTAATACAGTCAATTATTTTTGGTAAAACATGTCTGTTTTTGTCCACGTCCTCATTGTGTTTCCTCACCGCCAGCCTGTGACCGTCATCCAGCTGCGTAGCTATGTTCTGCCTTCCCAACATGGCTAGTTTCACGGAGTTATCCATGTGTGCTCTGGTATTTTCGTGTTTTTTTAATTTTCTCTGACAGATGCTTAATATCCCTCACTCCCGTAACGGTCCAGGCGGGATCTGTCCCAGATGTTTGAAAAAGCAAGCATGGGAAACAAAATAAATCGTTAGCATAGCTGCATCCAGCTAGCCAAGCCTTTCTGGTGTACCAGTTACGGGAGAATCTTCTCACATAAGGTTTTCCCTTCTCGCTTGCCGGCTGTTTGATAGTGAGGTCAGGTTGATCCGGGCCCAGCTCTTTTATCTGAATCTTCTCCATCAAAGTTCTCCTCTCAAATGGGTTTTGAAGGAGAGATCTGACAGAGTTAATGCTAGTTCCGACAGTTTCCATCGCGCGATCGTGTGAAAAATGCCGTCTGTTGAGTGTCGTCCAACTGCATAAGGTCAGGCTTGGGGCGATAAAATTGTCGCCCTTCAGGGAACTATTTGGACCACGCTGATAGGCTAGATTTGCCGGCAATATGATTATGCTATTGGCTAATGTGCTGCAAAACCCCACCTCCTCGGGGCGATTTTTCGATCGCCCCAAAGCTGGACCTGATGCATATAGACAGTAGACATGCAGTAAAAACACATTTTAAATAAAAGTTTTTCTGTTAAAAAATATCAATTTACACCACTTTATCACTGTGTCACTGGGTATATCCATTATGTAAATACAAAAATGTAAATTTTGACATTTTTGCAAAACTCTTATGAACAATGCTTCCTGCTGGGAGCTGCCTGGGAGGGCGGCGTCCTAGCGCCCTCTAATGGCCAGCCACCCCTGGTAGGAACTCAAAAGTTATGATAGAAATATCCAAGACCACTATGATCTGATGAAGTTCCATGTTTCACTCTGATGGAAACACAAGTTGTCCTGCATTAACCAATAGGTGAACAGGTTTTCTTCTCCATTGTTTGTATTGTCGTCCTCAGATTCCACTGTCACTGGCGAGAAGCGGAATAAGTTATTTAAAAGGTCCGATTTGGTTCAGAAATTGCTGCTTAAACAAAAACACACTAAAAACTGAACTTTGTCCCCGATTGTACCGGATCAGGATGAGAATACACACTGAAAGATCATGTCATAAAGACCAGAGAATTACAAAATATTTTTAATGTAAAAGACTTTCAGATAAATAGTCAGGACCAAGACCATTAAGAGCCTTAAAAACCAATAAAAGATTCTTCATATTTATTCTGAAACTGATAAGGAAACCTTTTAAGATAAAAAATATCAAAATGCTTCCAAATAAAATAAAACATGAAAAAAAGCCTAATGACAAAAGTTGAGAAAAAAAAAAAAATTTAAAAACATGTTTTTAGCTGCTTTTTTTTTTTAAAAGATATCACCATGGTCTCAGGTCACAAGGAACCAAGTTCCAGAAAGTAGAAGCCACTGCTACAAAAGCTCTGTCACCTTTGGTTTATAACTGAGCATGCAGCACTGCCAGCAGATCCTGATCACGTTTTCAGGCATCTGCTTGGGACATATAGCCGCAGAAGTTCCCCAAAATGAGGCTTGACCATGCAGAGTTCTCTATGTAGAGTTAAAAACTGGTGTTATATGTGCCCTTTTTCCTGGTCAGAACCTGTGCAGTTGATTCTGGATGAGTTGCAGGAACATGTGATGCCAAACATGATCAGAGGTTTGAACTCAAAAAAACTTGTTTACTAAAAAAGAGAAGATAAAATATCATTCTGACTCCTCAAGACCACCGTAGTTTTGGCCCTCTAGTATAACAGCAGAATAAACTCTCTGACTCGTGACTTCAGTCCTCCAGCTGTCACTCTGTTGTCTGCCGGGGTCTTCAGAGCGGAGGTCAAATAAAGGATCAAAGTGTTTACTGAGCGTGCTCAGATCCTCATGATCGCATAAAGTTGCTCACTGTTAGTGGTAGCTGCCTCCAAATGCCAACGAAAAGGTTGATGATCCTGAAAAGGGTTGGTGTGTGCGTGTGTGTCTGTGAGTTATTTTGGGAAATGTTCTCTCTTGTCCCAACTGACAAACACACATACACAAGTGTTGTTTAAGGATCATCAAGCTTTTCTTTGGCATTTAGAGGCAAGTACACACACACACACACACACACACACACACACACACACACACACACACACACACACACACACACACACACACACACACACACACACACACACACACACACACACACACACACACACACACAGCTGTGGTACTTGAGCTGTGTTGCGTAAATGCCAGCAATGATGAGTGTAATGTGATTAACCTGATGATACTACGAATTTAGAGATGAACTGTTAATGAAGCTTAACGTGGCATTAAGGTTGCCACGTGCACACTGATAAACGGAAACACACATACATACATTCACACATATGTATCGCTGAGAACAGAGTACTTCATATGTTAAATAAACTCTGTATTACACTGTGATACCAACTAGGAAATACAATATTTGGATTGTTTTTATGCCTTAAAAGAAACTAAATACGCAGGATCTAGAGATGTTTGTTGTCTGTATTGCACCATAATGGCTTTAGGAGTATAAAGATATTTTTCTACTTCATATTTGATCTACATTTATCTCAGTAACAACCATATTATCTTTACAAAAGTGTCCAAATTTATAGGTAAAAATCTTTAAAAGGAGGCCTTACAAAAGGCTTTACGCCTGGAATGTTGTCTGGAGGCAACCATGGACCACTCTGAAACAACCCATTAAAATAAAAATCTCAGCTTACTATTTTTTTTTTTAACTTTCTGTAAACTAGATGTAAATGAAAATTACCAAAAACATTTATTAGAAACTACAGTCTGGTTCCACAATTTGCTCATCACTGCCTCACTTTAACAAAGACCACCATGTTACGGCACCAAGACCTTATTTACGTATATCACTTCTGGCCTGGGGACACCTTGGCATCTCCCATGAGGAGGGTAGAGGGGCGTCCTGGCTTTCCTCATAGACACTGCCAGACCTCTGCGAACAGGTCTGTGCCCTGGTATGATCTCAGGGGTTCACCATCCAGTACTATGGAACAGGATGATGTAACAGTAACAGAGACAGGAGACAGTTAAATCTAATTATTACAGTTACTGGGAAATAAAAGCTCCAGTTTGCTCTGAAATCCCCATTTATAATAATTCCCAATAATCACTGATGGTCTCTGAAACCCATCTCACTTTTTAAAAACACTGCATAATGGTTTTGTCCAGACCTGCACCAGTTGTTTCAGGTGAGACAACCTGCTGGTGGGCTACGTTGGACAGCCACAAGAGGCAAGGTATAGTCACGTATTTCTTCAAGAAAGGAAAAACAACCGAAATAGAAAAGAAGAGAAAGGAAGAGAAAATGAAACGAGAGAGCTGTTTCCTGAGAAGAGAAGTGAGAAGCCCACCTGGACAAACACTAAGTTGATATCAGCAGCATGTCAGGATTAATTTTGGAAGAAAACAGATATACCATTATTCAAAGTTCATGTTTCATGTTGCCTGTTTTGCCTTTGGTTGACAAAACACAAAATGGAGGATTTTACAAGTCTATTACAACCATACAACTATTATTTCTATTGTTTTGTTTCAGTTACAGGAGCAGGTTATTGCAGCAGTAAACGTTGACAAAGTAAAGTCGATGGAACATAACGAGGCTCATTTTATAAACATGGTAGATCTTTATAATAATGCCATCTGAATAACGGAGAGCCAGTTTCCCAGTAGAGTCCCATGTCTAGCAACACTCCTCCCACTGAACCTGTTGCCTCCACAACCTAACCTTAGAAATGGTTTGGAAATGACCTTGTAACTCTTCCCAGTTTGATGGGTAGCAACAGTTGCTGATGCTGATGATCTGCCATGGTGATCATCTAAAGATGAATTTACTGGATTTTAACACCTGATTTAGGACCAGATGGGTTTTTTCCAAAGGCAAATAGATGAAGCTTCCACATGATCAGGCACAACTAAACACAGACTGTTCTCCTCTCTAAAATAATAAAATCTTAAATGGTGATGAGTAGAATTACAACCCAAATTTTCTCATTCAATGCCAAACAAAAAAAACAGAAGTGATTTGTTTTAGATGCACTTCACCTATTGTGAGTACCAATTATTTAACAGGCAATCCGAACATATTTTACAGTTGCTCTTTTTAACTCCGAGTGAAACCCCCTCGTCACATTAAATAATTAGTCACAGTGCAGACCAGGATCTTTCTGCAGAGATGGATATTCATGCAGAGTTGTCAGCTTACAGCGTTTTGAATGCTAAGCTGCTTAGATCCTTGTAGCACCACCTCTCACATCTTTTTTTCCCCACTCTGACCTTTTTCTTTCTTTCTTACTTTAAAACATAGAACAATAGGAAGCAACAGCAAGCGACATGGCATAGCATCCAGTCCTCATCAATAATGGAGGAGGTTCTCATATGGAACTGCAGCCTGTCAAACACACACGGAAACCTAAAGTGAGGAGCTAATATGTTTAATTCATGTTTTATTTCCTGTTTTACTCTCCTGCTGCCACTAATATTATTACCACCATTACCTGCTGTACTGTCATGTCCAAAAGACACGAACAATGATGGACACGCTGTTGGAGTTGCAGTCAGAAGGTGAAGGTTTTGTCCAAGTACATGAACAAACCATCATGTTGGCGAGTTCTTCAGGAATAGCATCACCCTGTGGTTAGAAACACATCACCTTAGACATTTAAGAACAGGAAACTGTGGCTAAAATTCCCACAAATTCACCAAAGCTGAACAACAGAAGATGGAAAACGTTATAGGGTCTGATGAGTCTCCATTTCAGCTCCATATTCAGATGCCATGCTTTGAATTTGCCAAAAACAAAATGAAAGCATGGATCCATCCTGCCGTGGATTAATGCTTCATGCTGCTGGTGTTGTAATTGTGTGGGGGATATTTTCTTGTACTACTTTGTACCAATGCTAGATGGTTTCACCACCACAGCCGACCTTTGTATTGTTACTGACCATGTCCATCTCTTTATGACCCCAGTATAGCTTCTTCTAATGGCTACTTCTAGCTGGATATTGCCCCATGTCCCAAAGCTCAAATATTCGCCATCTGCTTTATTGAACATTTTATGGAAAGTGGTGGAAAAGGAAATTCTCATCATGGATGTACAGCCAACATATCTGCAGCAACTTTGTGGCACTTTCATGTCAAAACAATGCAAAATCTCTGAAAAATGTCTCAAATATGTTTTTGAATTTATCACACCAAGAATTAGAAAGTGTGGCAATCCTTTCCTAGAAGATAAACCTAATGAAGACAACAATGGGTGTAAATTCAACACAAATACCGAGAATAATGAGTGTAGTCAAATCACTCTTGCAACTGGTAAATAAAGCAAACTGAACTAGTAGAAAATAAAGGTTGCTGGGTCATGTAAGTGACAAATAAAGAAAATATTTGTTTATATTTTAAATGAAACATTAGAAACGTATATCAGCAGAATGATATATACGGAGTCGTCGCCACCCCAACCAGTCGAGGCAGATGGCTGCCCTGCCTGAGCCGGGTTCTGCCGGAGGTTTTCTTCCTGTTAAAGGGGAGTTTTTTTCCTTCCCACTGTCGCCTCATGCATGCTCAGGATAGGGATTGGATCGAAGTCATGACTCAATGCAATCAATTGATTTCTATTATAGGACATGTATGAATTGGCGTTAAATGATGTGTATGTTGATTCGTGTATATAAAATGCCCCGTGACAACATTGTAATGAAGTGGCGCTATACAAATAAAGTTGAAAAGTTGAGAATCTCACAAATGTTATTGTGTAACTCTGTGGGATGAATTGTGATGGACAGATTACCCATTAGGGTATCTGCAGAAGTTTTCCAGTCATTAATATCCCATCTAGGTTTACAATCTAGCGGCAAAACGATCATTCAGATACTCTGGTAAATCCACAAGAATCTATGATAACACTGTTATTTAAAAAAAAAAAAAAAAAAGTCACCACCACCACACTATGTTGCTAAGAGACTTCTATTTTGACCTGGAAATGATAATTAAGCCACTTCCTTTCAAACTTTCCACCAATCAGATATCGGTTGCTTAAACTGATGAGGATGTCCTGATGATGTCAGGACTCAGGAGCACCCAAATATCAACAAGTGAGCAAAAAGTTCAATGTTTGCCTAAAAAGTTAGAATACCTGTAAAATCCAAATATCCATATATGTAAATAATATGTAGAAATAGGGTACCTGAACAGCACGGAGATGATTCATCACAAGGTAAGGACCATTATCACTTATATTCACTTTATTGGTATGAACTGTTATTGATCTGACTGTTACTACTTTACACCTCTATTATAGCATCATGTGTTTGGGATTGAACTGAGTATTATATAGAGGGAGTACTATTATTATTGTTATTCATCATTCCTGCATGACTCCACCATTGGGGCTACATAGTGTTGTGATTGCCTTTCGATGAGTTTGCACGTTCTCCCTGTGTATGAATGGGTTCTCTGGCTTCCTCACAGACTAAAGACATGCATGTTAATTCTTCCAAGAGTGAGAAGTTAGTTGTCTCTCTTTTGTTTGTTTTATTTCCCCTTTTTTGTTTTTTTTAATTTTGTCCCTGTAAAATAAACTTTCTCAATTAATCATCTACTCAAAGCATCACTTCATGCCACACACCTCATCTGGAAATGATTGAAAGAAAACACGGAGCAGAGACAAACAAAGAAAGCAGGGCTAGTTATTTCTGGACTGCCGTGACTTTTAGTCGTTTGCTGAACCGTAAAGACTGTGACGCAGCCAAACAAAAAAACTCCTCCAGCTGTGATTCCTGCTGTGGCTCCCAGACACACAGATAAATCTGCCATGGTTTAGATTGATCCCAAGCCACAGTTCTGCCAGTATTGATTTGATCTGGTGTTTCACTAATCAGCTAAGGGAGATTACACAAAGCCGCAGGAACACAGTGGATTTATCACTAAAATATTTTCTAATAAACACAAAACAAAGGGATCAAACTTCAGCAGAGTCAGAATTCATCTCCATATATAACCACCAAAATCACTTTCCATTTAACTAAGATTCAACAAAATGTAAAAAAAGAAAAAAAAAATCAAAGAAGAGCAAGAAGAATTATTTATAACAAACTGATTATGCAACAAAACAGCTCTGTGAAGCCGACATGAGGAGACAGAGAGAAGAGGCCTTCTGCATCTGGAGACCTCTGTTTATCCACCATTATGTAACATCCTTCCCCATCAGCACCACATACAACGCTCGCTCAGCAAATATATGCTGGAAAAGATCCCGTTATTCCAGAGTGTGGTTCAAGGACATCCATGGGATGGCTCGGTTTGCCAGCTCATCAGCAAGACCCCAGTCACCAACCTTTTTATAGAAACTAAAATTCATCCTCTGAATAAAATGTGAGTAAGAAGAAAAGTCTGTATTATTTATCAGGCATGAGGAGGGCAGCCGTACTTACATCAGTAAGAATGAACTGTTAATAAAACCCACATTTTCAATAGGATTAAAATTATTTTAACAACTATTAAAAAAATCTTTTTTTTTTTTCTTTTATAAACACTATATTAGTTTATATTTATTTTTATAGTGGTACTAAATCATCAAAAATAGAACCAGTTAATGTTTGTAATTTTTCTTCTCTGACTGCCTCTTTGTTGAATATTTACCCTCCAAATGAAAACAATTCCACATTTTTCATGAAGTGAAATTATTGTAGAAAAACCAGAGGAATGATATGAATTGGAAGTTATTTTCACTGTGCTGTGTCTAATAGAATGGATAAAAAAAAACCACAGTAATCTTCCACATTTTCACAAGCAAGATTTTAAAACAAATATTTTAAAATGTGTGTGGAGAATCTGACAATGTGTGTGTGAAACTGTGTGTGCATTTATATTAAATCTATATTTTTATGTAATGGCCAAATAATAAAAAACTGTATTATGGTGGCAATGACGGTTATTGGGTGACACAATTACAAGATGGTTTTACAAAGAATAAAGTTACTATTCTAATATGCCACTGTCAGCTTTCCTCTGGAAAGAAGCACAATAAAGGCCTAAATTATCAGGCAGTCTATTTGATTTGAGTACCATTAAAGCAGGGATCACCAATCCTGGTTCTCGAGGGCCGGTGTCCTGCAGGTTTTCCAAGTCACCCTGCTGAAAAACTCTTGTTTTAGACTCAGACAAGCTCTGCTCATGTCTGCTGAATACACATTTATTTGAATCAGTTGTGTTGCAGCAGGGACACTTGGAAAACCTGCAGGACACCGGTCCTCGAGGACCAGGATTGGCGATCCTGCATTAAAGACTTTTTACCTCTAAAACTTGACGCAGGATTAAAAAAAATGGACACATAAAGCCAGGTTGTCGGTTTTCATTTGGAAAAAACTCAACCAAGCACCTTTGCATCAATCAGGACAATCCTCTCCATTGTGTCCTTGGGTATAAACAATGCATTAGTTATGTTAAAATCAATTTGTTGAGGTTAAAAAAAATTAGATCTAAAATCATTTGTTTTAATTCTAAAGTGGTCTACAAAGCCCTCACATGCAGTGTCTGATGCTGTAATGAGAATTTGCTAAAATTCGTCTTTATTAAAATATTATCTTTAAAAAAAAATTGGGGATTATTTTTGTTTTATGTGATGAGGTTCTTGCCTGTTTTGCTGTATTGTTGTAAATGTTTTGCTGTTCCTGAAAAATCTACAAGTGAACAATTTTGTTTCCTCCTTTTCTTTCTGCTCTCTTATATTTCCTTTTTATTTCTTTGATGTTCTCTTTCCTGCACAGTGGTATACACTTAATTTTTACTGAGTTTCATTTTTAGCCTCCGCAGGTGACATCCGTTTGATGTCATCTAAACTGGCAGGAAGTCAGCGACCACTAAGAGACCAACAGAAACACCAAAGTTGTCCAAGAAATGAAGAAAATCCTGCTTAGCCAATCATAAATGGGAACATGCGTTTCCAGAAAACCAGATAAGCGCCTTTTAAAATGTTAGAGCCGGTGACTGTACTGGAGGAGGAGAAAACACTACAGTTCATTTCGTAGGCATGTGCAACATTATCATTTAGATTTTGGCTCCAAATGATCACAAAAACAGTAATACCAACAAAAAAGGTGAATAAATAATCTTCCGAATGACATGATTTTGCCACTTCTGAAATTACTGGAAGCAGACCTTCCACCATTGCTGCTCACTGCTGCCATGATACCAACTTTGACTTTTCAGCCTCATCTAGAAATTTCTTCTGAAAAAATGTGACCAGACACAAAGCTAGCAACTTTTTCAGATGTTATTGGAGACTTATGGATATGAATGTGAAGCATGCACTTTTCTTACTCTGACCAATGAGCAGCAGTGGTGCCATAGGCTCCTCTCCATCGCAAAGCAGTCACAGGAGGAAAAGATTTCCACGGTAGGTGCTTATTTAGCCACAAAATCAAGCCTCACGCCATCAGGCCTCCCACCTCCTGCTGGAGGTGAGCAGGAGCCGAACTGATGCTGCTGTTAAATGTTTGCTCCAAGCTCACAGAGTTGTTGCAGTTCTACAAATTATTCAACCGTACTAATCTGCTGATAGTGTCAGCCCGCTATTCCAAACACCAAAAATCAATTTCAGTCCTTCCTGAGGTGAAAGTGTTTTTGTGTACTGTAGCAGAGATGCAGAAGACGAGCTAACGGAAAAACATCTCTTCTGCATGGATGATCTCTTTTCACGTTTCATCTCTGGCCAGACAGAACAAACAAACTGGGACTCGTCTTTGCGTTCAACTTGAAATATGAATGCGTGTCTGTCTTTCGCTTCAACAAAGCATATGTTAATTATGGCCGTTGCCAGTGGCTTATCATTCCACTTCCTCTGTTTGAACAACAATGACATGCTATGGGAGGAAGCAGTCATCAGCTGGCTGACAACCACGCTGCAGATCTGGAAGGATGATCAGCTACTGCAGGGCGTCTGCCAGTTACCTCCAACACAGGCCAGTGTGCCTGGTTAGATCCACAACTGCATAATGCATTAGTGCACAATGCAGCACAGAAGGAGGATTTCTGATGAAGAATTTCAGACATGCAAACAGGAGGACTGGCCGGCCTCCGTGCAGCCAGCCCATTATGAGGCTTCAAAATCTTGATATGCAAAAGATAAATAAACAAATAAAAGAAGCAGCTGCAAAGGACTGATTTTTTGAGCTGATTTTAACCCAGTCAGATGGTAAATCCGAAGACACAATAAAACATGGAGGATTCTATCATGTCATCAAGTTTTGGACACAGTTATTCTCTGGAAGTAGACATGAAAGCTGAAATGATCCATCATGGCACCTGTTCAGAGCATCAGAGCTAATACACAAAGCAGTTTAAATTCTCTTGTATGCACGCAAACATTTACAAAATGAAAAGCAAAACACAACAAGCAACGTTTTCTCAATCCAAGCTGATTTTACACACATAAGCTTGACCATGGAGCACAGAAAGAGACATAGATTTGTAACAGACATGTCTGGGGTTTTTTTGTCTCTACTGCCATATATGAATGAATGCAAGATAGGAAAAACAAAGTAAATCTGTGTTTCTGCTTGTGCTGACAAATTCTGCAGATATGAGTCAAATTTATGAGCAGAAATCTGTTCGACAGGTCTGAATCAGGTTCTTACTTCTGGCTTTTAAATGTTTAAGTGGTCTGGCGCCCTCGTATGTTTCTGAGCTTCTGCACACTGTCCTGTTAGAGCGCTCGGATCTGAAGACCAGATGCTTTTAGTAGTCTCTAAGACTTGTGACGACAGTCTTTTTCACAACTGCCCCCAAACTCTGTAATGGTCTCCCTTTTTCTGTGAACTTTAAGTGATTTAAGTCTTTTAAAAACTCATCTTTTTACGCTGTCCTTTAACTGCAGGGAGCAGGACCACTAGGCCTGGATTTGTTCGGTTTTCTTTTTTTTTGTCTTATATTCTCTCATTGTGTGTTATTAGTGGTGATTTATTTATTTATTTATTTAGTGGTGATTTTTTTTTTTTTTTACATGTACAGCACTTTGGGTACCTTATGATGTGTGAAAGAGCTCTATATATAAAGTTTTGAATGACTGACTGGACCTACAAGGTGGCTTCAGTTGGCAAAAACATCAGTATTTGTGATGAGAAGTCAAGCTATTTAAAGGTCTCGCTCCTTTAAAACATCTCCCTATTGGCTCGTCATTTCATATTTCTTTGAGCTTAAACCTCACTAAGCTACTCTGAAAGGAAATCAACGAGAAATTCAGTGTTTTCATGAAAGGCCTGATTTTCATGCATTTAGCTACGTATCTCTGTCAACACACTCGCTGTTTCATGACAAAAGTTCCACACAGATGATGTGTTATGGAAAACCTCCAGTAACTCCCACACATGGTCAGTAGCATAAAATCCAATTAAATCTTTCTTTTGGGGGAGAGACAACTCATTTCTGAGTCAGTATCATCATTCAAGGTCATTAATAAAATGTGCACTGGGGTCGATAGTTTGAGTCTTGACTTGGGAGGAGTTTGAAGAGTAGCCTGTATGTGGAATTTACATGTTCCCATTTGTATCCATGGGTATCTCCATTTCCAGTTTCCAGCATTAAATAGTCACTATAAACTCTCTCTAGGAGTGAGAGTATTTCTCTGCATTGTTCTTGATGGACCCAATGAACTGTCAAGCTGTCCAGGGTGCACCCTGCCTCTTCCTTGCTATTTGCTGTGACAGGCTCAAGCTTCCCTGCAACCATCAACTGGACTTAGTGTATGAAATTAAAACTCCTTCCATCCAATTTCTATACTTCTAAGTAAGACTAATGATAAATTTCTGCTCCCTTCACCTGTCCGTTTCAAACTTCATGCCCTCATATTGGTATAGTTGTTAGGCAGTACATCCACCAGAGGGCAGCGCAGAGTTTAGAGCTCGCCTCCAGGTGAATTGAGTATGAATGACAAATATGACAAATACTATCAATAAATGTACACTTTTATATTTATGCGAATGAATAAAATCAAGAAGAAAATATCAGGCGAAACTAAATCTAATCAGAACTAATTTAGTTGTGTAGAAAGACGGGACAAGTTTGGAAGAGATCCAATTAGCATTCATCTCTCTAGTAAAGAGAAGGAAAGACAATCTGATAAATCTCTACACCCAATAAACGCTGCAGTTACCTCTGATGTTTTCTAATGAAACCTTTGCGACACAACATCAACATCTGGAGAAAGGTAAGATATATCCCACATGTCATGCAAGATAAAACAAGACTACAAATGGTAACGAATGGAAACTGCAAAAGCAATATTTGCAGAAATCCATGCAAACTAAAGAATGCTTAACCTTGAATGATATGATGAGCTACAGGTGTTTTTATAAGACTGAGAGCTTAAACATTCACAGCTGTCATGTCAACTCTAATGATTAAAAGCTAATAAAACATTAATATGAAATGAAAATTAATTATTCACCAGTACATTTTAAGAAAGGTAATAGGCATAACACTGAGCTACAGAATTCAACCCATAACAAGTTAATAAATGGGTCATTTCACCAGGTGTAATTAATTCATAACCCTTGCACCTTCTCTTTTATCAGGTCCACCTCCAGTACCTGGTTGGACCCCTTGCATCCAACCATTATATTACATTCAAATAGAAGATGTAAAACATGTTATGTGTATACTATGTGTCTTTCATACACGTGTCTTTTAAACTCTAGTGTCCCTTAATGTTCAGCAGTAGATGAGGAAGTGGGTCAGGGAGATGTCAGAATCGAGCCTTACACTTGGCTGCATGTAATGAGCAGCAGTTTTACCAGGTAAAGGAAACACTGCATCTATTTGAACATTCAGCTCCAACAAAACCAGTTATATTCCTCGTCTTTCCGTCTGGTATTTTTGGTCCCAAAATGCAACATTTCTTCAAGGGTTTAGTAATTGTGCTACTTTTGTCTGTTGCCTCTACCATCTCTGAAAACTGATAGAAACAGCTTTTAAACTTTGTCACCAAACCGAGCTCAGAAAGCTGAAGGTTGGTTTAAAATTGCACAGTGTTGGTGTCAGGCCGAGCCCATGTAGCTGATATAGATGGAGTGTGTGCTTCAGTCCCGTCCTGTTTTAGAAGAACAAAGGCAGCCAATGGCATTAACTCAGCCGTAGACTTAAATACATACATATTTATGTCTATCATGTCTATTGCAATGATCTCTATATGCATTCAGCTACAACACACAAACATCCATAAACACTTAATCCCACTCTAACTAATCACAATCAAATACTGACACGTAGTTGTGTTTGTTTAACTGGGATGCATTTCAGCTCCAAGGAGGTCTGTGTCAAACCTTTGTGGACCAATTTAGAGCCTACAGTGTAACCAACCTGATGTAGACAACATGAATATAAAAGTATAAAAGCTGCAGTTATCTTCAGGGTAAACTCCTTCACTTTACTCAGCAGCAGTGAAGCAAACACAGAACTCTGCTTGAACTAGAAGAGTTGTGTAGACTTTATTGCTAAAGCTTGTAGTCAAACATTCACTGTTAAACAGGCAGCTTGTCAAAGCTAACTGCCTCTGCTACCAATGCAGCTGACATGCATTGAATCTCTCTGCTCTCTCCAACTCAACTATTCTTAAGGGGCCTTGTTGTCCTTATAAAACAGCACTATAAACAGTACCATGTCTGCACATTGACATAACTCTTGCTATCAGTTTTATCAATATGATCTGGCGGGCCAGATATTATTGTTGGCGGTGGACCGATGGTTGTCGACCACTGCTGTAAACCTTAGAGATAGGCTGGTTAGATATTTGCATTAACAGGAACTTGAACAGGAACAGGTGACAGAAAAAATTACAATCTTTTGCAGATATTTGACTACTTTTTGTTGACCAAAACCAGCTTGATGAAGAAGTTATGAATCAAACTGTGAACCCTGGTTTCATCATCTCCACTGGGTATAAAATCTTGCTTCGCTCGCTATAATATGTGGATGCATCTCTGTAAGACTTGGCTGCAAATGCCAAAATCAATATATATAAAAAGTCTGGTGGAAACACGACTACCAGGATGTCATGTGAAGTCTGTGTTGTCTCTTTAGTTTTGATTTCCTGTTTTATTTTGTAGTTATGTTCCCCTTTGTATTGCTGCACATTTTGCTTCCTGTTCATTAGCTCAATTGGTTTGATTACTGATTATTCCACATGTTCCCCGTTGTTTTCTTTGTATTTATACCCTTTGGTTTCTCTTCTCAATTGTTGGTTCATTGTGTTAGCTTGTCTGAAGTCTCCTGTGACTTCCCCAGCCAGACTACTGTTCAAATAAGTTTTTTGAAGTCATGTTTCTGCAAATTATCTGCCTCTTGCCTCTCTGTCCTGCAGTTGGTTCCCCACACTTCCACGTACGGTGGCACAAGAGACTTGAATAATGTTTACTCACATGCTGAGTCACGAGACTTGTGTATTTTCTCTCTTCAGAGCAATTTGGCTGCAGACACTTTGAGGTGGAAACAGTTCGGGTTCAATGCTGTTTGCTTTAACACGTTAACCTTGCGTTTTTAGCTATTATTTCTTGTTCATGTTAATCAGCTACTGGATCAACACAAACATCAAAAACACTACATTTCCCAGCAACCCCTCGGGTATTTTTGGCATCGCAACCCAGGATAGACCAAGGCTGTGACAGGGACAGGGTCGACGACCGCCTTCAGCCAAATGTTCACTTAGTGTGCAGACTACCCACCCCCCTCCGCCTTCTCCTCCTCCCAGCATCTCTCTCACACACACACACACACACACACACACACACACACACACACACACACACACAGAGGCTGGGCAAAGCACTACTTAACTGAGCTTTCCAGCAGGAACAAGTAATTTTGGTCATGCAGCATAACAACAGAAGAAGCAAAACACACACACACACACACACACACACACACACACACACACACACACACACACACACACACACACACACACACGCGTGCCTGTGTACACACACAGACGGTGCCGTTTTAAATTTAAGTGTGAACATGCCCTGAACCTGTTGTAGAACTTGTGTATTGCATTCACACAGAACTGAAGACTACGCATGTACAGAGCGGGTAAAGCATTTAATGTCATTCTACAGAGTATTAAAGATTTTTTTTCCCATTGAAGCTTTAACATTCACCACATGATTACACACATCTCCCCTTTAAATCATGAAGTTGCAGAGTGAGAAAAAATCCAGGAGGAAAAAAATGAAAATCACAGCATTTGGGAAAAATAAAACTGATTTCATGGAGCTCTATACATGAGCTGGGTCCTCATGAAGAGGCTCCATCTCTGGAAACACTGCTGCACTAAAATACTCCATTTGCTCAGTAACTATACTACTTAAGACCAACTAGTTAGTTGTTGAAAATTGTTAAGCTGATGTGACATTTTTCTACATTTTGTAAGCCAAGGATGGTCCACAGACATTAGGTTTGCTGTGATTAAATGTTTCAGTGTGGTGGTGATTTGTTGTAAGAGGTGATCTGCATCAATAAAGTCACTTACAGAACCCATGGCAACCACATTTTGCTATAACTTTAAATGAGGAACTCTAGGTTTCTGTTCCTATCATTCATATAAAAAATCTAATAAAACCAGGGGATCAGACTGGGTGGAATTTCTGCTCAGATTAAAAGTTCTTGATGTGTTTTAAATTAATTAGTCCTATTAATGTTCAGATTTTTAATTGTTCTTTCTTACCTTGTAATGTTTTTTTAAATCTAATTTAAGGTACTGTTGATATCTTGTTGGTGCCAGACATCCAGTCAGTGGGATATGAAAAATAAATATGTATTTTACTCAGTTTCCCTTCCACTTATTTCCACGTTATACATAATTGGAAAGCGAAGCTTCTCAATGTTTAAATGATGTACCATAGGCTACAATCATAACTGTAGATTCAGTAAAGACTTATTCCTTACCTGTCACAAATCAAATTTATCTTTGAAGCCATATTTTACGCCAGTCAGCATTATACTTTAATTATTTTGATGAACGGAACAAAAAACAAACAAAAGAAAAATGTAACAGTTCAAACATGTTTGCACTCAAATGTTTCAAAGTTTCTCTTGAGCCGAGATGTTTGTGAGTAGTACTTAATAAAAAAACTCATTATTTGGAAAAAAAAAAAAAAAAAAAAAACAGTTAAAGGAGGCCGAGTGTTAGCAACATGGTGCTAGCTAGCACTGCCCACCTGTAGGGGGAGTCCTAAAAATGGTCGTCAATTTGTGTTTTCACTCTTAATGCTTGTCCCCAGTTATAAGACACCATGAGAACAAGGGCAAATGTACATTTAGCAAAGTGAATCTCTTTCTCTCCTACAGAAAATAAGACACTGACAAAACTACCATGATAAACCCACAAAGTATTTCTACATAAAAGGGAACAAACAGCAGCTAGAACAGAAAAATACACTGTGAGTAAACTCTGAAAAACATGAAAAAGCAGAAACAGGTGAGGACACACATTTAAATGGGTGCAATAAGGGATTATTTCCCCTGCAATACTTTCATGTGCTGAAAAAAGTTCTCCACGTAAGAAAGCTGAGCATCATCAGACATGTGGAAAAGGTTGTAGGTGAGGAGGAACAGCTGGAGGACAGAGATGATCTGAGAAACCGAACTGCAGCAAGGATAAAGACGAGAAGAGCTTTTGTGCCAACCGTCAATGTTAGTTCACAAATGTCTACATCATTATTGGATAGTATGGATTACGATTATGAAATGCTGCATCCCCTGAGCTGCATCTGTGTCTGAAAGCTGTCAGAGAAAACAGTAACTAAAAGAAAATGTGAGAAACTGAATAAAGATGAGACATAGTCTTAAACTTAAACTTGGTATTTCTAAAGCTGTTAACATACATGAACACTGCAGGTTAGGATTTTGCTCTACACTTGGAATCAGATATCTTCTGCTACTTTTTACATTGTTGATTGCAACTTTCCCCTCCATCATTTGGGGTCCTGGGTGGAATAATTCCATCAGAGCCCTTTGCGCTCAGACGGCTGGATTACATGTGGTTCCTAGAGTCTCTAAGAGAAGAATGGGAGACAGAAACTTTAGCCCCCTCTCACACAGAAACAACTCCCAGTTTAAGTTTAGGAAAGAGACACCTTCACTGCCTTCAAGGTCAGGGTAAAAACTTTCCATTTTGAAAAATCTTATGGTTAGAAGTGGTTAACCATCCTTCAGTTATGCTGCCAAAGGCTTAGTCTGCTGAAGGATGCCTTATAATGGACTGGGCTCTTCCCTCTCTCCTCATCTCTCTGCTCTTCATTTTCCATCCATAAACTCACAACAACTTGTACTTGTATACTATCAAAAGCTCTCATATTCCAGCTCAGGGATCCCAAGGCACAAATGCAAATCTTTTCCACAACCATGCAGACCATTTAATGCACATTTACAAACTGCCATTTTTTTTTTAGCTTTTTTTTTTTGTAGGGCAAAACCTGATTTACAAATATAAACTAAAATTATTTACAAACATTCATTTACAGCAGCAAAATATTTCTGAATTTATAGAGAGCACTCTGTTCCACATATTGAAACAAGGGAGGGATGGATGGATGAATGGAATTTTAATGCTTAGCTGTACGTGCCAGTAAAACCCACAGATTCCAGCAGCTTTATGAGTCTAAAAGTTTGTCCTTCTGACATTAAATCCTACATAGGTATAAATTTCCAAAAGTTTGATTTAAAAAAAATCTGATTTTACATTCTAATTATTACCCCCCCCCCCCCCAAAAAAATAAGTTTGTTACGTCTATTGTCCCTAGTGTTGCCCCAAACAGTTGAAATCTAGGAGTAGCATTTAATTTCTAACATTGGTTTTAATGCTCAGTTTAAACGTGTCGTTCAGCCTTATTTTTCCAGCTAAAATCAAATCATCTTTTTCACCTTGATTACTGTAACTCATTGTTGACCCGCCAAGTTCATTTAAATTCTGCAGAAAGACTTGGAACGAGTTCTGTCCTGATGTGAATGCAGACGTCTATCCCACAGATTTCAGTTTGTGACAAAGGGAGCAGTTTGTTACTCAATGCTGAATTCTGAGCTTTTTTTTTTTTTTTTTAGATCTTTTACTTTTTCACATTATAGTTTAAAAATTATTTCTATCATAAGTTTACATCCCTGAAGTGACCTGCATGCATAGAAAAAAATGTCACATGCAGCACGCTCTGTTTATGGAAGTAAACATGGATGCTGCACGTGTTAGCATCAGCTGTGAAGCTGTTGTGCAATCAGAGTTGACAAGATTATGATCTAATATTGTTAAGTTCATTGTTTACATTTTACCGCGACCTGCCTACTCCGGTGCCGATTGCAACGTCTGTCTCACTTCAGTCAGGTATTCATAGAATGAAATGTGACATGATCACATAGACTGAGGAAACTGAGAACATTGGAAATGGATCTGAAATAAGACAACACATGATGTAGACTGGGATTCTGGATGAATCAGATTTGTGCTGTTCCAATGAAGGAAAAATCTAAATGACACATTGGGAAAAAGTTGTATTTGTCTGCAGTGTGAATGTAGCTGGTCTATTATCAGAATATCTCATGTTGATTGTTCTAAGTTGTATCATAAAAATACTACAGTGAAACTAAAACCATGTGATTATAAATTACTTATGCATCTCCTAGCAATACAACAGTCATACCAGGTCTTATTTACAAACAGCATTACAAGCTTCCAATGAAAATCCATGACACTCCTGCATATAACTCACATGTAGCCCTTATGTGCAATTAAGTTAGTCACTGTGGGGCGGTTCTAGCTCAGCAGGAAGAGCAGTCCCAAAAGTTGGGAGATCAATTCCAGGCTTCCCCTGACTATATGCCAAAGTGTTCCTGGGCAAGGCACTAAAAACCCCAAGTTTCCCCCCGATGTGCCTATCGAAATACGTGTATGTAAGTCGCTTTGGATAAAAGCGTCCGCTAAAAGGACTGTAGAACAGCTGTGTTTGATGCTTCTCTGCAGGATGCACAGAAGTGAGCTGAGGAAGAGTGGATAACTCTGAGAACATGACACCAGTTCTACCAGGTGAGATAAACATGACTCTGCACACGTGACTCTTGGATTGCATCCAGAGGACCTGGCTGAATCCTGTTGTGTGAAGTGCAGACAATCCACATGCACGCTACGAAGTATTAATTATAACGCAAACAAAAATTATGGCAGCATGACCAGTAGGGCTGACGATATGCTTTCGTCCCAATTCGATTTGATTCCGATTTTTTTGAGTGCCGCTTCGATTTAAGCTGAAATTCTCAAAATTCTTCGAAATTTGATTTTTTTCAATTAAAAACAAAAAACAAAAAAATGTACAAAACTTTTTGCTGGTCATTTTTTTTTTTTATTTCAGTTAAGAAAAAAACAACACAATAAGCCAGACCATCATTCTGCTGCTATAATGCCCAAGAAGACAAGTAAAAAGATCAATAAAAACAATTTTAAAATGACAAAAATATTAAAAATGGAACATTTAAAAAAAAAAAAAAAAAGGTTTTTAAACAAAAAAAAAAAAAAATTTGATTTTAAAGTTGTGAAGCAAAAAATCCCAAAATTCGATTCGATTTTCCCACACCTACTGACCAGATTGATAAATCCCACAGCTAAGCACTCAGTCGTCCATCTGACATTCTAGTCCAACTTTCTAACCAGTGAACTTTACTGGGATTTATTAGTAGTCATATTGGTACTCTGTATCGGCAGGTACTCAGATGTAAATACTTGCACTCAGTTTAAATAGATGTGGTATTCTTGCATCCTTTTTTCTATGAAACTTCAGGAACCTTAAAGAAAAATTAAATGTGGACTATTTTTAGGGCTTAAAAACAGTCTAGCTGACACTCAAAGCTGAGCTTAGAATAAAAGCGGAATGTCTTCAGTGCAGCTCCGCTGCTTTTCAGGAGAGTCAAGCTCCCCTTAGCTCCCCCCTTAGCTCCCACTTAATCACATCACTTATCAGGCTGTATTTATCTTCCTCTTCAGCCATTCAGACCAAGTCATAAAATCCATTTCTGCCTCTGTGGAAAACGCTGCCACATCTTGTACCTATAGTTCCTTAACGGAGATACGAGTGTTTTCTGGTCGCTTCTATGGCTCACACATTGTTCCAGGCTGGAACACCGTTCACCACAAAGAGGACTAAAAATCCATCGCATGAGGAATTGAGGCCAGAGGCGAGTCATCCGGCGCCATGTAATGCAGGGAGGAGACAGGAGCAAATACTAAAACATTAACGACAAACGATCTGTGCACACATGTATTGCATAATGCAAAAAAAAAAAAAAATGGAGGAAATAAAATAAATTAGTCCCCTCAGAGCTCTGGAGGAGGCATATCTCCAGCAGGATGCTCTAGCCAATCAGAAAGACAAACAGACAGGACAAGAGGAAGAAAGAAGGTCTTTGGGCGTTATTCAGCGATGAAAAGCCGGCTGCGGCTCTGGTCCAGTTCCCGTTGAATGACTGACTGTAAGCCTGTTAAATTTTGTCTCAGAATCCATCCATGACCCAGTAAGAAGATTTACCGAGGCTTTGATCTGTTTGGCTGCTTCTTA
Source organism: Telmatherina bonti (assembly GCF_933228915.1). NCBI lineage: Eukaryota > Metazoa > Chordata > Actinopteri > Atheriniformes > Telmatherinidae > Telmatherina > Telmatherina bonti. Next base: position 16,499,060 of record NC_136621.1, read on the forward strand.
TATTCAAGCTCACCAAAACTTTCAGAGAAACCACACTTTCAGTTAAAATTAGACGAGTTAAGCCTGTCAGTGGTAAATGCAGAAGATCTCCTGTAAAAAGTTTTGGTGTAATAAGAAATGAGGAGCAACCGGGGAACATGTCGGGATCGTGAGGCATCGGTATGCCCTGGGGGTCTTTACAGTTCCTGTTTGTGGGGTTGAAAAAGGAAATCTGACAATGCTAAAACTTCACATCGTCTGAGACCGAAGCTCCACTGTCATTCCAGAGTCAAGCAGACGTTATTCCTTCTAATCCCAACATAAGCTCCCGCGACATTCCTCAACACAGACACTGGGAAACTTTTTCTGTGACTTGATCATGAAATATAAATTTCCTAACTTCTGATGTAGTTTTCAAATTTGCGTTTGAAGTAAAAATAAACATCAGTCACATCTCCAAGGTAAAGATCCTTTGCAGGAAGCTGTTTGTTTTTTTGTTTTTTTTACTTTGATGACTTCCAAAAACCACTGACGAGACTGCATGACACAAATAATCAGTTAATGACATGGCAGCAACTAAACACATTTAGCCACGGTCAAGTTCAAACTGAGCATCAGAACCAGGAAGAAAGGGGATTCATGAGGTTGTTCCGAGTATTTCAGAAACTGCAGATCTACTGGGATTTCACACACAACCATCTCCAGGGTTTACAGAGAATCGTGTGAACAAGAATAAATATCCAGGGAGCAGCAGTCGTCGGGACCAAAATGTCTTCTTGTACACAAACGTATGTTATCTTGGTGGTTGTGGCCCAAAAGCTTTGAAGACCACAGCAATGAAACACCATTGGGATGTGGTTGGAACAGGAGATTCTTCTCATCGTGAATAGGTGTGATGTTATGATGTCAAAATGAATCCCTGAGAATTGTTTCCAACCTTGTTGATTCTGTGACAAAAAGTATTAAAGCAGTTCTTGAAAAACTTGTGTGGACAGCTGTAAAGACCTGCACTCACCCAGTTGACATCTGTCTCTTCTGTATATCGTTTCATTTTCACACTTCTCATAATCACCCCTTACAACTATTTATAAATATCTGCTTTTGTGTGCCAGTCCTGTGAGTAATTCAACAAAACCTGTAAAGAGCTAGTGTCCATATTGTGTTGTTAGACGTAATAATGTTACATTTTCTTTTACACTAGAAGTAAATTAGTCCTGGGAACCTCCACCTCTCACCTGAGGAGAAGGTGTGTGGAGCCTCCACTTCTCACCTGAGGAGAAGGTGTGTGGAGCCTCCACCTCTCACCTGAGCAGCAGGTGTGTGAAACCTCCACCTCTCACCTGAGGAGAAGGTGTGTGGAGCCTCCACCTCTCACCTGAGCAGCAGGTGTGTGAAACCTCCACCTCTCACCTGAGCAGCAGGTGTGTGAAACCTCCACCTCTCACCTGAGGAGAAGGTGTGTGGAGCCTCCACCTCTCACCTGAGGAGAAGGTGTGTGGAGCCTCCACCTCTCACCTGAGCAGCAGGTGTGTGAAACCTCCACCTCTCACCTGAGGAGAAGGTGTGTGGAGCCTCCATCTCTCACCTGAGGAGAAGGTGTGTGAAACCTCCACCTCTCACCTGAGGAGAAGGTGTGTGAAACCTCCACCTCTCACCTGAGGAGAAGGTGTGTGGAGCCTCCACCTCTCACCTGAGGAGAAGGTGTGTGGAGCCTCCACCTCTCACCTGAGGAGAAGGTGTGTGGAGCCTCCATCTCTCACCTGAGCAGCAGGTGTGTGAAACCTCCACCTCTCACCTGAGGAGAAGGTGTGTGGAGCCTCCATCTCTCACCTGAGGAGAAGGTGTGTGAAACCTCCACCTCTCACCTGAGGAGAAGGTGTGTGGAGCCTCCATCTCTCACCTGAGCAGCAGCAGCAGCCTCCAGGCGAGCAGGGATCCCGCCGCACACGCCTTCCTCCTCCTCATCTCTGTCCGGACGCCCGGAATGAAACCAGCCTCCCGCCCGCTTCTCCTCGCGGCTCTGGATGCTTTCAGCCCCTCACACAAGCGCTCGCGCTCTGCCTGCTGTGGTCAAACGACGCGCCGGGAGCCGCTCAGAAACATGCCGCCGCGGCTGCAGGAAGTCTCCTGGAAGTCAAGGTGCGTGGATATTTCCCATCACGAACGAGAACAGACACATGAGCGCGCGACAGCTGCTCGGACTGCGCTCTGAGCTCGCTCTGTGCCCTCGTAAGGCACAGGGCGCAGAGACCCGCCCACAGTCCGGATGGGAATGACTGACAGGCGGTGGAGCCAATCAGCGGCGTGGTTCTTAATTCTTCCAGCTGAACCGGAGCCCAGCGATCCGGATCAAATGTAACCCCCCCCATGCATTATTACGCTTTATCCTACACGAACCCATACGCCTGTGTACAGGAATGTAAACATCTCCTCCTCCTTTTCTTCTTCTTCTTCTTTCCCGCTTGTTTCTCCATCTGTCTCTGCTCCCTCAGTTTCTGCTCTGATGAGCAGGATCACACAGAGACGCATGTGGTTCTGATTCTCTAGCTCTGAAGGAGCCCAAGTACATGACAGGCTGCCATATGTGGCTAAAGTAAGCAGGGAAGGGGGGGCATGATGCTGATTAAAGTTAAGATTTCCATAAAGAGCCCTGGGGCAGCAAGGATGGGATGCTGTACTTTGGATTTCAAATGAGGCAGAGTTTGAAATGATGTAAAGAGGCTGGAAAAATGTTTACATGCAGGATGAGCAGAGTGGTTCTGACCCAGAAGAACCAATGTGATGAGAAGGGGAAAAATTTGAGCCAGGACTTAATAAGTAAAGATAACAAGATTTTTTTTTTCTGATATTAAGTCATAATTTGACTTTGAGGATGTTTTTGTTGTTGTTGGTGCATCACAGTTGGGGAAATTAGTTTCCATATTTCACAAAAATTTAGGATCATATTTACAAACTGGTCTCATTTGGGTCCACAGACATTTATTTTTGCAGTTTTTTCTTCTTCTTTTTTATACTTTAACTTAAAACTGAAATAATAATTTCAAGATCTTAAATTTTAATGTCTTTCTTGAATTTCCTGAAGTATTAATAAAGCTTTTTTTTTCTAACCTATAACAGGGAGAAAATTGTTTGGGTTGACTGTTAACCCTTTATTGGGCAAAAGTCATGTTTGATAAATGAATGAAACACACAAAATGCCTCCTCTTGGTTCTTCCTACCAATCAGCAAAGATATGGCTACATCGCAGATACTTCTTTCAACATCGCCTTTCAACATAAAAATGAGAAGAAACTTGTTGTACCGACCACCAACTACTGTACCATTGTTATTATTTTAGGAAAAGTAGCTAAGTTTCAAAGTCTTGTAATATCCTCCATTATCACAGTAACACTCTTTTATGGATGGAATTTTGAGTTTCCATGTATTTAAGAGCACCCAATAAAGGGTTCACAAGTAACGAACTGCAGGGGTAGCCTCTGAAATCTGAATTTTTGGGAATCTTAGCTTCAGATTAAAGTGCAAAAACAACCTGAGTCCACATCTTTTCCCTGGACGTCCATGCAGATGTCTATACGACAGCCAAGAACCACGTTCTGCTGCATCACAGCAGCATGACTGAGGAGGAGGATGGTAGTGGACTGACCTACCTGCAGTCCTGGCCTGAAACAACAAGTTATTATACTGTTGGACAACTGAAGACGTGTTTAGGGGAAGAATGTGACAAAAAAAAAGAGCTGAAACTCTTCATCACTAAATATCAAAGCCAGACAGAAATCTTAGCTGGAGCAGATAAATGTCAGTTTGTAGAGAGAAGTGGTTACTCTAACTCCTCCTGCTGTCTGTTGAAGTGAATAAAACCCCTTTCAGCTTCTCTCAGAGTGCTCTGATACATTTGTGAGAATCTGAACTCTGTGGACTGTGACCACATCTGTGTGCCAATGTGATGTGTTCAAGGTGACAAGCCACACCAGAGTTGCCTGCACTCTGCACTTCTGTCAGTCAGACCTTCTTCTCTCATCCTCATTACTAAAGTGCTAGCTATGAATTAGACATCAGGTTCTGGGTGTTTTTGGAGCAGCTGTGTGGAACTTTTAATGTATTCCTGTCATCTGTCCTTCCGTCAGCTGATGATCCTCTCCTGTAACCACGGCCGGCTCTTTCGGATGTTACGTTACATTAATGTGCTGGTGGGCCATACATACAACACACAGCAATGCACACATGAGCTGTAAAAAAACCAACACAATTTATTTTCATCATTCAAACTCAGATCAGCCTCTTTTCTGGCTCACAGCATGTGATTTAACCATCATCTTCCAACATTATACAGGTATATTCCAACATATCTTATTAAATTAAACAGTTTCCTGATGTGGTCTTCTTCTGAGTCCCATCTGCTTCAACGTTGGGAATGTTGCAGTCATGTTCAGAGATGGTATTCTACTTTGGTTATGACCAGTGCTCATTTGACTTCCTGCTACCTTGTCCAAGCAGCCTGCATTCTCCTTCTGCCCTCTGACAACAAGAAGGCATCTTGGTCCAGACAACTGCTGCACGCTAGATAACTGCTGCAGCTCTTAAGATACCCAGGCTAACAACCATGCCAATCCCCTTTTTTTACTCATTCTGATGCTCAGTTTGAACTTCAGAAAGTTAATCATGTTGACCACATTTGATGACTAAATGCATCGAGTTGCTGTCACGTGACTGGCTGATCAGATATTTACATAAATAGGAACTTAAACAGGTGCAGCTGATAATGTGCACATTGAGTGTTTAAATTTAATTCTTTAAAACTGGAGTCTAAACTCAACAAATAAAGAATAAACAAACTAAAACTGAAATCTATGGAACAATAAATATCTCAGATCAAAGTCAAATATGCTCATGTCCTCGACACATTTCTTCTCACTAAGTAGTTTTTATGTTTCAGTATTATACTGATTTGTGTAAAAGATGTCGGTTTTTTGGTTCTTAATGATCTCAATCAGACATGTAGGCATTTTCTCAGATTTCTGAGATTTTATCACATTTTATGAGTCTGTGCTTGAAACTATAATAGCAGAAGTTACAAACCATTCATTCATTCATTATCCTAACCGCTTAATGTAATCCAATGAAGGGTCGCGGTAGTGACAAACCAATGCTACACTAAGTGAAAAATTATTTTCAAAAGCAATAATTTCTTGTTATCTTGAGCTAGACAAGAAAATAAGTCCCATGTTGTATTTGGAGAAGTTAAAATGGACTTGGTGTTAGTCAGGAAAAAACTCAGTTTACGGTATTTTGGTGCTCAGTGACTTAAATTAGTTTGACTCTTTCGGGAAAAGTCTCAACAGCGCTCTGGTGGCAGATTGCTTTTCTAAATTTAGGCAACATAAACTTCCTTTTTATCCCCTTTTTCCTTGCATTTGAAAGAGAACTTTGCAGTAGGTTGTTGTGTGTTAGTGACACTGATGTCATCTGACCCCAGCATGTCCGGAGTCTCATCGGGATGAGCCAAAGATCTGTTTAATTGCAGCCCTGAAGACATCAGAAACCTGAAGAATGTCCTACGACAACCAAGAGGTGGATGCAAGGAAGCAGTCATGCAGAACTGACTGCAGGACGTTGCTTTTCTAAGATTTATTTCATGACATGCTTGAATGAAGTCTTTGAGTTCAGGATTAAACAGGAAGCATGCGTTCTTCTACTGGAGCCTTTTGACAATGAGTGTATCTACAGGAGACGAGTCCAAACGGATGCTATTGAATCTCTTTCCAGGTGTCTCTAAGCTGAAAGTCATGAATCTGGTGGTGGATACCTCTAGGAACGTCTCTCCGCCCCCCAGCACTGAGTGTAATGCCACTACCTGTACCAATCACACCTTCCACTTGGCTCCCCAGAAATCTGCCTTCAGCTCATCAGGCCGATATTTTACATCACCCTGAACTTTTTATAGCATCGCTCAGAGCCCAGTAAAAGTCCAAACAGTGAGGGAGAGTTGGCCCCTGGCCCCTGCAGACCTCTTCATAGTAAACATCCTGCAGGACATGCAGAGCAGCAGGCATGCAGTAACTGGGCTTCATGCTCCAACAGCGTAACTCAGCCTCTTAAGGTCACAGCGAGACTCCAAGGAGCAGGGGTCTGCTTGTTAAAGTAAAACAAGAATGAAAACACGGAGCCTCAGGTGACAGAGCACACAGAGGGCACATTACTGCTCCAAGTCCAGCAAATTACTCTGTCGCCATATGTTTCCTCGTTTGTGGAAAATCACAATGATTGTTGGGAAAGTATGGTTTCATGCCTTTCATGCTTTATCTGGGTGCAACAGGAACTTATAAGTAAGTAAACAGGGTGTTCTGACATTTAAAAGAAGATTGTACGGAGGGGATTGTTTTTGTTGCTAAACAATAAAACCATCTTGGCTCATTTCCAGTCGTTCCCTGTGAAAAATGCAACTTGTTCTGACATGTAGAGAACCAGGAACTTAACATCATGTTGAGGCTAACAAATAGCTGCTGCTGATTTCCAGCTAACACCTCCCCAACCATGGTTAACTTTGGAACCTAAATTCAGCACCATGCATGTAAAGTCACCTCCCTCAGCATCAGGGACCCTCAGCATCCTGCTCATGGACCATCTGGGAAAAGGGCAAGCAGCATTTGCTCCAGCAGTCTGCAGAACACACTCTACCTGCAGGCAGTTTGGGGTCATAATGGACTGATCCTGTCTCATTGTGTTTGTTGCTTTGTAAATGTGTCTGAAATATTGGAGGATGATGATGGCTGAAGAGAAGATGACTTAATTTAGGTTTTTAATGCAGCTTTTAGTCCAGTCAAGTTTTTGTTAATAATGGTTTGAAAACAACAGTTGTTTACCAAAGTGCTATACAATTTCAAAACAAGAGGAAAAAAACAAAACAAAAACAATTCAAAACATATAGAAAAATACCAGAAAAAACTAAAATGCCAACATGTAAAAAATATAAATAGAAAATAAAAAGGTAAGAAAAAAGAAAGAAAACTCAAGTCAACTTAAGCTCCATGATGTGGAGGAATATGCTGTTCCACAGTTTGGGGCCAGCAGCAAAAGCCTGGACCTGGGTACAACCTAGGAAGCATCTATGTATGGGGTTCCGTTTGTGTAAAAAAAAAGTATATGTAAGAAGTGTACACGTTGTTGGTTTATGTTGTTCCAATGTGTCTTTGGTACATGTCCATGGCCTAATGTTTTTGACAAGTGTTGTTGCTTTTTGTATATGTCAATGTTGCGTATGTATTCCTTGCATATGTACATGTTGTACATGTACATATTGTACATGTACATGTTGTATATGTACATATTGTACATGTACATGTTGTATATGTACATATTGTACATGTACATGTTGTATATGTATCTGTTGCATATGTATTTATTGCACATATAAATGTTGGATGATGTAAATGTTGTACATGTATGTTGTTGCATTTGTGTTTGCTGCATATGTAGACTTGGTATTTCGCTGCACGTCTTTACCTTCTGATTGGCTAATGTCGTTGCTTTCTGTTGTTGGTCAGTGCTGTTGGTTTATGTCGTTGGTCTCTGCCGTTGTTGCCTTTGTCACAAATAAATGCTTAAATAGGCCATGTCTGGTCTAAGTGTTTATATATACTGCTGTCCCAATAAAGTTTGAACCAGTTGAACAACGACAGAATAATCCGGTGGCCCAGACACTAGCTAGCATGCAGAGTAGTCCGAGTCCAACCAATGCGGCCACACAATCATACACAGTAAACAACCCAAACTCCAAGAAGATATTTTAGATTTTTTTAGGTTATTAGTTTTAGGTTTTTAAAATTAAAAGTAGCCAGCATCATTATCCCGGCACTATTTGCACTAGGACCCCTTTGCTGTCCGAATTACCGCCTGAAGGGAAAAAAATGCTATAATGGAAATATTTTGAAAGCTTTTTAAGATATGTATTTCTTAAAATTCTAACATTTTTTGTAATGTCTAATAAACACTTAGACCAGACATGGCCTATTTAAGCATTTATTTGTGACTAAGGCAACAATGGCAGAGACCAACGACATAAACCAACAGCATTGACCAACAACAGAAAGCAACGACATTAGCCAATCAGAAGGTAAAGACGTGCAGCGAGATACGAAGTCTACATATGCAGCAAACACAAATGCAACAACATACATGTACAACATTTACATCATCCAACATTTATATGTGCAATAAATACATATGCAACAGATACATATACAACATGTACATGTACAATATGTACATGTACAACATGTACATATGCAAGAAATACATACGCAATATTGACATATACAAAAAGCAACAACACTTGTCAAAAACATTAGGCCATAGACATGTACCAAAGACACATTGGAACAACATAAACCAACAACGTGTACACATCTTACATATACTTTTTTTTACACAAACGGAACTCCATACACATGGTTCACATGTATTTCACATGGTTTTTGCACATAAATCATGTGTTTTTCATATATTTAATGAATGTAGTTAAGATGTGGTTCTCATGTGAACCCCACAGGTTTCACATATAGTTAACCTATGTTTCAATCGTTTGGTTTTTTTGCATGTTTCACATGTGAATCACATGTGGTTGACACATGTACTGGTTTACATGTAGTTTTCACACAAAACTACATGTACATCACATGTGAAACAAGTGATTTCTACATGGAACACGTGAACCACACCTGCGAACCACATGCGATTCACCAACAAACACATGGGTAACATACATCATCATGTGAAACACATGTGAAACAATTTTCAGAACCACAAGTGACTTGGATGAAAAATGTGTTTAACATGTGTGAACCATATGTTCATGTGGAGAATGGTTTTTCTGAATGTGTCTGTTCAGCAAGATAGTCTGGGGTGGAATATACAAACCCTTTAAAACACTTACAAACACAGACTAAAATCTGCTCTAAGACATACTGGGATCCAGTGAATCAAAGCTCAAATTGCTTCTCCACATTGCATGTGGAGTACCTGCAGCTTTAACAAGCTACAACTGAGACTGGTTTATCGTCTTAGAGTGAGGAAAACAGGGGAAAGGTTTGATCTTTGAAAGAATTCCCAGCTAATAGAAGTTGCCCCCGATAACAGAACTTATCTATTGATCAATTAAAAATGCATAATCTTTTAAAGAAGCTTTATTTAATCTGCACACAAGCAAACAAACAAGCAAGCAAAAGCTCAGATGAAGGTTTAAAACAGACCAGAACACATGTTTTTGTTGATCACATCAGATATCAGATGTTCCTGTTTCTACACAGTGAACATCGTCATGGTCACTGACTTTAAAGAATGATTACATTCATCATACTCACAGCTATGGAAGAAGCAACATCACAGAACAGCTCGAGAATAAATGCTCAGATTTCCTTTCCTCAAAGGAAAACTTTTCCTTTGTCCTTGTGCAGCCCAGGGTGGAGGACAGAATCAATGAGAGATTTTGTCTGCCGTTTGTTCCATGTAAGCAGCAGCTTCTGACAATGGCCACATCATAGGTGCATTAAAAAACATGACAAGGTGTGGTGCAGTTGGTACAGCTTTGTTGAATTGTGTATGTGTGTTTGACATATTCATCTTCTGCATCAGCAAACAGTAATGACAAATACAGAAAATGAAACATAAAAAGTGTACAATCCAGGGCAGAAGTCATGGTTAATCTCGGTAGGTGAGTAGTGTCATTGCAAGAGTGAAAGGACGGACAATCAGACACAAATGAAGTAAAGATGAAGCAGGAGATCCACAGGAGGAGCTGTGTGGTGTCTGCAGTACCGACTCTGCATCGATCTTAAGAAGCTGAGCTGAAAGAAGAAGCTCATGAGTTACCGGACAATCTGCATTCCTATGGTTACTGATGGTCACCAGCTGAGGGTTTTCATTCATTCATTCATTTATTTTCTATCCCACATAGTCCAATTAAAATTACAGGGAAGCTGGAGCGTATCCAAGCATTCATCAGGTGAGAGGCAGGTGAGGTGTTCTGGGAACATCCCACTGGGGGGAAACCCCCGGGGAAGGCCAAAGACACACTGGAGGGTCTATGTCTCTCGACTGGTCTGGGAAGGCTTCCTCTGTGACCTGATCCTGGATCAGCTGCAGGAAAATGGATGGAAGAATTGGTTTATATCTGCAATGTTATTATAAACTGGACTAATGTGGATCATAGAGTGGATTTGTTTTAGTTGGATTATAATTTGATTTAATTCTATCTTTAAGAACTTCATGAGAAACTCTGTTAATCGACCCAGTGTGTTGTATTTTTTTCCTTCATAACCACCATCAGTTTTAATTTAATAAACAGAAATAATTGTAGCTCAGCAAAAAAAAAAGAAAAAAAAAGAAAAGAATGCAGTTTCATATTTAACAGCATGAATATTGTTACACGTCACCTTCAGACTTTTGCTGGTCTCAGCAAACCCATTGTTAGTTTATTTAGCCAAATATTGGCGGCCTTTCTTGACATTATTCTGAATAAATGTAACGGTGACCACCTCCTGCCTGAGAAAAAGAGGGAGAAATTTCTCTCGTAAAACGTTACAATTTTTTTATTTGAAATAAAAGGAAAGCATCTGCATATTGTTAGATAAATGTACAGCAAACAGCAGATACTTCCCACCCAGTGAATGTGGTGTCTGCAGAGGTGACCTTCCTCCGAGGGAGGGACGACTCTCATTTAGGCCATTCTCCAGCTGACAGTGAAACGTTCAGAGCTTCTGTCCCGACGCTCTCTGCTCTGCAGCCTGCACTCGTCACGCGCCAACAGCCGAAGCTGTTTCAGACAGAAATCCCAGATGAAACAGACTCAGTCCAGAACCTGCAACAGCAGCGTTTGTCCACAGAAACCACCAGCATCCGCCTCCGGTCCAGACTGTCTTTGATTGTCACTGGTGACCTTGCTCAGTCTGCAGCCACAGCAGCCTCAGAGCAGAATAACGGGCAGTCTGAAGGTGGAGCTCCTCCATGGCCTCATGTCCAGTCCTGTTAGAGTTCATTTTCCTGAGCGGCTGCACCAATTACTCTGACTCCTCCATCATTAATCTGACAAGATGTTGCGGAGGACTTTCCTTCAACAACAAAAATTACATGAAAGCTCATTTTATATCTTCTCAACCCTGCTGATGACTTTAAATATGATTAATTTATGTTTTAAAAGCCAGAAAGAAAACAAGGGACCAGCTATTCTGCTCAGTCTCATGCTGTTAGATGTGTTTTGAAGAAAACTCCTTCCTAGAATCAGGAACCTTTTATAACAAATGTCCCTGAGAATTAAAGCCTGGCCTGACAAAGGATAGTTATCCGGTTAGAGAGGTTGTTCCCGCTGAGGTTTTAAAAAGGAAGTTAAAAGAGTAGATAGCATCTGTGTGTCAGGATTCTCAGAGGAAATCATCCTGCCTGAATGGAAACAGGATTGTGACTGATGATGACCAGGATGGTGATAAAGCATCTTTTTCTGAATAAGTGAATAAGACACAAGACACATCATGTTTGTGTTGAGTGACTAAGAATCCTGACGAAAATGTCCAGATGGGGGTAGGTAAAAGTCCAACACTCATCTAGACCTGCCCACTTGTGCCATATCCAAACAAAACAAGGAAAACAAGCTGCAAGGCTTCATAATAATCCCCTATGGTCCAAGTTTTTAACAGTTAACATCAAATAAAAATCAGGCAGACACAATTAATCTGGAATGAGCAGAAACCATTGTAAGTAAAGAAAAAACTACATTTGAAATGGCAGATTGAGATTCATCAAATGAAAAAATGTGTTTTTATGCCTTTTTGTAAAGCTGGAGAAAGACTGACAGTTCTTCATTTCCTCTGAGCAGCTGTTTCACGCTGACACGACTCTCATGGTTACCGCTTGATACCCAAGCATCACTTCTGGCACCACTTTATTGCATATGTGACTCTCAGTGCATGAAGTGTTAGTTAAACTGAACCGTTTCCGGACTGTTTATAATTCTAATTGCCTGTAGTTGAATATTAGTCTTGCAAGTTCTCCTCTTTACTTCCACACAACACATCAAGTATGGGAGTATGAAGGAATGATGCAGTGTATGTAACACTAAGGCATTAGGAGAACAAAAGATCTTTAACAAAAGAGTTAAGGTGTAAAAAAGAAAATTAAAACGAAGAATAAATGTTATTCAAACAGTTCAGTACAACCTCCGGAAACTTTATCCTTTATTCCGCGAAGGAGGGGATGGAGTTGCTCCTGCACACAGCCATGCATGGATTACTGTGGAGGAAGACATTGTCCTGCGATGGACTAGCGAGCTGTCCAGGGTGTACCCTGCCTGTCGCCCAAAGCCGGCTGGGATAGGCTCCAGCATTCCCCGCGACCCGGAATGGATTAAGCGGTTCGGAAAATGAATGAATGAATGAATGAAGACATTGTCATGATTTGGGTTTTTCCCTTTGCTTTGTTTTCGGGCTTCCTGTTTTATTTTGTAGTTTTTCCTGTTTAGTTCCCTTGGTTTTTGTTCAGCTTCATAGATTTCCTATTGAGTTAGTTCACCTGGGTTCATTTAGTTAATTTGTTTCACCAGTGTCTCGTTTTTGTTCCGTGTATTTATATCCCTCAATTTTTTGTCTTGTTGCTGGATCATTTCGTTAGCTTTGTTAGTGTTTTTGGTTAGTATCTTGTTTGCTGTAGTCACCAATCAATCTGGAAATCTGCATCCCTGTTCCGTCTTCTCTGTGTTTGGGTCCACTCCCTCACCATCTCCACTGCCCGCTGTGACAGACATACTAAAAAACAATAAATTCAGTTTTCCTTCTTAAAAAAAATCCATAAAAATAATGATTATATAAGCTGACATAAAACCAACTAACTGTTCACCATCCTGAAAAGACTTAAATCTGAAGACATAATACATTTTAAAACAGTTTAAATTAATTTGTTTCATATATGTTCAAAGTTTAAAGTGATGACATACCAACCAATACCAACCAGTTTTCCCTACTGCAAAGGGACACAAAATGGCCCTGGCCTTTTGGGTCGGACTCATAAACGATGATGCGATGACGACAAATCTTTAAGCTCCATTAAATGTGAGTAATAGCAGGGTAACTCTTTAAAACCACTAAAGCCATGCAGTGAGACATGTTAAATACTTCCATTAGGAGTTATTTGTTAATGAAACAAACACCAAGCCAGCCCAGAAAGGAATGTTAGAGCACCTTTCATTTATTGTAGAAAGAAATCAGAAAGAGGCTCAAATGGATCAGACTTGATGGGTTTCTTTATTCAGAACAGAACCTCAGGGATGTGAAAGCAGTGCAGCTTACCACAGCTTCTACCATCCTCTTCCTCCTCCATAGCACCTGATGAAAGTCCTGCTTGTCCATCAACTCTTTATCTCTGTTTCCTCTCCTCAGGTCGGACCTGCATCTGGTACAGATCCAGAAGGCGTTTAAAGTTTCTGACTGGTTTAGCCCAGTGTCAGTGAAGAAACTGGTGGCTTGCTGATCAACATGTTTGGATTAATTACTAATTCAAGCACAGTGAAAACAGAAAAAGGATTGGGTTTAAAAATTTGAGCAGGCCGACCCAGTCTTAGTTTGACGCTGATACTGAGTTTTATGGAAAAGTCAGATCAATAGTTAATTGTGTCAGTCCACTGGGAAACAGGCCTGTATGCATGATGACCAGTCTGTCCCTGCCAGTAAGGGAAATCAAAATCAGTCTGAGAAAACATGAGGCGCTGAATTACAGAATATCTGCTGTAAAATTATAATAAACAATCAGTAGATTTAAAAAAATGATTAAACATGTAATGAAGAAAAAAGAAATGGTCATTGAGGCTCAGTGAAAACAATGTTTATTGTGTATTATGGATTATGAGGTGCTATATCTCCTGATATAAATGCTGTTATGTTTTTAATATTTAGGTTATCATGAACAAAAGCATTGGGACTATTAGATGAGTATTTGACATCATCTTGTGCCAAACTTTGACAGTTTTGTCATGGTATGTTTCATCTTGGATTTTATTTTCCTGTTTTATTTTGTAGTGTTGTGTTTTGTTTACTGTTTTGCTTTTCCATTCTTTAGTTTTCACCTGGTCTTAATTAGTTGATAGGTAAGACGTGTGACTTGTTCTGTTTCTGCCAGTATCTATAGTTCTGGGTTTTATTTGTTTGCTGGTTCATTAGTTCTGTTAGCTTTTCGATGTTCTGCTTGCCTTCAGTTCAGTGATCTTTAATTAAAACGTCTAGTTTCTGCATCTCTGGCTCCCATCTCTGCATTTTGGGTCCACACCTGTTACAAGTTTTGATATTTTCTTTAAATGCTCACGTTTCTGTATGAAATTTTGTTTGAAATAGTAATTAATTAAATAAAAATATATTTGAGTGTCAATAGACTGATGACTGAAGAGCAAAAAGGAAAAATGACCATATGATGATAAAGAAAAGATTGACAGCTTCACTTTTCTCTTTAAGGGGAGTGAACGTTTATGTTGCATCAGGAGTCCAGGTGGATTAACTTGGTTACTTTTGCTGCACCGGCTCATCTGAGGCTGAAGAATTCAGGATACTACAGAGAGACACTCAACAGTTGTAGACACACAAAGTCCATAAACAAAATGAGTTTCAGGACTCCTGTTCCTCTGCTACAGTTTTATGTGTGCAGGATTGTTGAAAAGTGCAGCATTTCTGCAGTTTTCCCGTTTTCCCTGCATCCTGGTTCAAACCTCATACTAAGCTTTACTGAGACAAACTCTGCTTCAGATTAAATACTGAATGGAGCTTCACTGCAATGTTTTCTTGACCTGCTCTGTTCCCACCATTTGAACAATAAACCAGCCTTTTTTCTCTTACAGCAGTTTGCTTCATTTATTCTGGCCAATCCTCTCGCTCCATAAAGACTGCTGTGGCTGGAAGCATCATGGTGCTTATGTTACTAACGCTTATAAGTTTAATGAGGACATCTATATATAGCTTCAAAAATTAGTATTCTTGAAGTAATTCACAGCAAGTTGGTAGTAAGCCTCACAAAAAACGACAGATGTTGGACATTCTCGGCATACCGATATTATCGGCCAATATCAACATCAAAAGTATTGGTTTTACTTTTTGACACGTTTACAAAAACATGCACATATTATATATCAAACTCTTCATGTTGCTCTCCTCTAACTCAAAATGACAAAACATAACAAGATATCATGTATAGTTTTTCACTCATTTATGTTTGTTTGACACATCCTGCTCCAAAAATATTGGTTTCCGTTAAAATAGGGATTGAAACTAAAGACTTGGACAAAATGGGTGTGTTGGATAGCAGTAAAAAAAAAGTCCACTTAAAACATCCTACAAAAAACCCCACGTGAACCGCATGAGGTTTATGTGATTACATGGAACAAGACATTCCAAATGTGAAACTTGTATGAAAAACATATAAACCCCGTGCAAAACACATGATTTACATTTGACTCACATATCAAAACCATGTGAATGTTTTGACAGATGTTTTTAACCACAAAGTTTTTATCATAGAGCGATGAAAAATGTCAAAAGTGATGTAAAAACGTGATCAAATATGATACATAAAGCATCAACATGTTGTAAGTCTGTTTTCTGGACTCGTTTGATGGCCCAGTAACATCTATTTCTGGAGCCATCACTCCCTCCTAAAGGTGAAAAACTGCACAACTTTTCCTTCCGGGACACTGCATGACATTACAGTCAAATTTCACATTTCGCATCACACATTAGCAAAAGAAAAGGAGGAAAAGTAAAAGCAAAAAGATACATCAAAAGAAAAGACAAGTGTCAAGACTGTCTTTTACTGGCTGGAGAGTAGGATGTAAGATAGATGCTGAATTAGCCACAGCCTGATTCAGGTTTCAAACCTACAATTTCACTTATTTCAAGGGGTGGCAAAATCAATTCGAAAAATCAAAAATCAGGATTTTTTTCGTCACAATTTTAAAATAATTTTTAAATATATATATATATATATATATATATTTTTTTTTTTTTTAAAGTTAAATTTTTTTCCAAATAAATAGAAACAATCAGTTATAAAAATTTTTGTCATTTTGATCTTTTTACTTGTCTTCTTGGGCATAATAGCAGCAGAATGATGGTCTGGCTACTGTGTTGTTTTTTTCCTAATCGAAATCAAGAAAAATGACGAGCAAAAACAAAAGTTTTTTACATTTTTTTTTGTTTTGTTTTTAACCAAAAACAAACCAAAAAAATGCAGCAATTTTGAAGAATTGTGAGAATCGCAATTCAAATTAAATCAGCTCCCAAAGAAATCAGAATCGAATCGAATCAGGACAAAAGCATATCATCACAGCCCTTCTTATTTCAGTCATCTTTTTTTGCAACAGACATTTAAACATCACGCGACAGAAGTAAAGCCTCATCATAGACCAATTTTCTATAAATAACTTAAATTCTGGGACATAAAACACAGAGGACAGAAAACAATACAGCTTGAGAAATGTCAGACAAGTAACTTTGCATACTTTATGTTTGAAATCAGAATCAGGAAGTAAAGCTGATGATGTAACATTACGATGTCACACTGAGCCGCGCTGTGATTTGTCAAAGTTGCAGTGGTTGGACAAGATTTCATGGATGTGCAGAATACTTGAGGACTGTGTTGATGTGACCATGAATTTCTGAACTCAGTGGTTTGTTTTCTTATTGCGCTCTCTCTGTTGGTGGAAACCTGTAACCTGTAACACTCATAAAAAACGAGAGGCGCAGGCTAACATGGAGGGACCTCCAAATACAATCCTGCAGGGCCAGTGTCCTTCAGGGCCGGTGTCCTGCATTTAATGTGTCCTTGCAGCAGAACACCTGGACACCGACCCTCAAAGACCGGATTTGGACATCCCCGGGTTAAAGTGTTAATTTATTTTGATATGCAAATCTAGATTAGCAAGAAATAATCAAGCGTTTTTCACAAAACCCTTCATTCATTTTATATTGATCCTCTCAAATCTGCCTCTTCCAAAAACAAGCTCCGCCCAAGCCCAGTATGCGGGCTGCGTCGGATTGGTCAACTCTGGAGTTTTTGTCAAAGTTGCACATCAGCTGTTCTTTTTGTAGAAACAAACATCTGTTGTTTTATGTAGCTTATTACCTGGATGTTTTTAGCCTTATCAAAACAAAACCAGCAAAGCTTTTCTGGGTAATTCGGTTTTGCTTACAGCTTGTGTCTCAGAATGGAAATGAGGTCCTTCAATGTTGGAATAGACCCTCCTATTCAACAAAAGCCTGGAAGCAACATTCCCCCGTCATACTGGCCCTTGTTTGTCCAACAGTCTTCATTGTGCCGATCACATATATAAACGTTATTGCAACTCTGTGTCCGGCTCACAAAAACAAACTCCATCCATTGCTGTCTAGTCGGAAAATTGAACAAATGTAGCTTTCCCTCTCAGCCACGGGACATGCTAGCACTGAAAACATCCACCAAAGTTTTAGCCTCTTCTGTGTGACACAGAGCTGTGAAGGTGGGTGTGAACGTGCACAATCTAGAGACGATGACCAATCACTGAGACCCCCCTCCCCCCTCCTCCAGGACGTCACTAAAACCTTGAGGTCGAAAAAAACTCTCTAAAACAAATCATTTTCAGCGCCATGGAAACAAGATGTAGAGATGTTGGAAAACTCAAATGTGTTTATGTGATTAAAAAAATTTAAAAAACATCACCGTTCACTTGTCTGATGAGTATTGAACACTACAACACTCAGGAAACTCAAACTAGCACAACAGACCCCTTTAACTAGTTGTTTGGTTAATTTTTTTTTTTTTTTTGCAATAAATACAGAAGTAAATAATCATACTTTCTGTGAAATCATTGTGTTTTAATGTGTATTTTGTTCACGTTTATATGTAGATGAGTCAAAAGTAGCATTTTAAGCTCCTTACAATACAGGTTTACTGATGCAGAAAGCTGCAACAAGGACACAAAATCTCCTTATTGTTCCAGCAGATTTGCTCCTTGTGCTGCTAAACTGGGATCCTCATTATATATAGCAGTGACCTTTCCTGCAGCCGCTTTCATAACCAGATGTCATTTTGGATAATTCATGCTCTGAAGCAAAGTTTGTGATACACCAAACGTTGGCTTTCATGAGGAAAATGATAAGCTAAGACAATAGACGGTTTCAGCCCGGGTGATTTCCTCACTGAGACGGAGCAACAAACAGCATCACAGGACCAGTATGTACCTGTAGACACACAGACAAGTCAGAGATACTTTCACTTTACTGGAATATTTACATCATATTAAGCACTAAATCAGTCCTGAACTTTGTCCTCTTATCTGTTACTTTACCTGAGTGTGTGCCAGAGATTCATGAATATATTAGTTCTTCAAAAAGATCCATGGGAACCGAGCTACAGCTGCGAGCTTGTGAGGCGTTCCTTTTATAAACACACCATCCACGCTGCCTATGCCATCAAGGGAGTCTGATGTCCTTTCACATGAATGGATCTATGGCCGGAAAGTATTGTAAAAAAAAAAAACTTACAAATACTATGAATTTTTTACAAAGACTTAAATCAAATTTGGCCCGAAGTATCAGGTTTTTTTTTTTTTATTGATATTTTTCCTGTAATTTTGTTTTACTCTTGTTTAGTGAATTTTGTACAGGTATTATTCATGAGTAAAATGTCCTTGTGTAGAAAATGTTGGCATGAAGTTATTAATATGGAAGATAACTGTAGCCTGCTTAGCTTTTGTTGTGCTCCAAATTTTTTTGAAGGAGAAAAATCCAAAACAGAGATCTCACTGTCAAAGCATGAGGATATGTTGCTAACTAATGGTAACACAAATGAAATTCTAACAAATATTTCAGCATAATTCCCACCAATGGATTTTGAATTATAATTGTAATTTTGAATTACTGTGGTACAAATTTAAATGTAAAACTCCTGCCAATGATTTTTTTAAAAAAATAAAAATTGTGTCACTTGGTTGAGTCAAAAAAAACAAAACAGAGTTAAAAGAACAAGTTGTCTTTTAAATAGCTCCTTGAAAGGTACGCCCCCTTCAAAGAGCTATAAATCCTCTCTAGCGTGTGCTTCAGGTGAGGATCATATTTCAGGAACGTCTCAATGTGGGCATGACCCAACTTAACTGCTCAGCAAAGAAGAGAAAAACTCCTCATATGTCTTTGTGGAACTAATAACAGCGTTTTCCTCTATGGACTCGCAGGCTAAAACAGGGAAGGTTTATCTCCGACCACATAAAGCTGGAAAGGTAAGTACACATCAGATTTGTTCACGTCTCTTTTGCCTGTTAACCAAAATCATCTCAATCTTTGTCATAATTCCTGTAAATGAGAATCTGAAAAAGATAGATTGTTTTTCTGGCTCAGCTTTGTGGGTCCAACATGTGTGACAAACACATGTACAGATTCTGTTTCCTTTTGTTCGCATGTTTTCTGCGGGAATGACTCTTCAGGAATCTGAATGAACAAGTTGAAACACAGCACATTCCTGCACAAGACCGACACACACCCACTGAAACCCACACACTTGTTTTGAGTTGATCAGAAATTCCAGTTAACATGCAGTAAACTGGGAGATTTCATGTAAGATTTCCCCTCTTCTTTTTGACTTTTCTCTGAAAGCACTAAACCGATAAGTGGTGACTAATGTTTACCTCTGTGCCACTGGTGGGAGGGGTGAAACCACTGTAAGGAAAAGGTGTGGAGTGACAGAAGTTCAGGCAATGGTGCCAGCTAGATTCTGTCATTGTAGGGATATAAACATGTCTGAAATCTTTTCCTGGAAGACAAGCTGCACCTCTGATTAATGTCTATTTGTATATCATGTAAAACAGAAGACATCTGAACAAGTAGAAGTTTATCATGTAAAATATTCTTTTCAGGTTGTTTTACTTTGTTTAGTCTTTGTCTAAACAGATTCTAAATCCATCAAAAATCACTTTTTACTCAATTTTATGAAGATTCAGGCAGTTTTACAGCCTTTAATTTAAGATCAGGAGTGTCAAACTCCAGTCCTCAAGGGTCGGTATCCGGGACATTTTAGTTGTTTCCCTGCAGAAACAAATCCCATAGATCCAACAGCTTCTCATCAGCCTATCTATTTATTTTGGTCAGGTCTGTTGGAGCATGTAGACAATAAAAATCTGCAAGATGCCGGCCTTTGAGTGCTGTAGTTTGACACCTGTGATATAAAGGATGATCTGCAGGATGACCCATGTCATACATCACCACCTTACATTCTGGTCCACACGCCAAATCGCAACATGCCTGGCAAGACATTAGAAAAAGGAGTTGTTGCATCTTCACCATGTCTGACTGTGATCAGAGTGGGATGGAGACGTCTGAAAAACCTTTCGGCTCCACTTTGTGTATTTAAAAAAAAAAACACACTGATGACGGTTAACACTGGTTTTGTTGTACAATAGTTAACTGGATTTTGTTCACTTGTTAACTGGTTGTATTTACTGGTTAATCACTTGGTAACCAGGTCAACCAGGTTAAGTTGTATAATGCGGTTTCCCGGCCTCGGGATGATGCTGGACAGCGGCAGCTCCAGAAATGTACGTACATTTCACACTGCCATCAAACAAGTCTGAAACACACAGTTTGTGAGTAAGTGTGCGAGAATTACTCCAATTGGTAGTCTTCACTTCACTTTTTTCTTGTGTAGCTCTCACTCATATGTAAGTCTCTTTGGATAAAAGCGTCTGCTAAATGACTATAGAATAGAATAGAATAGAATCTGTATTTATAAAAGCAATACTTGATTTTTGCTAATAAAAGAGTCAAATTAGTGACACACAGTACTGTTGAAGCCAGAAAGTTGCATGATGCATCTTTAAACCTTTGCACAGGATCACTGTAAAAGAACTCCTAATGTTCAGATTAAAGACACAAATCATTGTTCGTGCTGGTCTCGAGTCAGAGCTGTGTTCAGGTGTATCATGTGCTACTGAAGTTTTATTTTGATTTTTATTCTGAGTCCCTGTAATTTCTTATTTCCTCTCAGAAATGGAAGCCAGTGTGGTTGTCTCTGTTTCCCCCCAGCAGCAGTGGAGTTGGCCGGCTGGAGATCCAGGATATGGGAGGTACAGGACTGTCCTTGATCTTCTGTAACTGTATAATGCTGAACATGAAGTTTGGTATAACTTGGGTCATCTCATACTTTCGGACATAAACAATAAGCAAACACAACTGACTAACTTTTTGAGGTATGAACAAACATCACAACTCATCTGGCTTGCTGAGTGGGCTGTTCAGCTGCATGAACTACTACACATCAGAAAGGAGAAAACAGATCATCTGATCAACACTAACATGGTTTATTCTCACAGTTGTCATCAATACTGACATTCTGGCTGAATGAACCATGTCAACATCAGTCACCTGTTACTGTGTCCCTGGTTAAGACACTTCCTTGCTTCCATGTCAGCATCACTGGTGCATGAGTGTTTTGGTGGTGGTCGGAGAGGCTGTTGGCGCACGTTGGCTGCCACGTTTCCGTCAGTCTGCCCTAGGGTAGCTGTGGCTACACATGCAGCTTGCCAAGAAAGAATGAGGAGTGGATGAATAATGAATCAAATGTAAGCACTGTGAGTGCCATTAGCAATAAAGCGCATTATAAATGTAATCCATCGTTATTAAATGATTCCAGATTGTTTATACATGATGATTTTATTCAAAGATGTGTGACTTTTAGTGCTTATGGCACTAATTATATCCTATTTTAATTATATAATTTAATCTGCAGGCCTCACTGTGCTGTTTCATGTCCTGATAAATCAGCTGTATGTTTTACTTTCAAAGTGAAAATATTAGCTGTGAAACAACCTGTTCTCCTATAATGGTTAAGTTATTACAATAGATCTCAATTTGTGCTGTGTGTACAGGATCTCTTTTTTTGTTTGTTTTTTCTCACACTGAGAGGATAAAACTCAGGCCTGTGCTTTTATCTGAACCAAAGCCATTTTTCTCATGTTTTCTGCAGGAATGACATCATTCGTTAAATGTGTCCATGGGGACGGGTTGATGTTGATCTGATGTTGAATGTGTATTTAATGCAGAGTTCCAGAGACATGGAGCCTTTCCCAAATGCTTAGCAGGTTTAGACTGGTTACACCATCTATATCTAAATCTAAATCTATATCTATATCTAAATCTAAATCTAAATCTAAATCTATATCTATATCTATATCTATATCTAAATCTAAATCTAAATCTATATCTATATCTATATCTATATCTAAATCTACATCTAAATCTAAATCTAAATCTAAATCTATATCTATATCTATATCTACATCTAAATCTACATCTAAATCTAAATCTAAATCAAAATCTAAATCTATATCTATATCTATATCTATATCTAAATCTACATCTACATCTAAATCTACATCTACATCTACATCTATATACTATATACTATATTCGCTCTCTCTCTCTCTCTCTCTCTCTCTCTCTCTCTCTCTCTCTCTCTCTCTCTATATATATATATATATATATATATATATATATATATATGAGCATGCAAGCCCTATGCAGTGTATCTGTATGTAGTAGATCTGTTCCTCTTCCCACAAACCTTTGAGTCATTAAGTTATTTGCCAGTCTGTTAATAAGTCATCTATGTTATTCAGGTGTGTTAACGTGTGGTTACCTTTAAAATATCCAGAGCAGTGGGTCCTGAGGACCAGCATTGTGAGACACTGCCCGAGAGCAAACACCCTCTGGGTGCTGCTGGCCCCACTAGCCCAGCCCCCTGTTGAGTCAGACCACCATGGATTAATGTCCACCCCAAAACTCCAGCAACACACCCTAGAGACTATAATGCCCCCCAACTCTTATATCCACTTTAAACAAACCCTGGTCCCTTCCAGGGATAGTCTGGTTCATTTGGAGCACTGTGAGTGCTCATTCTTACTCTGGAGCAGCCCAAAGAAGGCAAATCTGATCCTTTTGCAAGTAAATCCTTTCAGTGTGAAAGCAAACAGACCATCCAGAGATGTGCAATACTTCAAGTTTTGGAATTGATCCAATTCCAAGTAAATATTGTTGATTATCTTTAATAGGGCTGTAAAATTAAACATGTTAATGCATAGAAATAACTCTGTGGATTGATGCATGAATTTTAATGCATATTAATGCATATAAAACAGTTAGAACTCATGCAGAACCTTAGTCGCATCAGTAAAACGAATGCACCATAAACTTTTTTCTAACCCCAACAACTCAGCGAAGCTCAAACCAGCAAACCAGTGCTGCTGTGAGGCCGCAGCGCTGACCACCACACCAAGATAAAAACTCTATCCTGACACTATCTGATCAAAAACATGGCTGATGACTAAAGGTCAGGCATGAAATTATGGTAGAATCATGTTGTTACAAAAAAACATAGTTTATATGTTTAAAATTGGATTCTCCAGTAAAGACCCACAGAGTAAAGACCCACTGGTGGGAGTGGGTGGCAGGCTAGTTGTGGACGGGTTCGTGCAGCAGCAGCAGAACATGAGCAGTGAATCTGACAGCTGCAATAGAAACCATAACGGTGATGGTTGTTACATAAGCTCCGTGGATCCATCTGCACGATACACATTGTCTCAAGTGATATTTCTGAGCTCACGTGCAGCTCGGAGTTGGGTACATTTTGCATGTCCTGTGCAGAGCAGATAACCAGGAAACAAACGGTACGGATAGCAGTGAGTAACATGACTAATTAAAGAGAAGACATGAATGAGACATTAGGGCGTGACGGTAAGGGATGGAGAGAGGAAGTTTTACTTTGACAAAGAGCTGAGCACTGCAGTGTGTTGTAGCTGTTAGAAATGGTGCGGGTGACGACCACGTGCCAGCCGATGTGGCTCTGACAGGCTGTGACGACACAGAGATGGGAGTACAGATGATTAAAACATTTCCAACTGAGTGAGCTGACCTGAAAGTGTCTGAGTGGCTGCCAGGCTGGGCGAGGAAGGAGTCCTTATTATCACATAAGGAAAAAGAAAAAAAAAACAACTCAGTACTTCTTTCATCCCATCACGTTTCACTGGAATATTTACAGTGAAAGCTGAAGAAATGATTGAAAGCCATAAAGAAGCGACTCACTCTGCTGCTATGCCTTTTTCCCAGTATACATGACATTCAGTCAGTTAGAGGACAGATCTGTGAAGTTTCTGCTCTTCAGTCACTCCCATTCATCAACCATATGCCACGATGTGTGCATGAAGAAGAGCTAAATGTAGACAGGAAAAGACAAAACAAACTTTAAAGGACCTCAAAAACCCAAAAGCAGAGAAGAAAAGATGGATAAAAGAAAGCAGAGATCATACAGTTTGACAAACTGAAGGCAGGCAGGCAGGTGTTGGCAGGTGTTGTCATTAGCCGAATCCAGAGAGCAGGAATCAGAGGTGACCTAGAACAGACTGAGGAGGAAACAAAACTGAGACACAGCAGATAGCTGACATAAACACAGAAAAGTGTCAGCAAGTTTTTAACTGTCTGAACTTATTGTTGAAAAAAAAACTCTGGAAAGATAAATTATATCAGACAAAGTTGTAGCTTGATGCAGTAAAAACTATGAACAGGAGCGAAGTTAAAATCCTGCAGCAGGAAGGCAAGATGAGAAAACAGACCAGCAGCAAACAGAAGAAATCCAGCAGATAAAGTCCAGAGGAGCATAGAGGAAGATGAGGAACAGGAGCAGATGATGGTGGTGGTGAGATGAGATGACAGACAACAGGGACCTCTGCTGGATGGGAAAGACAAATAAAACTCCAAACTTCTTGTTTTTGCAAGTTTTCCTGGGTCAGGTCAGAGTTCGGTCCTGGAGCCCTACTAGCCTTCAGCTTTCAGATTCATCCCTTCTCCAACAAACCAAATCAAATGTCTGAATTCCCTCATCCACATGTGATCCAGCTGGGCAGAGAGGCCTGTAAGGAGACAACCATGCATCTTAAAGTTGCAGGACAGCAGTTCTCCAGGACCAGACTTGGGCAACCTGAACTGTAGTGGCCTTCAGTTCCAGTGGAGCGAGGACAGGGTGGAGGTACAAGTTGGGACTTGGACCTGGACCTTCTGGAATAAAGACTTCTACTCAGAAGCAGCACCAACCTGCAACACCAGAAATAACCCAAGTTATTGAAAGTATAATTGATCTGTTCCTCTGTGTGTATTGATTCAGGGGGCACTTATTGATTAGGACTGCGGAAACTGGGAAAACCTGCAACTTTCTGACAATGGTCGATCATCTTGTGGTAGAAGAGTTTCTGATTTAAAAAAAAAAAAATACAGGAAAAATCAAAAGGAAAACATGAATATTGATTAAGTAATAAGTGAATATAGAAATTTAGAACAAGCTGATCAAATTACACAGCAAATTACTTCGTGTTTTTTCCCAACACTTGTTTATTTATGTTTTTATATATTTAATGTTTTATTTCTTATTTAATAATGTTTCAAACATTTTTTCTACATCTTTACAAATGTAAAAATGGGAAGTTAAATAATATTTTTACAACTTAGTGTCATTTTATCAGCATCAATAATGAATATAATTGACATTCAGTAAAAGAAATTTAACTTGGGCAATATGAACAAAGAGTAGACTGATTTTCTGTATTCGATTTAAAACTTCATTTTGAATAAACTTCTTTGGTTTGGATGCAAATTGAAGGCATGACGGATGTAAGTCTGCATAACTTAAATAAACTCTATAAATCTGCTTATCTTGTGGAAAAAGCTTAACATGATGAAATCTGTGTAAATCAGAGTTGACACCTCACATGACGGGTTCAGGTTCACCCCATTTACAGATTTAATGGAAGCATCACTAACTTGGTGTGGATGTGGTTTTAGCTCAAAAAATTCAGACCTCACTGTAAAATATAACAACTTGCCTAAACCAAATATTACATTATGCAAACTCCTTGCCTCATAAAATGAAGATTTCATGAGTTTAATGAAATGGGATGGAGTTTGTAGAAGTTAAATAATAATGTCCGACCAGCAGCCTTTCGGTTACTCTGCAGCAGCTGCCTCCATGTTTGGTTTAAAACACAGGGATGGGTACTAACTGGAGAGCAGTCACATGATATTACCAACAATAATTATAAATTCTTCATCATCAATCATCATTTAACAGCTGAACTGGAATTTTATGTCTAGAAAATGTGAAAAGTTGGATTAGTGCTGATATTAGGTCAACATGAAGATCACATTAACTGGTTTCCTTATATAAGGAAGTTTGAAGGTTGATGATTTTTTTTTATTTAACATTTCATTCTTCTTAAATACACATTGTCATTAATTATAACAGAGGAAAGCAAGAAGACTGAATATAAAACTAATTGTAAAACCACACAACAGCGTTTATTTCTCTTTTTTATTCTTACCACTTTCTGAAATCCTCAGAAACATATTTGTGTCACTTGAATTATTCTTCAACCCACAAATTTAAATAAAATATAGCAATACTATCAAAATATATCCAGTCATTTCAAGTATTACCAAACTCCAAAAGTAAAAGTGCAAAATTTTATACAATCATTCATTCATTCAGTTATTTTCTTTAGCACTTTGTCCAGTTCAGGGTTGCCCACGCCAGCAATTAGCAGGCGAGAGGCACAGAGCTGGTCCCACAGAGGGAACTGAAGGTTCTGTCTGCTGTTTTACTTTTTAGAACTTTGAGGAACAACAAGATCCAACGAAGTTTGGTCATTCAGAGCTTTATTTGTCACAATAATTCCCACTAAAACCTTGCTGTAGCTTTTTGGATCAGATGGAGACTTTTCTGGTCATTTCTGGAACAGAACAATAATGTGGAATAGTCCAGTTCAGAAGGAACAAATCCATAGTTTTTCCACCTCATTTAGAAGCAGGATGTCCCCGACTTCAGTCCTTTAGCGTAGGCGGAAGAAGGAGGTTCTCAAAGCCTGTTTTACATGCAAGCCAAAGGAAAAAATTCAGGTCAAAGATGATAATGGTGAAAGTTAGATAATCAACAAGACGAGATGAATAACTTGCATTTCATTCTTCCAATTTAACTCAGTTTAACTAACATTTGTGTGATTGTGGTCTACAGGAGGCAGTCCAGCAGGGGATCATGGCACTGGGGTCAGGAGATTCCACCAGTCTCACGGGGACAAGAAAGCAAAGGTGGTCCGACTGTCAGAGCTGATCAGCGTCCTTAAACTCCCTCCAAACGCTGAGGCTTGTCCCATGGTGAGTGTCTCAGCACGATGGCGTTTCCGTGTGTCCCATCGATAAAAATCTGAACAAGCTCCTCTGCGTTTGCAGGAGAACATGTCTGCGTTTTGTGTGGAGACTCAGGACAGAACCATGGTGTTTGCTGCTTTTAAAGACGAGTGTGTGGACTGGGTGGGCAAACTGTGCCAGAGCACTTTCCAGGTGAGACATGATCACATGACAACCTCCATTTCTACCCATTAGTCCTCCACTTCTGCTTTGCACGTTCATGTTATTGGAAGGGTTATCTCAGTTCTCTTTGTGATGAAGGGGAAGGGTTAAGGGTGAGCACCATCAGGAAATATGTAGCCCACATTCGGCAAATAAATTAGTGTTTTTTGGAAAGGGTGTCAAAATTAAAACATAATTAAAACATAATGCAGAAATAAATCTTTTAAATTAACACCTTAATATCTTAACACATTAATGCACAAACAACAAAGTTACTATATGTGCCATATTAAAAATCTAAGTTTGACATTGTCTCTATGACAGAAGCGGATTTTGGCCTTGCAGGTGCCTTGTCGCAGCAGAGAACCTAATCAACCAAAAACCACTTTATCTTCCTGAATTATGAAGATTTTGACAGTTTTCCAGTCTTACATTTAGAGGATGGCTGCAAGATGACCCATGTGGTTTAGCTCAAAATGTTTGAGAACCGCTGGTTTTCACCCTCTTACCACCTTATTTTAAGTGGAAAACGGGGGGTAAGGGACGGGGTAAAAAAAAGAAAAAAAAAAGAACTTGGGCCTAACTTTATGTCCTTCCGGACCAAATAAAAGCATAAATTCTGCAGAGTAATAAGTTTGTCAGTTCTTCAGCAAAACTTTCTCCAGAAAAATGCTCCTCAGAAAGGCGAGTTAGGAGGAAAAAAGAGCATTTATTATTTTCAACCAGGACCGTGTTGCTGATGCCAGGGATCAAGGACATCCACTGATTATTTTACCAGAAAAATGCACCACTTGTTTGCTCTGACCTTACGATTTTAGGATTTTACATTGAAAAAGAGATTCAGTAAAGGGAAGAAACCAAGTTTAAGTAATCTATTTAATTTCACAAGGAAATCCTGCTGAAGTAAAACATATGTGTTCCAAAGCCCAACTGCATTGTGGTGCCCCCTTACATGTCAAGGGAAGGGTGCTGAGGTGTGGACCCAAATGCATACCAGAGAGCCAGGGATGCAGAATCTAGATGATTTATTCTTTAGACGCAGGAACACGGGAGACATGAAGAAGCACAGGGGGGCAAACAGAGACTAACTCAAACACAATGAACCCACAAAACACAACTGAACTGAAGGCTAGAAATACTGACAGAACTAAACAAGACACAGGAGTAAAGAATGAACTAACAAGACCAGGTAATCTAACAAACAAGAACAAAGGCTACACAAAAACAGGGAAAAACTACAAAATAAAACAGGAACCTGGAACACGGAAAACGTCACATCATAACATTTCAGCCAGGCTCCAGGAATAGATTTCCATATTAACCTGTACAGTTGTCATTATATCCAGAAATAAATCCTCTGTATTTACCCTCGTGCATTGCTTTAATTTACGATGCCCTTCAGTCATTACTGACAAATATAGTTT